>NC_091799.1:36756136-37059166 GCF_041296235.1 Equus asinus
ACTGCACTGGTTGCCCACAGCAGTAACAGGCTCATTAATACACCTTCTATTGGCCTCTCTCACATCTGTGTCTCAAGGTCTGCTTCTGGGGGAAACACAGACTAAGACATCCTCCTTCACCATGTCTTTTGAAATTTCAGTGAACTTGATTATAAATTTGCATTTCCCCAGAGTGAGAATGGGAGTCATCTATAGCTTAGGCAAGGTAACAATGGAGTAGAGGGCAGATGATGTTATGGAAAAGGCATGGAAATTAGAACTGGAAAACCCAATCTATGACCTCTAGTTAAGTCTTACTCCTCATCAGATTCCATCTTTGTCTCAGCAGATTGCTTTCTCCCTGACCATGCTCTTCAATTGAACTCTCAGACTACTTTCTTGATTCTCTTCCAATCTCACAAGCCATACACTCTCAGTCTCCTTTGCTCGACCCTCCTCATTTTCCTACCCCTATTTGTTGGAGAGAACTCAGTCCCCCAACTCTCTCCCTGGGTTATCCAAACCCACTCCCAATGTGATTTCATCCAGCTATGTGTTTTAAGTGCCATAAATATGCCATGACTCCAAAATTTACATCTTCAGCCTGAACCTCTCCCCTGTGCTCCAGAACCCTTATGTCCAAGTGCATATTCAACATCTCTGCTTGGATGTCCAATAGGCAACAAATTTAACACATCCTTAACGGAATCCTTCATTTCCCCTCCCCCAAATCTTCTCTACAGTAAACGGTAGTTCCATTTTTCCAAAAACCTCAGAGTCATCTTTAACTCATTCCTGTCTCACAGTCAACATTCAGTCCATCATCAAATCCTATCCTTCCACTTCAAAATGTATCCTTAATCTAGCCACTGCTTACATCCTCTATTGCTAATCTGGACCAAGGCATTATCATCTCTTGACTAGATGATTTCGATAGCCCTCTGACTGACCTCTCTGCTTCTACCCTTGACCCCTTAAAGTTTATTCTGAGTGGCCCTTTTAAAACATTAAGTCGGATCAAGTGACTGATATGCTATGCCATCCAACTCATACAGAATAAAATCCAAAGTATATCAGATCATCTCGGTCTATAGTGCCTGATAGAACCTTGTCTCCACTACCTTTTTGTCTGTGATTCCGACTCTCTGTCGTGCTCAGGCTGCTTCAGCCATACTGGTCTCTTTTCTCTAACTTGATTCTTTGCACTGGCTGTTCTCTGCAATTGGTATATCCCCAGGGACATGCTCTCTTCACCAAGCTCTCTACTCAAATGTTACCTTACTGAGATGCTTTTCTTCACTACTCCATCACATCCACCTCACACACAAAGACGTAGGTGCATTTTCAAGCATGAATGCACATACCGTCCACTCGTGTTAGCACTAGCTGACATATGACACACTTCTTTATTTGTATATTATGCTTCTCCCCCAACTAGAATTGAGTTCTTTGAGATCAAGGACTTTGATTTGTTTCCTGACACAAATCAGACACCTAACACGTGAATTGTGAATGATGTAGTAAGCCAGCTGTAAATCAGGGGAGGCTACCTACAGGGTCTCTAAGCTCCCTTTCACTCGAGTACTACACGATCTTAGTTGACAATGAAGGTGTAAAAGACGTGCTATAACTCGTTTAGTCAGACAAAAGACTTGCTTTTCACTATCTGTGTTAATCTCCAGAAGTTGTCTGTCAACTCACATTTCTCCATTCCTTGGGGAATATCTATTAGAATGTTTAAGTTAAATTGATTTTATAAGTTTACATACATATCTAAAAGCACTTTAAGCCAACACAGTGTTTTGGGTTTTTTTCATTCTTTTCTTCCTACTTTAATAGATTACGTTTTCCATAAGCATGCCAATTTTCCCCAGGTACGTTGTGTTCCCAAAACGATTTGGATTTAGGAGCAAAAAGGAGTCAGAATTCCCCTTCCAAACATAAGCAGGCCCTTCCTCCTAAACATTTCTGTCCACTCACATGCTACTTGTAGGAAACCAAGAGAAAAAGAGGAAAGGACAGTAATTCCCATTCTGCATCTAGTCAATTAGCCCATGATATGGAGTCTTATCCTCTGTTCTCTGTATAAATCAATTTGTGCTCATTGCTTTATATTTTCTCCACCTATCTTAACTGATTGTTTCATTTCTAATCTGAGAAATTACTTAGAAAATTATAAAATATTTTTCTAATGGTTATAGACATGTCATTGTTCTCTTGCCTTTGCTTAAAGCTGAAATCCAGGTTTTTTCATATTTACCAAAACAACGGAAACTGATATTTCTTTGAAATCTGCCAAGATGGGCATGAAGACCAGATGCCACCCTTTTACAGATCCCTCTTCAATCCCAAGTACAACTGGTGATTAACTGCCAAACATATTTTTTTGTTAGGACTTTCCTTTTCTTGGCATGATTTTGACCTAGTAAATTTCTTTTGGTCAATCCTCCCCCCTCTCTTTTCTGGTAGCTCAGAAGTGCTTTATAATTATTTGCCAACCTGAACTGAGATCTTATTGATCCCTATCATTTTCTAAATATCCCACTAGTAGTTTCACATTTAATATGTAGAAAATAACATAAATTAAATATATGTTAAAAATGAATAAATTGAATAATGATAATGCATGTGTGGGATTGCTTGTGAAAATGGCGGTTTGTCTTTTGAGGACCTCAATGTATCTCCATTCCTGGTGTAATTTTGGTATAAATAGTTACCTGTGGTGCCTTCCAGGAAGGTTTCAATGATCTTTGTGTGTGGATTATCAAAAGAATGGAAGTGGAAAGGGTGAGTGGAGGAAAGAGCAATGACAGTGGCAAAAAGGAAGATTAGATTCATTTATTGATTTGTAAATACCTATTAAGTGCTTGTTCTGTGCCAGGCAATGTGCTAGACAACGGGAATACAACCGTAAGCAAATCCAGGCAATATCCTGACCTTCTAGAAGTTACCTTCTAGTAGGGTAGGATGAAGAGAGGCTGGAGGAGTAGAAGGAAAAATGATTCCATGTGAAAATTGTTAATTTGCAGCTGTGATAACGTGTCAAGGAAGACAGGACCACCGAGATTGTTCAGGTCGGGCCTCACCTGAAAACACCAGGCCAAGGTGGGAGTGATGCCTGACCACCAGCCAGAGCTCCTTCTGCTGTTTCCTGTAAGATCTGGAAGAGCAACAGATTTCTGTAATTCCCACAAAGGTGGGCTAGCAGGGGCCTTGAAGAAAAGTTCAGGAGAGCTTATAATATTTGGAGAGGTCAAGGAAGGTTTCTTGGAGGGGAAAAAACAACAATGAAATGAGATCTGAAGAAAAGATTAAAAAAAAGAATTAAGGAAGATGGAGATGATACTGGGAGGGAAGAGTGGTGAGAAGCCCATTTGCTGCACAGAGAGCAGCTTATGCAAAGAGCCTGTGCATTGTGTCCTGGAGAAGCTGAAGGAAAGATGCTGGACTGGAGCAAGAAAGATGGAGAAAGTCAGAGAGGTGTTCAGGGGCCAATTACATACACTTGAACATGGACGCTGTATTAACGATTGAGTATTCAGAGTGGTAAGTGTCTGTTGCTACATTGTGGAGGGCAAGGACAGTACTGACAAATTAGAGGCTATTGAAGTGATGAGCAAGTGCTGATGCTAGCCCAGTTAGGGTCACGGTGATACCCACGAAAATGTTTAACAAAAAAATGATAAAAGGGTGATGAACATACTGTATATTGGAAATGTTATAGAAGGAAAGACTATAGAGTGTGAAGAATAGAATTCAGGACCCTTAAAACCCAAGGCATGGCTTCCTGCCTTAGTAAACAGAGCAACACAATTTTAATTTGTTTTGTTTTTGATAATGAAGGCTCTCAGTTAAGATGAATTATATTAATTTTTTATGTAAAGAATCTGGGGTGATGAATTGGCATCATGTAGGTCTCAGATGAGTCCTGAACTCACTTCCTTAAAATTGTTGACACCAGACTTATTCCTGATCCTTTACTTTGTTTACATAAATGTGAAATGCTATATGAGCTACTCAATGTAACATGGCTTTAATGGAAAATTAATAATCTAATTTACTTCAGCAATCTAATATTGTTGAATATTTAGTTGTTTCCAAACTCTGGCTATTTTCTTAGGATAAATTCCTGGAGAGACAATTTCTGAGTTACAGAGTATACATATTTCTAAGGCTTTTGACACTCATTGCTAACTTCTCCAGAAAGTTTTGATATTTTATGTTCTCACTAACAGTATAGGAATGCTTGTTTCTGCATACTAACACCAACATTGGATGTTTTTATTAAAAAGTTAAGCTTTGCTGATCTTGTAGATAAAATGGAATCTTATTATTTTGACTTTCATCTCTCTATCATAGTATGTAAATTTTTTTTTTCAAAATTAGTAGCCATTTGTATTTCTTTGCCAAAACTTCTTTTGAGGAACATAGCTTTTACTTATTGATTTTCAAGGATTCTTTACATAGTAAAGCTCCTTTAACCTTTTACTAAGATTTAAAACATTCTGTCATTTCAGCGTGTATTACTGTTTTGCTCACTTTTGACTTAATGAGGAATTTTGTTTTCTAAAAATTTAGAAAATCATTACTAAAGATAATTAAAATCAGGTTGCATTTGTGCAACTTTAAGAATGAGTGAAACTTGCAGACTTGGTTAGTCATTTTTTCTTTCTTTATTCTACTATGCTGTGGCATATTTGAGGGTGTAGATTTTAGAATTAGAATTTCATAGGTACTTGATAATTATATTTGTAATAATGACTTAGAAGCCAGTGGTGTGCTGGTAAAAGTTTAACAACTGGGTCTCCTTGTTTACTACTTTCTGTCATATAAATACTCCCATCTGGCTGATTTCAAGCTACCAATGAGAAGTTGTGTAACAGACTCTTAAAAACTGGTATTGAAGCAATGCAGGATTCTAAAATGCCTTCTGAATTATCAGAGTGGTCAAATTCTGTAGCACCTAGTTTTATTGTTAGAGATATTTCAAGTTTTTTGAATATTAATATATCGAGAATGCTTATTAATCAGAAAACTTCATTCAGCAAATTAGTCAATCAAATGAAATTTACTTGTAATTTTTCCATCTAAATCAACACATCATGGGAAATTCTAGGAGTCTTTGAATTAACTAGGAAATAATGGAATTTTTTTTTTTAAGATTTTATTTTTTTCCTTTTTCTCCCCAAAGTCCCCCAGTACATAGTTGTATATTCTTCGTTGTGGGTCCTTCTAGTTGTGGCATGTGGGACACTGCCTCAGAGTGGTTTGATGAGCAGTGCCATGTCCACGCCCAGGATTTGAACCAACGAAACCGCCTGCAGCAGAGTGCGCGAACTTAACCACTCGGCCATGGGGCCAGCCCCAATAACGGAATATTTTAATTCAAAATTCCTTTCTTTTCTTTTTCCTTGTATGGAAGGTGGTCCCTGAGCTAACATCTGTTGCCAATCTTCCTCTTTTTGTTTGAGGAAGATGGTCCCTGAGCTAACATCTGTTGCCAATCTTCCTCTACTTTGTATATGGGATGCCGCCACAGCATGGCTTGATGAGTGTTTTGTAGGTCTGTGCCCAGGATTCAAACCTGCAAACCCAGGGCCACCAAAGCAGAGCACATGAACTTAACCACTATGCCACTGGGCCGGCCCCTAAAGTTATTTCCTAACATACCAACGAAGACCCTTGGTGGTGGGTGGGGTGTGGAAATCGTAAGAACTTGGATTAATTCATCTAGAAAAGAAGAGATGAAGGATTGTATTAATTCTCTTCAAATACCTGAGTGGTGAGGGTTAAATTAGAATAAAACCATTACCACCACCACCGTAGACACACACACACACACACACACACACACTCACTCTTCCCTATTTCCATAGAGTGAGGAACAAGAGAAAATAAACATTAAAAGAGGTGGGATTTAGCTTGAAGAAAGAAGACTTACCTGGTTACAAAGATGATCAAGAAGGACCTGCTTTGTATTCTCCTTTTTCTGTATATCTATTGAAATAATATAATTCTGTCTGAGATCATTGTGGAGTGATTTTGTAGTAGATCTAGTGAATTTCATACATTGAATATATGACTTTCATTTTTCAGTAAACAGAAGGAGAATGTATTAAGCAAAAGCAACTTAAAATATCGAGCAACATGGAGTTCTTGAAATCCCAAAGTTTGGAGTGACACTGAGCATGTGAATGATGGCCCTTGTAAAGGGGAGAACTCAATGATTCAGGTAGGGAAGCCTCAAGATGGGGGGATAGTGACTGGAAAATTCATTTGGTTGCTTTAAAGGATCAGCTTAACTCTGGCTCAAGATTCACATTTCCCACTTGTGTCTTGTCTTCAAAAATAAAAAAGAGGAAACCACCAATGAGAACATGTGGTATTATAAATCATCCTGACTGCTGTTAGAAAAATGAGTAAGGGTTCTAAACAGTTTCAAAAGGTCCTGACTAGCCCTTTTCGCTCACCTTGAGAAGAACCATAAAAGTAAGAAAACAAAAGGAATTCTTTTTCTTTCCATACACCAGTCATCAGCAGTGTTCTCTTTGGGCTCCTGGCATCTGGGCCCAGTTGCTGGGTTACAGGCAAATATAATCAAAACAAACACTAAAAGGTAGTCTTTTGGCTCTTAACGTGTTGGAAAGGTCTTCTGCCTTCCATCCTCTAGGCTAGCCAATTCTCAACGCAAAAGTGACTTTCTCATTTGTTGTGTCCTTTGCTTTTCTTCCTGCAGGACAACTCCTGATTATAAACTTGTGGAGTAGAAGAAGCCCTTAATTATGAGGCCATTAGACCTTTAGACCTTTTCTCCAACTTCCTGTTGAACAGCGCTAGGAATTTAAGCAGTTTCCAGTCACTGCCACCCTTCCCTGTCCTCTGAGAACTGGTAGGGTGTCAAGGCTCTTCCACCGTATCATTAACCCTTGGCTCCCCACTTTGTCCAGTTACCAAGGAGAGATTGTCAAGGAAACAAATGGTATTTTCCACTCAGGACTGTAGTGCCAGATTCAGCGATGGACTTCCTGCTTCTCAGCACTTGTGATGTGTTATACTATATTTGAACTTGGACAGGAAAGCTACCGGCATGTTTAGAAGTTTGGGAAATAAGATCTATGGCAAAAGTCAACCCGTTAGCCAGTATATCCAGAGTATTTTATTAAGGTCCGTGGGGTGCCAAGCACTTTAATAGAATCAGAGCATTCCAGCATGCTCTGCAGAGGTTAAAGGCACTGAGATGATTTGTCCTGGAGAAGAGAAGAGTGAGAGGAAGCTGCTGTAAATCCTCCAATATTTGAAGAAGTATTATTCAGAGGGTGGCAACCAACTGTACTTGAACTCTGCTAAGACTAGAACATGAGGAAATACACTTGAAGCATAGACATTCTGTTTATTTTAAAGAAAGACTTTCCCAACAGTATAAATTGCTGAATAGGAATTTGGCCTAGGAAGATGGCCACATTTCTTTTTGGAAAGCCTAGACCTAAAAGGCTTACCTTTTACCTGCCTGAAATGCTTTGGTTTTGTATGCAACAATTATGCGTGTGTATGTGTTTTTCTGACGACAAGAGCTGCGCTGACTTCTGATCTAGGCAACCTCTAACTATGACTAATCTTTGAAGAGCAAATATTCACTATATATTTCTGGAAAGGTCAGAGGTAAGTTTTTTATCCTGGTGTTTTGCAAAATCTGAGCTTACGAAGACGAGGTGTCTTTTCCAGGGTCATCCAAAATATGAGTGTTACAACCAAACATATATCTTGCACATATATATTGTGTTAAAACTTGAAACCTTCAGAAAGAATTTTACCCAAGTGACCTAAAAAATTACTACAGCTTTCCAAAGCTGGCGTATAGTGTTATTTTTTTCATTCTTTTTCCTCATCTTTTTACCTCTTTCAATCCTTACATCCATTATGTAAGTTGGGTGTTGTTATTTTTATCTACCAGATGATGAAACTGAAGCTTAGTAAGTTCTGCTACAACTTGTCCAATTGCAGCCACCAAACTGGTAGGTGATGAACCAGAATGAAAATCCAAGCCTCTCTGAGTCCAAAGTTCTTTCTCTACCACACTGGTCTACCAGGGAAAATCTGAATTTGTTGTTTTATATCAAAAGGATTAAATTAACTGTCAATAAAAATATAATTCATAATACTAACCTTACTGAAATTCCTAAAATGTATGTGATTTATGTCAATTCACACACTTCAAAATAGTTGAAGACCTTTTTCTGCCTAAGAAAACATAGTGTTCAAACCAGAAAACATTTTAAGTTTCTTACTATCCTTCTTTTTCTGAAATGATTTTTCTGAGCGATTGTAAAGCCGTAAGATTGATTTCATTGGGGCTGTATTTCATAACATAACTAGCATCAAATTATGGAAATGTTTTCTAATGGCCTGGATTTTATGTTCAACAATTTTATTCTATTTTATGATCTGAGTAAGGCATGTCTTTTCCTCCTGGCTTCTGGAATATTCCAAATTCCTTTTAGAGATGACTCTTCCACTTGGACCTCTTCAGCTGGTGCTTTCCCCAAATTTATCATCTTCTCCTGATCAAGTTTACGTGCTCACTGTTTAATGAGAGGGGACTGCTGTGTAGACAGCAGTGGTAAAAAGTGCCAGAACGGAATGTGATTTCAGGCAAGCCTCTTAAAATCTTTTTTGTCTAGGCTTTTCATCTACAAACCAGAAGTATGTAGATACTGACCCCTGTATGTGTAAGTTGTTGTGAGGTTTGTTATGAGAAGATAAGTGAAAAAAGTAATGTATCAGTGTTGCTGTTTGCATTTGACGTGAAAAGTGGGATATACCTTAGCTCACTCAACATTCAGAAATATGTCATAATAAATTGATTTATTATTTGATTCAACTGCCCTGCATAGTCTGCCTTCTTCTCTAAGAAATGGTAATCTCCTCAAGGGAGGAGAATATAATACCTTTGTCCCTTTGCTTTGAATTTTCTCTGATATGGACCTCTACCAAAACACAACTCATTATTTTCCTCATAAAACCTGTTCCTCTTCTTCTGTTTCTATCCTTGTTAATGATGTCAGAATACACCCAGTTTTAACCCCAATCTCCCAAATGGGAAATCTTGGAGCTATTCACTGCCCAACCCCCTCCCTTCCCCCACGCCGCACTCTCTGTCTCTCCCTCTTTCTGTCACTCCTCACCTCCCCAATCCAACTGGGCTTCAAAGCCAGCTGATTCTATCACTGATATGTTTATTGGATTTATCTTCCACTTGCCATCCCCACAACCACTGCTCCTGAGTGAGGCCTGGATCTTACTAGGGCTATGGAATGCTTCTCTATTAGGAGAGATGGAAGCACAACTTCCATCCACAGTCACTGCCTACAAATTTGTATCCAAAGGAAAGTTATACCAACGGCAGCCTACCAATTTACCATATTTCTCTGTTGACTTGGACTTTCATTCCAAATGCCTGTGTTAGGAATTAGGTTGGATAACATGCTGGCTGAAAGGATTTCTTATGTCTGGACCGGATGCTCATCTGCTTCAGGCTCCTTTCTTCTGGGCTAACCTTTGTTTTCTGTTGGCTTTTTGTGGGTGGGGTAGGTTGACAGAGGTGAGGACAAGGCCCAGGCCTTCTTGCCTTCTTATCTCACTGGCTATATGGGAAGTGATTTATAGGAGGAGAAGCATTCCAAGGAAGGAAGGGAGGCCAAGGGAGCAAGATCTCCCCAAATATTTCTCAACATGGGGTCAAAAGTAATTTCCCTCTTTGCTCTTTCCCTTGAAAGTTCCAGCTCCTAGTATCATGGCCCTGTTCTGGGTTCTTGGTCTTAATTCATTATTGGAGCTTGGCCTGCTCCTCAGTAGTGGAGCTGGGAGAGGAGAGGGAGTCTGGGATTTTCCCCAGGGTAGTATTGTCATATTGTGAGTCACGAAATCATTTTTCTGGGTTGTGACCAGCATTTAAAAAAAAAAGTAGTGTTATAAAATGGAAAGAAATGGGACACAACAGAACAGAAAATGTTAGAGTAGATTTTCTAAGGTGAAGGTGCGCCTTTTTCAGGAAGGCTTTGTTTCAGTCATATGTGGGGATAAGTGTGTGTGAGTATATGGGGTCACAGTATAACACGTTTTCCTTATTGTGTGGGTCATAGCCTAACAAGTTTGGAAGCTACTGCTAGGTTAGAGTATCTAGACAACAATCTCTCTGCTTCCAGTTTTCCCCCTTTGATGCATCCTCTAGCTCTCAAATTGTCATTTAAATAGTCTTCCTACAAACCAACGTGATCATGCAATCACCTTGTTTCGGGATCTCGTCTATTGCTAGGACTAATTCATGAGCATGACAGTCAAGGTCTTCAGTAATCTGATTCCAGCTGCTTCTCCAGCCTGATTTGCTGCTATGTTCCTCCTAATTGGCCTACTCTGTCTTTTCAAAAAGTACCTTTCACATTTGTCTTTTTTGTCTTTACTTGTATTGTTCTTTGGCCTAAAATGTCATTTTCACTTTTCTGCTTGTCTAAATCCGACTCATTAAAAACGTTACTTTTAAATAATGTTATTTTTCTGGTTAAAAATTTGGAATATTACAGAGGTTACTAAATATAAAATAAAATCACGTAATCTCATAATCCAGAAATGGTATCATATCTTTATATGTATTTTCTAGTCTTTACTTCAAAGCATGTATACATATTTTACTTACATATATATATACACACACACACACACATATATATTCAAAACTCTTCTTTTTCACTTAACGTATAAGGAAAAATTTCCAATGTCATTAAATATTCTTCTAAAATGTATGTAATGGATGTATCATATTTTATTATACATTGCTGAACATTTAAATAGTTTCTAATGTTTTATTTTGATAAATAATGCCTTGACAATGTCTTTATGTATCTCTCTGATCTTTTCCTCTTTGAATAAAATATTAGATTTAGATTTATTGGGTAAAATTATATTAACATTTTTAAGGGCTTGATATATACTGCTTGATCTCTCATAAAAACTATAGACAATATCTCTGTGCTAGTATCGGATATTATAATTTACCAAATGTTGCCAATATGATAGATGAAAAATAATTTTGTATTATTTTCATGTGCATTTTTGAGTATTAGTAAGATTAATCTCTTTGGGTTTTTTTTGTATTTATTGGCTATTTATTTACATTTTGGAAGAAACTGCTTGTCCGTGCCTTTTGTCCATTTTTTCATTAGGGAGGTTATTTTCTTCCTGTGTTTTTTCCTTTATTTTAAATCCTGCTTATTCTTCAAAGCTGAGTTTAAAACACACTTTCTCGATGGAATTTTCTTTTAGTTTCCAAGTTTGAAACTTTGATTCTCCATAGCATATTATTTTTACCTCTATTTGGTGATCAGTTTACTCTGCCATGTTGGTTGCTGTCTTCTGCCACTTAATTACAAGATATTTGGGGGTAGAAACCTTTTTTTATTTGTTTTTGTGTCTCTGTCCAGTAAAAGGCACAGCTCAGGTATTCAGCATGTTATTGATCTTCTTTGCCAAGCCAGAGAGTAGGGCCTCTCTGTGAAATCTGATAGGTTATTTTTCCTGGGTGCTTTTAGAATATTCTATCTGAGGCTGCACTCACATATATTTAAGAAGATTCAATGTGCACAGAATGGTTTCTTCTTGGGATGCTGGGGATCAGGAGAGAGCACTGTCCTTTCTGAGGTCGGCTTGGCTACGCTTCCTAGTTCCATTTAAAATAATTTCACCCCGTTAGAGGTTTTACACTCTGGGGGATGTGAAGTTTCTCTTTTTTCCCCTCTTTCCCTCAACCCTGTGGTGTTCTGCCTTGATGCACTTACAGGCCATTTGAGATCATTTAAATTATTTTTGCAAATTGGTCAGAAGTTAGAATCATAATACGCCATTGCTGGATTGAACATCAGACAGAGATCATCCAGTCCCCCACCTTAGACCCTCCGCCAGCTTCTGCTCCAGAGACTTCCCTACCTGAGATGACATTGACCTCTCAGAAAGAGTAAAACTCAGGTCCGCATCAGGGGTAATTCTCCCTTTCCACGCTTCATCCTGAGGGCCCATCCCTCTGAGCACCTTTCCTGGAGAAGAGCCTGCATTTGACCCATCAGGAAACCAGGGCCAGCAGCAGGTGCCACTCGGCAGTTGGCCAGGTCAACTGCCCTGCCAACCTCCTTGGTGGTGTTCTCCGGGTGTGGCATAACCGCCACCCACCAGTGTTTTCTGTCTGCTTCTGGTTGTTCTAGTTGTTTGCATCCTTTGAACACGTTCTCTGAAGGATTCTGATATTTACTAAGCCTCCTAGATGCCATGTGTGCTGGGAACTTTACAGATAGTCTGTCCTTGTTTCTTCCAATGGTGCCCATTTTACATTTGAAGAATTGAGGCTCACCATAGTAAAACCATTAATGTCACACAGCTGGGAAAGTAGAGGAGCGAGGACTCAAGCCCAGGTTTGCCTTAAGCCAGTGCTCGTGTTACTTTCCCTACGCCACCAGGTTTCAATACAAACAAGAGTGATTGGGATTACTGAAACCGTATGTGCATCCCGGAGGGGCTGTCTTCCTTTTGGAAAGGCAAACATTGAATTTGGGGGTGAGGGGGAGAAAAGTTGTTTTAAGATGCATTTGTTTGGAAAGTAAATTATAAGTGTTCCAAATAAAGTCTGAATTAGTGTTTACAGAGGGATGGTACAAAAAATGAGAAACATAATAGGTGATCAAAACTATTTATCAAATGAAAGAGAATCATATGCTTATTTTAATCATGAATATGTTTAATGAGGAAGTAAGACTTAGGGTTTCCTGGCAATACCAGGAAACGTTCTGCAGGGTTGTTATAACCACAGATCTTGGAGTCAGTCAGAACTGGATTTAAATCCTAGTTTTGCCACATATACTTCATCTCTCTCGTGTGTCCATAAGTTTACTCATCTGTAGAGATAGGTAATAATACCTATCTCTTAGGCATTTAATGAGATAATAGATTCATTCATTCCTCTATTCACTCCTTTGACAAAAGTACTTTTTGAACATTTACAATTTGCATGACACTGGAGATGCAGCCATGAACGAGACACATGCGTGGTTCCTGCCCTGGGATAATTGACAGTCTGGTGGTTAAATCTACAGTGTTTGTCATAGTGTCAAGCACATCCTAAGCACTAATAAGTGGTAGATGTTACTATTATTATATTGTTATTATCATTATTATCATGAGCGTGCATTTCTACAACTTCTCGTAATTTTGACATATCTTACATTTGATAATAGGTGCAAGATCTAGTTCACATTTTCCTGTATTGGCATTTCTAATTAAAGGATAGTGTCGTAAGGTAACAAGCAATTATCGTTAACAAAGAAAGTACTGTATAATCAGAGCCTTGCTTCAAGAATGTAGGATTCCTTCTCTGCTCCTTACTTGACTGTTATTCTGTCTTTAGCCACATGAAACACTCAGAACAGTGTCTGGCACAATGAATAACTATTAGTTGAAAAAAGAATGTACGAATGAATGAGGGTTGCACAAACTCTAAACACAGCATCTGGCTGGTGCCTGCTGAAGAGGATGCTCTCTGGTTATAAATTGTACAGTGATAGTCTCCATGTAATAAGCACCCTAGGACTTTTTTTTTTTTTTTTGAAAACTCCAGCACCTTGAGGGAATATCCAAAATGGGATACTCTAAACAAGCAAGTTATTTTTAATGTCACTAGACTACAAGGGGAGAAGGAAAAGTGAAAGGGCTGAATGTGCAATAACCATCTCCTGCAAACGAACGATTGTAATCTGAGGGAATGAAATGCTGAAATAATTATTCAGGTATTTTTCCATGCACCCACATATTTTGCATTGAGTGTCTTAAACTGTAACAGTTTGAGTGGGTCTTTTATAATAATTTACTACGTTTTGAGATGCATATAGAATTTAAAGCCTTATTCAATGGAAATAACTTTTACATGCACTTAGAACATAGCCTTGAAAGTGTTTAGTAATGGAAAGAACATGTGGTGTAGAAGGTGGAAAGGGTTTCTGCCATATCAGATTCACATCCATAAAGATAAATTTGTTTATGTGGGTCAGATTTCATTTCAACAAAAATCTATTTGCAAAAGATAAAAAAGTCCCAGGTAATAATCTATTTATTTGATATCATAAGATCTGTTCATTGAATGTTACATTCATCTACTCATGTAATATCATAAAAGTACTATGACAAAAAATATACTTTTACTGAATTTAAGATCATGGAATTTGACCCATACATTATTGAACTATGATTTAACTGGTATAATTTCTAGACCATCTGGAGAAATCTTCTGTTCTTAATAACCTTTGCAAGACGTTAGTGGTTATTTAGTTTCAATATTTTTATATTGTAATTCAAACTCATTACCACCATAAGGAAATTAATGTGATCAGTATGAGCATATTTTTGCCTTGAAAGACATAATCGTAATAACTTTAATAGGTAGGCCAAGGGATGTTGATAATGAAGTCTGAAGGAAGTTATAGCTTTCTCTTCCCGCCGGCCTCTTTCTCCCAACATGCACTATCATTTTTGATAAACATTGCAAGTTACAAGTATAATACTCATTTACTGAAATATTCAGGGAATTAATATTTGACCCATAAATTTCAAACTACATCAGCTACTGTTTTTTTTTCCTTTCCCTTCTAAAAGAAATATGCTTTCATTCTCTATGTATTGAATATAAATCAGAGAACGAATGCATCAGGGACGAACATCCCCTTTCAAAATCTATCTGTACACAAATGCTCATGTGTCTCGACCCATAATTGTATGCATGTGTGCATGATGACTGCACATAGTGTGTAAAAACGTTGTTATGGTGGGTGAGCACTTATGAAAATAGAAATCCGTCAGCACTGGTTTAAGCCAGACATGATGTGGGTAGGCAATAGAAACGCTTCTTCTGCAGACCTCCTAAGTTGCCTGTAGCATCCCAATTCTGAGCTAAAACCTTCATTGCTATTCTAGTCATAGAATTCAAAGATGGAAAACACCTATTAGGTTACTTAGTTTTTCCCCCTAGGGCCAGCACTGAAGATCACTCTGATAGCATATTTTATTCCTTCTTCTACTTCTGCAGTGTGTGGGCCACCCTCATTCTAAAACGTCTGTGCTGACAGGCTTTTAGCTTGTTTCCTTGGATAAGTATATTCTCCAGGATTTCCTTACATTTCTTTAACATTTAGACATGTTTTACAATTTGTAAATACTATTGTGTGCTTGTAATCAGATCTGGGCAAATGATTTTCCCCCCCTTCATAGTATTCATCGTCTGCTCATGGGTCATATCCTCCAAAGCATCGTGGGGGTAATAATAACAACAGCCTTGATGCAATTTTTGCTTCTACGTATATATGTATATATGTATGTACATCATTGGCCACCAATTTCTTTCTCAGATTGCTCATCAACAGAGGCTGAAGAGAAGACAAGCAGACCATCTGACTTCTGTAAAACTTTGCATGCCGAATGAGTCACAAAATAGGATTGCTCCAAATCTCATTGTTGGAGCAAATAGAGTACACAGGAAGACCTTGATTCAGTTCAGCTGAAGCGCTCTGGACCTTGAGAGCGTATCTAAGTTGCTGGTACTGCTCAAGGCTAGGACTCCCCATTGGATATACTAAAGGGAATGGTGAGGAGCTGAAGATCCATCAGGAATTTTTCTAAGCACTTCGTGTATTTAAACTTACTTAATTCTTCTAACAGCTTTTTGGAATAGGTTCTAAATAACTCTCATTTTACTGAGGAACCTGAGACACAGATTTGCTTGTCCTGTGTCACAGAATCAACTGGTCAGGGATGGAGCTGGTTAGGAGTCCAGTAGTCTGGTTTCAGAGACCATGTCGGTAACTGCCATGCTGATCAAAGTGAGTGGCACAAATGAATAAGCATGTACTTTGGAGTAGATGGACTCCATTTTGAGAATTGGCTCTATGACAACTTTTGTGACTTTGTACAAATCAGCTGTCTTCATTGAGTCTCAGTTCCTTTGTCTATGTAGAGGGATTAGCAATGGCCTCCTCTTAGGAATTTTTGAGGATTAAATAAGAAAATGCGTATCTAGCCCTTGGCACAGTTTCTGATGTATGATTGACATCAAACAAAGTTTAGTTTTCCTTCTTTTGAAGCTCTCCCTAATGTCATGGAGGAAGGCTGGCCACCTTACCTTCTTCTCAGCCACTCATCTACCATTCTAAAAGCAAATGCTTTTCTAAGTGATTGGCCTTTGTTCTCCACATGAAGGCAAGGTTTTGTGATCAAGAGTGTTAGAGATTTTGTGGTAAGCAGGAATGTCCTTATGGAATCAAGTTGAGACACAGTCTAACCAATGCCTTCATTTCATATGTCGCATTTAGTTGGTAAACATTGTATGGAGGTAGCCCCCAACTTAAAAATAGATTTTGTCAGGCTGGCCCAGTGGCGCAGCAGTTAAGTTAACATTCCGCTTCCGTGGCTGGGAGGTTGCGGGGTCGGATCCCGGGTGTGAACATGGCACCCTTTGGCAAGGCATGCTGTGGTAGGCGTCCCACATATAAAATAGAGAAAGATGGGCATGGATGTTAGCTCAGGGCCAGTCTTCCTCAGCAAAAAAAGAGGAGGATTGATGGCAGATGTTAGCTCAGGGCTAATCTTCCCCCGCCACCAAAAAAAATAGATTTTGTCCCAAAAGTTTGTTGCGATTTGGAACTTGAAGCATGTTTTCTTCTAAACATTATGTTATATGTTATAATGATATAAATGATAGTAAAGTCTTTGGGCTGGTTTACACAATCTTTTTTAACCCGTAAGATGTCTAAGCTGTAATAGCAGCTGGTGGCAAAGGCAGTAGTTGATTTGCTTGCCATAGCTAAATTCTCCTTCTGGCTTACCCTATTCCACTCAAAGTCCTGGAAGAGCCAGAACTGGGTACTACAACTTCTGTTGCCCTCTGATAATTGGAAGAATTTTAGAGAACTTATAAATCCATAAGCTGGCTGGTGGTCAATCAGATGCTCTCCTCAGAATTTGAAATGAGTCACAAAAGCTGTAGCCTAACTATGTTGAACACCGAGACACGACACTCATAAAGAGTTAGAGACAGAATCCACGCTATAGCCGTATAATGGATGGGGCAAGAATGACTAAGCTAGTACGAAGGAAGAGGAGAATGAACTAGATGCACACCGGAGAAAGAAACTATCTGGCTCAGAGGCTGAGATGGAGTGAGTAGGTGCTTGATGACCTTCTAGATCATGGGAGGCCTGGTGGTTGTCTTCTACAGTTGGATCTCATAGGTTCCTCCTGTATTATTTCAATAAATCCTTCTCTACTTAAACTAGTTTGAAAGGGTTTCTGTTACATGCAACAAAATGATTTCCGATAAAGCTAAAGTTCTCAGATCAGAGCCCTTCTGAACTCTACTGTTTGCCTGTCTGGATGGCTGTCTAGGTGTGTCTGGGTCAGGGTTCTGATACCTGGATCTGATAGAATCAAGGGAGGGCCTTGGGTTTGTAGAAGAGAGCAAATGGGAGCCCTGGCGTTGAACATAGTCTATTTTTGTTAACTCTAAATCCAGAAAGCGTTACTGTTATAGCCTTAGGGTCTTCCCAGCCACACACAATCCATTGCTCTCCTGCTTCACATTGTTCCTACTTCGAATGGGCTTTTGTCCCTCTCTACTTACACAGTGTTTATTCCACCTTCACTGTAACTCAAGATGAGTCATAGAGAGTTATAGAGTTTTATGGCAGGAAGAGGACAAAGCCTTCTGGTTCAAAGGCTCCAAGAGGCTGCTCAAATCACTAAGTAGAAAGTAGTACTGCCAGGGCTTGAACTTACGTTCTGACTTCAGTACGTTTTCCACTAGACAGCTGTGCCTATAGTCCACAGGGTCTTATCCTCCTCTAGGACATCTGAGTGGCCTCATGGAGTATTTAATTATGTGTTCCCCTGACTTACATGCTTGGCAATTGTGATATTCATGTTTTTCTTAACAGGCTTCAAGCTTGTTGAGAGCAGAAAGGGTAAACTTTCTTTAAATTTGTAGTTCATCCCAGCATGTCGCACAAAGCTTGTCATATAAAAGTGATCGATACATTTCTGCATATCCCTTAAGTGACTGAAAACATCATGTAAGGATGAATGACAAACCTCAGAGGTTTCCAAAGCTGACATCTGCAAAAGATGAAGAACATTCCTAACACAGACAAGCTCCATGAAAATAGTTTGATTTTGTAACCACTGGTAAGAGGGAACTTCAGCTGTGAAGTGTGGGGATTGGACCCTTTACTCATTCTGCGTGGGGGCCAGATCCCGAGGCTAGAAGCTTCATTAACTGCACAAGTTAGGTGATGCTTAGTGGTGGCACAAGCACAGAGATGGGGCACACGTGCAGTCATTCTCATCTAGGTGTGATGGGGGGTATGGTATTTAAGGTTGAGGTAGATGAGATGAGTCATGGATTACCTTGTTTATTTCAAGTGCTGATCATGTATTTTCCAGAACATCGTCTTTGGTGGTCCTCTTCTAAGATTTTATCCTTCACAGGGAGCATGGGTGGCAAGTTAGCCTTCTTTCTTTTCTGATCCTAAGAATGTCCTCCTGGATTCGGACTTCCCTACTGACCACTATCTTAGTGCTGACCTCTTCATGGTCTCAGATTTCATTGTTCACACATGTATCTTAACACATTCTGACTGTATGTTTTTGGCAGTGTATACATAACATTCAGATTAGGTCATGGGGACCAGCAAGTAGTAGTTATGCCTTTGGGGTCTTAGATTTATGAAGTGAGTCCATCATCACTGGAACCACAAAGCTGTGACTCCCTCTTAGGTCATGTCTCAAAGTGACATCCTTTCCATTCACTTGGGTATATCCAGTTGGGATTTCTGGGTTTGAGAAGGACCAACAATGTAAATAGGCTCTCAACATTCAGATATGTTCAGTTGAACTGGGTCAAGTTCTCCTTGCTATACTCTATCTGCTCTAATACTGAGACTTAGAGAAATCCTAGCAATCCCTATTTTGTGGCTTGTTCAGCATGAAGTGTTTTACATAATTCAGACAGTCTTCTCATCTTCTCTGCCACCTCTGTGGATGAGCAATCTGAGAAAGAAATTGGTGGCCCATAGGTACAAACAAACATACATAGAAACAAAGAAATGCATCAAAATATTAACAAGTGATTGGATTAAAGGGAGCTTTTCTCCATCAGATTTTATAAAATGAGTATAAATTACTCTATAATCAAGAAAGCAATACTCAAATGCAAAATAAAGAACAATTTTAAAATTTAGGGAAATATCACTGTTTACATTTTAGAAGCACTCACAATGTTCCTAATTTTTGTTTTTAAATTAGAAGAACACAGTTTTGGAGAACATAGCCAGAAAAAAAAAATGTACTATCTTTCCCAATTCCTTGATTTACTCCATAATTGTCCCATATTCGTTGGCGTCAATGTAAATATGCATGTTAATTTCCTCATGACCTTTAGTTTATGAGCTGCTCAAGGGGAGATGCTGGTGCTCTGTTGGAAAGAGTATTTTACTCAAAGTTTAAGTTGAATATTTGCTGTGTGACTATCAGTAAGACATCCAACCTTCCTTAAATTCAGTTTCCTCATCAATGTAGTATAAATAATAATGTCATTGTAAATGCCAACTTAGATAATATATGTAAAATTTCCTTTATAGTGTAGGATGTTTTATATGCCTAGGAATAATAATTATTATTATTTTCATCTTAAGGTTCATAGATATCCTTGCAAAGCTGTCTTCTCGTCATTGTTGGACTGACTGAAACTCTCTCCCAGTACAAGCAATGCCCAGCTTCACTAGTCAACCCTCTCTTCTGTGACTACAACAGGAAATGTCATGCCACTGTGACTTTGCCCATGTTATTCCCTCCCCCTGGAATCCTCTCCCCAACAATCCTCCCAGCTTGCCTTCTTGGGTAGGCATAACTCTACTCATCTTTCAAGGTCCAGCTCAAAAGTCTGCACCTCTGTGAAGCCTTCTTTGGTAACCCCTCAGGAAGAATTAATTGTTCTGTCCTCTGTGTTGTCCTCCCTTTCTAGAATTCCCCTCGACTATGTTGTAATTAGTTGTTTCCAAATCTGTCTCTTTAACCAGATGCGTGTTTTCTGACTATTGTTTCAAGGTTGACACATATATCATGAATCTTTCCCTAGTGTGCTACCAACATTTGATCCAAGTGTAAGGTTTATTTTTTTTACAATTGAGCATGCACATTTATGCAGTACTTCTGTCAGAAGGGACAATGAGCTGAGCAAGTTGTGCAATGTGGTTATAAAGCAGGGTGTTACTTGCTGCAGGGAAAGTTAAGAATAGTCAACAGAAGGCCAGGAATGAATAAAGATCAGAAATTCATGTCAAGCCAGTCCACAGTTCTACCGGAACAGTGAGACAGTGCTTTTTGATTGATGGAGGAAACTTGAAACCTTCAAATGCACACCTAACTTTTCAGTGTTTAAAATTGTATCACAAATACAAAAAGAATTGAGAACCACTGTACTCAATGTTGAGTGCCTTGAGGCTTTGCATCTGTATTTGAATGAAAAAAAAAAAAGAGTAATGCACAAGAATCAGGGCTGGTAGATCTAAAAAGGTAATTGGTCAAGTAATTTTTTGCTAACGGTCAAGTCTAACACTTTTCTAATGCAAAGGAAAGAAATTTTTGGTAACGTGATTGTCAGTGACCAAAAATTTTTGGAAACTTAAGAAAATGAATCCACTTCATTTTGTGGTTGAGATCTTGGGCCTTGAAATCAGATGGATGTGTGCTCAAGTCCCAACTCTATCATTACCAGGGAGATTAGGTTGCTTATTGACTCCAAGCCTCAGTTTTCTTGTCTTTAAATGAGGCTAATAGACTATATTGTTGAGATAATTCTGGCTTCAAGTAACAGACATTCTGACAATAAGATAATTGGTTATTTCACTTTGCAAGAAGTTCAAAGGCACAGTGGATTCCAGGGTTGTGAGATTCAGTGACTCAGAAATGTTCTTCCATCTTTCAGGATTATCATCTTCAGGGTTCACCAGTCTCTGAGGGGAAGTAGCAGCCACATATTTCAGTGTCTCTTGCTTTGGAGTGAGGGGAAATTTTATCTGAAGACCACTGGGCTGGCAGCTTATTCCCAAAGTAATGACTGGTAACGAAGATGGAATTATCATGACTCGCACAGACCAATCATCTGAGGACGAGTAAGTACTGGAAAGTCAACCACAGCCACTACAGAATCAACATTTTTTTTTAAAGGAAACTATTTGTAACACTCTTAGCTCGCTGTTTGGAACATGGTATTAGGGCAGCTCTTCTTATCAATCAGCCACTAATTCAGACCTAAAATGTCCAGCTCAAATATCTGACTTGTAACAACATTTCTTGTACCTTTCTTCTTTCTTTTATTTAAAGATCGTTTTTTGCTTAAATCCTTCCTCTTACCTCTGGTCAAGATTTGCTGAGTCTGTGTCTCGCATACAGTGGACCTAACAGTGAGACTCTTAATGCATTGACACTTCTTTGCTTACCTGCTAGTGTTTTTTAGCTATTGTAGTCTGGAAATTCTCCTTTAGCCTGAGGAGTATGGATTTTGTTGTGTGCATGTTCTTGAGGAAGGAAGGAAGCAGACCCTGGCAGAGGTGCTTTCATACAGAATTTGGCTGAGGGAAACCTGGGCTACCCTCTCTCTCCCACTCACCAGCTTGGTAACGTTGTGCAGACTGCACTCTTGTGAATCTCAGTTGTCTCTTCTGCAAAATAAGGATGATCTAGTGATCAAGGAGATAAGGGTTTAGAAAGGTTTCCTGAACAGTGGAGCTCTATGACAATACTAGTTATTTTTCCTCCACTGGGTAGCTTTTTTGTTTAATATGTAAACATGACAGTCAGTTGGGCATAGTCTACTCAAGGGGAAGGTGCAAAACAAACAAGGCAAATGACTCGATCTGGGAGCAGCTTCCTATGTTTAAAGAAAAAAGAAAGGATGTTTCTTCTGGTACTCCTTCTGCAGGAACTTCCCCACCCTTGAAATTTTTAGTGACCTCAATGGAGTCTCCCCAGTATTCAGAAAATGTCCCTGATTGAATAGGAGCAAGGTGGATTGGTTTGTTTGGTCCATGTTTGGACATATGGTCTGGTGGAGAGCTGCCCATTTCACCAATGAGAAACAAAGTCATCTGCTTTTCTGGGGATTGGTGGGCAAAGTGCTACAAAGATCTACACATACAGTAAATCCACGAAATGCACTCAAGGATGAGTGTCATTTACTGTAGTATTTTTTCCTGGACTTCAGGACTGAACCAGTCAGAGTTGTCTTTCAAATAGTGAGACCTACATTCTTTGGGAAGCAGCATCAAATAAAGTGACTTTTGGGGATCTTCCTTTACCTAATCTAAAGCTGAAACAGACACTGCACATGGCTTTATTTAGGAGCCTGGAAGTTGAACATGGAAGGAGTTCTTAGCTCAACATTCTTCCAGATTGTAGAAACTGGTTGATATTTCCTGACAAGGCCTCTTGCCAATCTAACCTCTCCTAGCTAAGCTATTTTAACTCTGGTCTTAGGCTGATATATCTCCTAGCAACACATCTTCTCCTAAATAAAAACAGATCTTCCAGATGGTCTTGTTCACTCTTTCCTTCTATTGACCAACTTTGTTACCCATTCTCATCACTTTCTCAATATTAGTCATTATTTTTCTTTTTTATTCTCTTCTTTCAACCTCATTGTTTCATCGTTTTCTCTTCATCCATCTGAGATGATGACCTAGGTTAGCACTGTCTAGTGTGGGAACCATTAGCTACATGTACCTATTTTAACTTAAATTAATTAGAATAGAAGAAATTTAAAAATTCAGTTCCTCTTCAGTTGCATTAGCCACATTTCAAGTGCTTAATGACCACATGTGGTTAGTGGCCTTCATATTGTTCGGACAGTGCAGATATAAAATATTTCTGTCACAGTAAGTTCTATAGACAGTACTGATCTAGGTATTCAATTTTTGTAATTCCTTAAATGCTTCTTTTCCCCCTTTTTTCAGCTAATTCCTACCAATTTTGACTGTTATTCCTATAAAAAAAGTCAAAGATACTCATTTGAAACCAAAAAAATGTCTTGATAAATTGTTCACATACCTGGCTCCCATGTTCTTTTCCTTGGGCATAGACATTTCATAGTTTCTGTAATCTTTTCAGCAGATTAAATTGAAGAACAGAGAGTTGTTGTATTCTTTAAGATTTTTATTCTCAAAAACAGAATTTCATATAAGCTCTGAAGACGTGTAACTCCTCATCCTTTGAGGTGGCCATCAACACAATTCAGCAGCCATGACTCACTGGATACTTTGTCATCAAAAGAGAACGATTGCTTACTTCACACCTGTTAGCATGGCTTTTATCCAAAAAACCCCAAATGTAACAAATGCTGGCAAGAATGTGGAGAAAAGGGAGCACTTTATACTGATGGTGGGAAAACAGTATGGAAGTGCCTCGAAAAGCTAAAAATAAAACTACCATATGATCCAGGATTCCCACTTCTGAGTATATATCCACAGGTATTGAAATCAGAATCTGGATGTGATATCTATATCTCAACAGCCAAAACATGGAAGCAACCTAAATGTCCATCAATGGATGAATGAATAAGAAAACGTGGTATATATATATATAGTCTATATATCATGTATATATTTGTGTATATATATGTAATGGAAAGTGTATTGTAGACACACACACACACACACACACACGCAAACACACACACATATATATACAGTAGAATGTTATTCAGCCTTAAAGAAGAAGAAAATCCTGCCATTTGCAATAACATGGATAAACGTGTAGGATATTATGCTAAGTGAAATAAACCAGGCACAGAAAGACAAATACTACATGGTACCACTTATACGACAAATCTAAAATAGTCAAACTCACAGAAGCGGAGAGTGGAATATGGTTGCCAGGGGCTCGGAGGAAGGGGAAATGGGGAGGCGTTAGTCAAAGGATATGAAGTTTTGATTATTGACGATGAATAAGTCCTAGGGATCTACTGTACAGCATAGCGTTAACAATACTGTATTGTACATTTAAAAATTTGCTAAGAAGGTAGCTCTCATGTTAAGAGTTCTTATCACAAAACAATTATAATCATAATCATAAATAAGAGGGCAAGAGGACTCTTGGAGGGGATGGATCGGTTCATGGCATCTATTGTGGTGACAGTTTCACAAAATCCAACATCTCTAAATTCATCAAGTGGTAAACATTAACTATGTAGAGCTTTTTGTATGTCAAAAAAAATTTTCTTTAAAAAGAAGCCAATTTCAGCAGAGTTATGTATACAATGTGGCCCTGACATATCATGCAAATTTTATTTCCCTAATTTCTTGCCTTTCAGCTCTGATCTGGACTTGTTCCTCAGAGTGATCCTTGCCCTTTGCTTTTTCTCAAGCCTTTGCTTCAGCTTGTGATCTCTTTCTTTGGAGTCAGCTCGATCTCAGCCTGCGCTCTGTTCCATTTCCATGCCAATCTTGCTAACTTTGATGATTCATTGGCATTGCTGCCGATATATAATCTCTCCCTGCACCTACATTTTGCCTTGTCCTTCAGAATTTAAGGCACAGTGGGAGCTTGAGGACATTCTGCCTCCATCAGCAAGCATGAGTTTTGACTTCTTTCGTTTGCCTTGCACTCGGCTTGGAGAGACTGAAAAAGAGAATAAGAATTTTTACCTTCAAGGAGTTTACATTCTTGCTGGGGATATTAGAGACCATTAAGAAATAAGACCAGGCGATTTGCAAAGAGCTCAATGAACGGTGTAGACACAAGAACTGTTAGAATTAAGAGAAAGCTTTAGATTATTCATTAAATTGGTAGAACTTGGCTGTCTGGGGGAGTTTGGGCAAGGCTTGCACAGGTCAGGAAAGGGGACTGAGGCAGATGACTTGAGACAAAAATCACTAATTTGCTTTTCCTCTACATTATTTGCTTTCCTTCTTCATTTTCAGTTGACAGTCGCATCCTCATCCGGGCCTGCGTGTCACCATCCTTCATTCTGATGCTTTCTTCTATGTGGTTTTGCTTGGCTGCCCCATGGCAGTGGCTATCACAGGGAGCTCAAGATTTATTTACTTTTTATTTTGGGCCGCATATTAAGACATTTTAGATATCTCACTGAGGACGGTAGTAACTCATTCTGAGTGGAGTTTAAGTCTGTGGCTGACTGTGCCCACGTCTTTCACAAAGATGAGAGAAAGAATAATTATTGTTTTTTTCTCGGGGCTTCTGAGATAGTAATTATTTGAAGCACTTCCATGGAGTTCGTATTTTTCATGTATCACTCTTGGGTATAGACAATTAACAAGGGTTTATAACCTGTATGTTTCAGACGGAAAATCTGAATTTCCACGACGGGCAATGATGAGCTCAGGGTGTGAGCTCTTCTGGGGGTTAGGGCTGCTCTTTTTCTTTGTCTCCCCAGTGCCCAGTGTTGTTCCTGGAACATATCAGGTTCTCAGTAAGTGTTTTCTGGCTGAATATTTAATGAATGTCTCAGAAGAAACAACAACAATAATGCAGGATGTGAGCAGAGCTCAGCTAAGCTGAGTGTGCAGAACTTCATCCTTTTGCAACGATTTCGAGTTCTTCTACTTGTTCAAAAGTGTCTGATGTTGAAGATAGTGTTCTCTTTGACATTTTCCGGGACATTCACCCCTGGCTATTCTGCACTTATTCATTGTGATTTCATACCACTTTTATCCTTGAAAGCACCAAACACATTATAGTTTAGTCACCTCTTTATATGTCCGCCCTGTCCTCTAGCTGTTGAACTTTTTCAGGAAATAATTTCTTGTTCGTTTTTGTAAGTCCAGCACTGGTCCAGTCCCTGGCATAAAGTAGGTCTTAAGTGATTCCTCAGTAAATAAATGACCATTTGTCGTAGAGGATGCTGTTGGTGCTCCACACAGATCCCTGTGGATACCATCCCCAGTTCCTGTGTGTTTTGCTACCGACAGCTCATACCCTCTACTTTTCTGAAAAGACTAGCCTTGGGCCATCGGACACTCTTTGCCCAGAACTTCCAAGAACCAAAAGCGCTTGGTAGTTTATATTCCTCAGGGGCATCCTGGAGCTTGTGGTTTACTCGTGCACAAATATGAAATTCCAGCTCCCTTGCCTCAAAGCGGAACAAACTGCAGTGTTATTTATCTTCCAGAGCTCCCCATAGGTTGGGATTGAGGCTAGATCTTTACCTGAGCTTACACCAGGCTTGACTTCTTCCCCTTTCTTGTCCTGATTTCCCCATCCTTACCAATTTCTCCTGGGAACACTTCTTCAATAAATCTCCCCGGCAAGAATCCTCATCTAGGTTTTGCTTTAACTAAGACTTAGGTTGATCCTGAATGCTGGAGTTATGCATGCAAGTTTCCTTGCAATTTATGCTGAAATAATAAAGATGTTTTTCAACCACCCAGGTAACTTCAGGAAGTGCTGGCGATAGAGCTCTTGTAATGATTTTCCAATCCCATTTTAATGATGTAAAATATCTTTTATGTGGAAGCATACCCATTGATAAATATATCGATAGAGAGGACTGGCTTTCTTCCTAACAAAAAGAAGTGTGTGTTTCTAAGGAAAAAACCAGGAAGCCAGTACTGATGTTAAATAGGACCACTCACGTATTAGAACTGAAGAGATGGGACCCTAATGCATGAGTCACAGAGAAAACACAGCTGGAATGAAGCAAGACATTCCAGCACATTCAGGAATGTCACTAATTCATTTCTGAATACTTGGGAAAATGTAGTCAACTGTGTAACCACAGACCTCTCTCTCTGCTATTTCCCATTTCACCTCTTCCTTTCTCCATTTCTACAGCTCTCCAGATCTTTTTCTCTCACTGTCCCAAAATAGCAGGTCAAATTTCCTCCCATCTTCTGGTGACTGTAGCTGCAGCAGGACCTGAGGTGCCAATGGAAAAAGCAACGGCTGAAAAATGTGGCTTTCTTAGTGATTGTGTATATTTTCCAAGAAGTGTAAATCACTGGCATTTTAAGGGGATCATAAATATACCATTAATGAAACTGGAAAGCATCATTTCAGCAGCCAGATTAGTGTCAGGAGTTGACGTTCTTCCTAGAGGAGGAGAAAGCACTAAAATAAAATTGCCCAAGTCCAAATATCTCCACACTGCACAGCCAATGGGTGAATGACACTTGGGGAAACATGTGCGTCAACATCTTTTAAGTACAAGCCGTCCCTTCTTAAACCCTTGGGCGGGTGACAACTTGACATACAGAAGATGAAACTCTGCATAGGCTATTTAACCAAGGGAAGATGATTGTCAGTTTTCTCCAGCGTTCTTTTGTTAATAGTCTATAAACACGGATGTCCCTATTAGAGGCAGTTCCTTTTCGTTATTTGAAATCACCATTAAATTACTCTCCAAAAATACTGTAGGACGGCTGCCGACCTCACCAAACATAAACTTTATAAGCTCTTCCTCTCTCCCTTGAGCTTGCCTCTGCTTAGTTGCCCATCCTCTGGCTAAGTGTATAATCAGCCCCGATCTCCTGCTGAGCACCATCAGGAAAATGGCAGCTCTCACTGAGACACAGCAGAGCCATTCACAGTCATGGAGCTATTGAAACATTGACACGTATGACAGACGTTTCCAAAGCGGTGCGAGGCATTAATTTTAATGTATGCTGTGTGTCCTTGCTTAGTAAATATTTATTTGACTGTGAAAGATAGGAGAGGTAATCTCCGCTCTCCTTCAAATACAGTTCCTGTAGGAGCTCCAGCCCCCCTTTCTTGAGGGAGCTCAGGACTCAGTTGTGGAGTTTCGAAACAGAACATGGGGAAAGAAAAGATGCAGGAGGCAAGATCTCTATTCGAGAGTCAAACTTTAACAGTCTTCTGTGTTTTGTCCAAAGTGTTTCCTTTGCTCACAGCACAACCATGTGGGTTCAGCAACCAACAAGAATCTTGCTTAGCAGAAAATAATTCCTATGGGGTCTGGATCTTATCTGAAGATGTGTAAACCTATCTGACGCTATCTTCCACTCTACTTTTCCCACTCAGTTAACCTCTATAGTCATTGGCTGTCCAGTCTACTCAGAGCGTCTGTTTGGGGCCACCATCGCTTCAGATGTATAGCAGACTGTTTTGCTCATTAATCTCAATGGGTGTAGAAGTTGGAAGGCAGTAGCTCGGGTCACAACAATAATCACTGAACACCTGCAAAGGTGTAGTTATTTTCACATGTACTATCTCAGTTAATCCAAACAGCTACCTTGCAGGCATTTCACAGAGGAGGCAATTGAGACAAAGAGGACAGAACACTTTTTCCACTGTTACATAATGGCAGAATTGGGATTTCGACTAGGGACTTCCAAATCCAAGGTCTGGTGCTCTATCTACTATGCTGCAACAGAGAGCATTGCATACACAAAAGCATTTTGTGAACGTTAAACCTTTATGAAAATGTTAGTTACTGCTATTGCGGATGGTGAAAAATGTGCTTGTTAGTTTTGTCTGGCTGGTCAGCCATCCAGGGCTTTTCTAATGAGGCAATGAACCCAACAGGGGTGAGGGGATGAGCTGCCAAGCCTTTCACATCAACTTTGTGTGCGCTAATTAAACATCATGCCTGGGTAAATGGCCCGGGATGACAAAGTCCACAGCTTCTCACAGATGGTTCCAGGAAGTCGCATGGTTGGCTGGAGAGGATTTGGTCATGAATAAGATGCAACCTCAAACGTCTTCCACTGGGTCTGTTTGACCAGGTACATTAATCTTTCCTTGTGTCAGTAGTAAGCTATGGAGTGAATGTCAGGTGGGTCTTAGAAATCAATTTCCCATTGGTGAGTATCTGCTAAATATGTGCTTATTTCATTATAATGTATAAGGAGAGTGACATATTCTGGGCTATGAAATTGAGCTCTAAAATATTAATTCATTATAAGTATTTTTTTCTTTAAACCTATGTCGTTTATCTTGGCAAGCTCCCTTAAATATCCTTTGACCTTTTACAAGTTGGTTTATCTGCTAAGTTTGCTTTTCTCAATTGTTTGTATTCGATGGAAATTTTCCCCCGACAAAATTTTACACTGGAGAGAGAAATGTGCATAGTCAAATTCCCTATGGAATAAAAATAGGTTTGCAAATTATGCAAGATATTGGTCATACATATTAGGTTACAATATTAAGGCAATTCTAGTTTAGGGTCTTAGAGGCAGCTTAGTTGTTTACACAAAACTTTGCTAAGTCTAGGCAATGCTCTACCTTTTCTGTCTCAAATTCGTGAGTGTAGAAAAACCAATCCTTTTTTTTCAGCAGTTTTGTGGCCAGCTGGTCACAGCTATTTTATGTCGTGGTAAAGTTATGTTCTCTTGTGGAGTAGCTGAAAAATAATGACCAGAGGAACAACTACTTCTTAAAAGCCTTGAGTTTTCTAGTCACCCAAATAGGAATGTATTTCCTAATGCTTAATAAGAAGATGGGTCATCTACGCTCTCCAACTAATGTGACCCGAGATCTGTGACCTCAATAGTTCCTCCTCACTAAGTCATTAGCACAAAGACTCAACCCTTGGTATAAGCAGACCATGATCTTATTTAGATGTCAAGCTCTTATCCAGATCCAGTATCGATATTTGGGGCAGGTCTTTATTTACCTGGCACCATGGTGACTGTTTTCAAATATATTATCCTGTTAATGCTGAAAAAAGCTGTAAAGGTGGTACTAGTTTCAGTGTTTTACAAATAGAGATGCTGACTTCCCAGAAAATTTAATTGATTTGCTCAAGGTAAGAGCTTGGATGCGAATCCAGGATTTCAAAATTTCAATACTATGCTCTTTCATTGTTGATTTGGTATAATTGGCTTCTATTATTAATAAGACACGGTATATTGAGTACTGAGGGAACTTCCAAGCCACCTGGTTAATCTTGTCCATCAGTCAGCTTGTGGGCATCCTTGGTAGTCTGCATTGTCTTTTTTGCCCAACATTTAACGTGAGGGTTTTGAGGCATAGTGGTTCTCTAATAGTGCTCCTGCCCATAAATTCTTTACAGTCAACCAAGGAAAATAGTGAACTATTTTAAAAAATGACAGTGTTTGGCCATTCATTTGCTTCAAAAAATTGGCATGGGGCTGATGTTTAAAGAGGAACTAGGATCACTTCAAGCCCTTTAGAGACCTCTACAACTATCAAAATTTCTTGTCCTAGAAGAGTCATACAAAGTCATTCTGGATCTGGGACACCATAAAGAGTTTAGGCTTATCTGTAGAGAAGAATCCCCATCCGGCTAGAGTAAGACAAATGATAAAGGCGTAGAAGAGTATTTGAACCTTGATTTCTGCAACAAAAAGATGGGCTTCTTGGTCAATGTGTATGCAGTTACTTTATGAAGATGAGTTTTTTCTTGGCTTGTAAAAAACGAGCGATAACTAAATGGAGAACTAACACCAACATTTTGTGGCTGAGCAAAGTTGAGGCAAATTGTTCCTAGTAAGACACCATAGTTTCTGTCCATCTTTAAGAGGTAATAAAGCCACCTACATCCAAGAAGGATGTTTCTTTTGATTAATTCAATGCCATAGCATACTCCCTCTGCGTTAGAAAGTGAGGTGACTTAACTATGGTTGCATTTTGTGGAATGAAAATGTGGTGAAAGTTGAATAGCTCTAGAATGGCTTGAAGATCTTATTTTTGGAGACCATGTGACATGGATTACACTTCACTTCATTTCAGAAGACTGAATACCAGCGAAAGTAATGCAATAGACTAAGAAGATAGTGTGTTGGACTCCTCTTCCTGGAATCATTCCCAGAGCTTTTACTGCTCATTATTCTCTGATGACTCCCAAATTTATATCTTTAGCTCAGGGCTTTGCAATTAACTCCAGCCTCAATTTTCAATTGCCTGCTCAACAGTTCCACGAGGATGTGTTGCATACATACACCACTTATCTGACCAACAAAATCTACTGTGCCTCTTGTGCTTTCTTGTTTTTCCTAATTCTAGCTAGGGTCATTCTAGACTCTTCCTTCCCTCTTGTTCCCTACGTTTGATCGGTCATTATGCTATGTTAGTCCTACCTTAGAAATATCTCTCAAATCCAATTCATTTACTTCATTTCCCACTCTTTACCACTACCCTGGTTTTTTCTTGCCAGGATTATCACAAACAATCCTCACTGATATCCCTGCCTCCAATTCTCCTTTCTCCAATCTCTCATATACTCTGCTGCCAGAATTTTGTTTCTAAAAAAATGCTATAGTGTTGCTTACCTTCTTAAAGACCTCCATTGTCTCCTCCTTGCCAGTGGGATAAAGTTCAAACTCGTTCATATGATTTACAAGGTCTTTCACAATCTGGACCCAACTTATCTTCCCAATCTCATCACTTGCCACTCCTTTCAACCACACACTCTGCACAATCACCAAACTGAACTGGCTTGTTCCCTTAACACATGGTGTACTTTCTTAATTCTGTTTGTTTGCATAAGCTTTCCCTCGGCCTGGAATCTCATCTCTTCTTTTTCCCAGAGAGCTTCTAGTCATGCTTAAAAACAGCACAGTGATTGATAACAGGTGTATTTATTGACCATTTATTCTGTTTCAGGCCCTATGCTAAGTACTTTGCATGTGCGATTTCAATTAATTAAAAAAATCTCCCAAGATGTGGGCATTATTCACGTTTTAAAGAGGAGGTAATTGAGATTTCAAGAGCTTAGGTAGTTGCCAAATCTACACAGGGCATCCAGGCTGAGGGACTGAAGAGCCCATGCTCTAATCTCTACAGCATAGTGCTTGAAAAAGTAAGTGAATGAATGCATGAAAGAATGAACAACTAGGATGGGAATATGGAGAGATTTGCTTTTAGAGAAATCATGGCATAAATTACATATTCTTTACCTTTCAAGTGGGAGCTACTAGCTCTTTTTTTGCACTGAGAATTGTAAATTCATCATCAATGAACCTTCTGTGATTACAACCATAGCACATCCTAGGCAAGGTTAATAAGGCCTCCAACTGTGTTCCCATAAATGCATGTCTACACTTCTGTCAGTGGATTGAATTATCAATATTGGCTCAAGTGTCTATCTCTCCCTTACCAGACAACGAGCTTCTAGAGAATCAAGAATATGTCTTGTTCTTCTATTAACTGCTGCGGTACCCAACATGGTATTTGGTACAGAGTAGGCATATAGTGTGGGTTTCTGGAATAAAAGAATGAATGAATGAATGACTACTCCAAGAAGGCTTAACATCCTTGCTTTAGCCAAGTAGGTATGTCATAACTGCTATGATCCATGGATATTTCTGCTCATATTTCCACTCAATGAGCTTATACCTCACAGTAAATGTGAATTGAAAGCTACGATTCTGGTGCACCTATGCCTCTCCAAGCTGTCATGTACCTCTTCTAGTGGGACCATCTTGCCATGCTGATTCTATGTCAAAAGTTTAAGACACAGTTTATATTTTTTTAAGCAACATGGTCTCTAAACACCTGCTAATGATTTTCTCTGGGGCCCAGCTGAAGTACTGGTGATCCATTTTAATCCTAGACAAAAAACAGGGTTTGTTTGAACTTGTTGAATTGTGAAAGGATTATATTATATAAAACTTTACAGACGATTTAAGGGGTTTTTGAGAGCAATTTTTTTTTTTTTTTACTATATTGAATTTTTACTTGAAACTAACATTGAAAACTAACCTTCAAACAAGATACGACTTTACTCCTATTGAGTGATGGATAGAGTGTTGATGTAACAGCTTAAGAAGATGATATTGAAGTTCCAACTTGACTTCTAGAATTTTACATCTGATTTATAATTTGTAAAAATGATATATGTCAACCAAAACTCTTTTCATGAATTTATTTTCCCTTGTGTGTGTGATTGGGATGTTATCCCTGCTGCATAGACTGATATTAGCTGTCTACACCGCGCTAAAACTACTGAGCCAAGTACTAGCAATCAGGGAGGGCTGACAACGCTAAGGAAGTGTGTGTAGAGTAGATAGGATAGCAAAGCTCATACTAGGAAAAAGAGCAAAAATAGGGGGGATAGTTGGGAGCAGTGGTCAGGGTTTAAGACAATATGAGGATAGCAACAGAGAGGTTCCAGATTTCACAAGTGAACGTCACAATCTGGGAATTGGTGATGGGATGGGAGAAGTGAAAGCTGATAGAAGCATATCAGCAGATAAAATATATGAGCTTTGGTGAAGTTCCAGTCAGTTCATAGTGGTTTCCATGGAAAATAGTTATATAACTTAAAAATAGGTGAGTCACTTTGAGACATGCTCCTGCCAGGTGACACATAAAACAGTCCAAAAGGAACAACTCACTGCCACCACCCCAAACCACGATAAATTTAACTCCAGAAGACTAGAAAATAATGTGGATCCTTACTATCTTTTCTTGAAAGGCTGCTCCAGGGGTTTACACGTCATGTCATTCAGCAAAATATATTTAAATATATTAAATTTTTTTTTCACTCATCCATCTGCCCAAAGAGATGAAAAAATGTCCCCTCTTTTTTTGCAAGTTATGGAAACAAAAAGATCCTCCGATTCTCTCTCAATCTCTGATCCTCTCCACATGTCTCTTGTCCCGCCATCTTCCTTTTCCCAGTCAACGTGATGCTCCTCTTCCTGTTCTGGGAAGATTCCTTCTTCTCCTCAGCCCAGAGCAGGATTCTGGTGAACAACGTTCTCTATTTCCTGGCAGGTATCTGCATCGGCACTCCTTTTTGATGACTTGGTGAAGCCCTAGCTTCATCTCTCTTAACGTATATTTCTTCCAAGCTATCCCCAAACTGGAAAATTTTATGGCGAAAAGAACTTCCAAAGGGAAAGCATGTAACCTGAAATGGCCTTTCACAAGTGATGGTTGCTTCATCAAAGATCTGCTGTTGACCAACTTGGACAAGGCAAGACTTTGCAACTAGATTGTCCAAAGATACTGTACATGGTGCTGCTTAAGAGTCTGTGGTGGGAGCTGCATTCTCCACAGTGCCCAATTCTTAGGCAATAGTGAATTGAAGGGCCAGGTGGAAAGGGCAGTGCCATCTTGAGGACACTGACTATCTGGTGAAAAGTCTTTAACTTTTTTCTTTGGAACCAAAGATTATTTCTGGCATGAGAATAAACTGATGCAAAGGCAAAATTCAGAATGAATGACAGAAGTTTATATAGTTTTTTAGAGAATACTTTGGGAAACTTTTTGTCAACTGGTTGAAATTGGGATAGTCGAATGATATTAATGATATTACAAGTGGGAAATACATACATTTAGAAAAATACTTTGATAGTATCTACCAAGAGTTTTAAAAATGATCATTAATTCCATGTCCCAGTGTCTATCTAATGAAATAAACCTACATATTGAAAAAAATAAAAACTTTATTCATAAAGATGCTGATTACGATGTTCTTTATAATAGAGATCAACTGATAAAAGCTTAAACGACTACTGTGTTGAAAAATTATTGTATGACTCATAATAGCCATGCTCAATAGATAATTAAGCAGCTATTAACCTGGTGCTGGTATTCCTATGCTACAATGTTCAGTGTAAGATGTACATTGAAAAATAAGATCTAAATTTATATATCCAGTACGATAACAACTTTGTTAAAGATATGTAAAACGATATATATTAAAAAGAGCAAAAAGTGAAACAAACTGTTAGTTGTACTTGACTTAGGATTTGGAACTAAGGATTTTCTCCCATCTTCTTTCTACTTTTTAATATTTGTTTCCCTATAAAACTCACGTAATGCTTTTATAATAATAGCAATAACAATAACAATGATGATGATGATGATAAGTTGGTAAAAATATTTAAATACAATTCCAAATGGAACGGTGGCCTTGGGCATTGAAGCCTAGTGCTATAAACTAAATTTTCTTCTTTTTTTTTGGTTTCATTCCCCTTGTAATGACACCTCGCAATGCAATTTCCAGCATCATCAGCTGTGAGATTGTTGTAATCTCAAGGAATGCATGCTGGTCTTAACAACCATGGCAACAGACTTTGAAAAAAGTTAAATGGAATGTGTCTGATTAAGGATCTACCACAGCTCAGTTCAATTTGAATCTTGCTCTCCTGATGGATGGTGGAGTTCTGTTGCTGAATCTCAGGCAGGTGCACAGTGGTATCATTGGAAGAGAATTGCCACTTACAGCCTGTATGGTCTTTAGCTGTCACTTTCTTGAACCTCGGTTTCCCTCCGTTTAAAACAAGGATAGTAATACCTACATCAGAGAGCTGTTGACTAGAGTCAACGAGACAGTCACAACAGAAAGGCACCGTGCAAACATTGGGGAGGAGGTCAGTATGCAAGGAAATGTACCTGGCTTGGTGTTATGCAAACTTGACTTCCTGGCTCAGCTAGTCACTATGTCTTTAGATTTTCAGAAGATGACCTGATCCGTACTTGTTCCATTTGTAAAACGAGGATAATGGTACTCGGCTTGCAAAGATATTATAAGGGTTGGAATATTTGTTGAAAAAATGCCTCCTATGAAGCTTTTAGAATTAGTAACCACTGTTTTAAAGTATTTATCAAAAGCAACTTGACCTATATTCCCTGAATATGCTCCAACCCTTGGCATTTATGATATTTGAATAATCAAGTACTCTTGACGACAGGTTATGGGCACTGCTAGCAATGTTTCTGGATTCCAGTCTAATGGATTCTGAAGAGCATGCTCAGCTAAGGTTATTCTTTCTCTTGGAGAACTTGCACTTCACATTGCTAAATTTGTGAGAATAGTTTTAACGTGAGTCTCAGCAGCTTGGTTGGGTTTGTTATATCTGAAATTAACTATAGAGATTCTGGGATGGTATTTTTCTTGATCTGGTAAGGTAGTTATTTAAAGATTTTTGTCTATGCTTTGTAGAAAGTACGTCTCAGGGAAGCTATGTCCTTGATTTCTGAGACTTAATCATGCAGCCTTGTTGATGATGTAGATTTTTTTCCCTGGGTCATTAAACATGACCATACTGTTTCGATTCAATAAGACCTTAGAGAAGTTGATTCATTGTGGTCTTTTCAAAACAGGATAATCTTGAAATAAATACATTAATAAATTCCAAAATCTGCAGTCTCGAGGCAGAAGGGATATCTGTGTGATGCAAATAGCTACGCCCCTAGCAGGATGTTGACTGTATTTGTAAAATGTCAATCTCTAAACAATGACTAATGGTTAGAAGGGAAGTGTTGCTCTAGCAATTTGGTCATTTAGTTTCATATCCTTGCCTTAGGTAAAGCAGAATCTATGGAAGTTCTTATCATCTGGAAGTTCTTTCTCTGGTTGAAGGTTGAATGAAAGCATCCTAGCGCATGAGTTCCGTGAAGAAGGATGATTGAAAAGGGCTCTTCAGTATAGTCCAGAGTAACCACTGAAGCACAGAAAGTACTGTTTCAGGATGATGTCAGGAATAATTTGCTTACCAGGAGAATCTTAAAATGGATTTCCAATGCATCCTGTTCAGTTTTCTCCATTTTAATAAGAATTCATCTTGTTATTAGAAATGGCAGGATTTGAAGCCATAGAAAGAAGCTCTGACCGTGATTGCAACACTGAAATATATTACATTTGAGAACTACATAACGACGTAATTGCCCCGCTATCTGTAACACGTGCATAAAGAAACCCCCAAACAACAATGATAGTTGAAAACCTTAAGCGTTTTCCTCTAGGCTTCTTCCCCTTATCTAGCACACACCAGAACAGTCAATGAATTCTGGATGCCTTGTTGGCTTCAGAACAGGGATTTTCATCCAACTAGAAGCAAATGTTCTATTTTGAAATTTGGATGGAAAGTTATTGGTGGGAAAGTGTATGTGAAGGAGGAATGACATCAACCTCCTTGATGAGCATCACAGGGCTTCTGAAATGTTTTTCAGGTGGCAGAGAACACGACAGCGGTGAGCTCATTTCAGAAGACTACGAAATAATAATTCATTTTTCTCCGTTATACACTTTAGGAACAACTCTGTCATCAGGAATATGGATGACAAAATAATAATTAATAGCTAACATTTATTGAGAACTTACCATGCATCAGGCACTAATTTATCGTTAAATGTTAGTCATTACTGTTATTATATTATTATTCTTCTGTCATCCGTGTTTGTGATGGTAGAGGTGTTTCTAATGTATATAATATATAATATGTATGTATGTATATGCACTTGATTAATTCTCACATCAACCCTGTGAAATGGTGTTATAATTATCCAATTTTGCAGGCGAAGAACCTGGGGTACTGAGAGGTTAAATAAGTTGCCCAAGAAAAAAACCCACACAGCTCATAAGCGGCAAGGCAGAGATGTGAACCCAGGCAGAATGGCTCCCAACCCTGAGTTCCGACCTCCATGAGTACCTGTTCATGAAAGAACAAACAAAGAAACACAGAAAAACTAAGAGTGCAGACTGTTTCTCGTTTACCCTGTTAATATTTATCATCAATTTGTTACTGTTTTGTTGTCAATGAGTGGAAACTGGAGTAAAAGGATTATAAAAATTTACAGAAGAAAAACTCAAAAGTGAACAAAAAGTTATTCATTTGTATATTTTCCCACAACAATTCGAAGCAGAACAGACTTCAGATGTAGAACCCATCCATCCAACTTATAATGAACCATTGTCTTGTGAGATCACCGCCTGAGAGCTATTGGGGTATGAAAAGGAGTCTTGGGCTTGAGGTAAAAACACTTGGGTTTGATACATCTTTTGCTTTTTTATTGCTGTATGACTCTGGGCATGGTGCACTAGGACGAGGTTGGAAAATGGGATGAAATGTCGACAGCACACACCAAGATGTCTCCCACCAGCTTGGCTTGATTTACTTTCTATCACTTACACTCTCTCCCCTGCCTGGATTGAACCATCCCATCCTGTATATCGATCAAACCTCCACATCCATTCAGTCATTTCTCAAGTCTCAGCTTCTCCACAAGACCTTGCTTGACCACATCAGCTCCTCACTGAACTCGTGTTGCCTTCACAAATGCTACGAGGCAGATAACAACTTGGGAGGCTTTCAAGATGTTTTATGTGTAATTATCATGGATCTTCAACTGAAGGTACATAGCTCGAGGTCGAGGGCTCGATCTTTCTCATCTCTTACTGTGCTTGGCATGGGTCTCAAGACGTGTCTGACGGTGGATGGTAGTGAGTGAGAGAATTCAATAGGCGTTGCCTTAAAGCTGGTTCTACCTTCATACCTGAAAAGGCTACACATCGCATCAAGGAAGATGGAAAAAAAACATTTTTAAGCTTGTATAACAGAAAAAGTACTTTTAAAAATAACCACAATTGACTGTTAAAGAGGGTAATTTCTGTTAAATGGAATGCTGAGAGCCTTGCCGAGTTTGACTATGTAAGTTGGGGAGTAAGAACTAGGTAGAGCTGACTGAATGGTAGAGAGAGGAATCTGGAGTTCCAGGGGAAATCCAGGAGGAAGGAAGGAGGAGTGAAGGGAAAAAGGAGGCAGCAGGAGGTGGGAATTTAGGTGTCCTGAGAGGCATATATCACAAAAGGAACTCTCCTAGACGTGGGGTGGCCTGAAAGGACTTTCAGAGACTAGAAATGTCTAATGTGAGATTTTAGTTGTTTGATCTAAAGATACACGGTTAGACCCCTTTACCCAGGGCTGTCTGTGTGTATGTGTGGTGAATTTTTTTTTTATTGTTGGCTGGTTGGTTTTCTTTTTTTAGGAATTGGCCAAGGAGCTCAGTTTCACCTCTGGTTTCACATTTTGTAAATGTGGAATAAGGAATCAAGATTTCAGGAAGCAGAAAAAGCTTGGGCTCATAAGCCTTCTGGGAATTTGCAACATACTTGGAGAAGGACTTGACTTTCCACAAAGCACTGGAATGGGCTTCAAGTCAAGTGTCTAGATCTTGAGAGCCAGGCCTCCGGTGACACCTGGGTTACATTTGGTAAGACTAGCTCTTGCCCTAGGAAATAATAGAGGAGGTCATGAGGTACAGTGAAAGGGAGGCCAAACTTGGAATAAGAGTACCTGGTGTGTATTTTGGCTCTGCAACTTGCTCTTTGGAGCCTGTTCCATGATTTACAAAATACACCTACCTACTCAGCAAGTATGAAAATGAAGGTAAAATGTGCGGCACATATCAGCATATAGTGTGTGCCTGATGCATGAATAGTTGGTCATACTTTAAAATAGAGTTGATTCAACTCTTGAATCTGTAAAACTTATCAGTTAGCAAGGCTAGATTATGCCTAGTAACAAACAATTCCCAGTTTTTAGTGGTTTGTAAGAATGAAGTTTATTTCTCACTTGTTCTGCATGTGCATTACAAAATGGCTGCACATCTGCTTTGTCTTGTCCCCATTCTGGAACCAGGCTGATGAAGTAGCTGTTACCCTTGGCCATCATGAGAAACAGGAAAATAGCTTTGGAATGTCTAGAATAAACTCTTGGAAGAAATATAACATTACCATGTGCCCGGAAGGCAGAAGACTGGAATTATGAGGCAAACAAAACTAAGGCTAACAAAACAATGCGTTCATTTTTCATTCTTCCTCCAAACTCTTCATGAAGGCTAAGGCATAGGGTAGAGGGACAGCACCTTTCCGAATGAGTGGTGGGCAGGTTCTTTAGAGTACTGTACCCTCTCATGATCAATTACCCTCTGGATCAAGGCAGAGGATTGCTTTCAATCTATCGTAATGGTTTTGAAGCAATAGATTTTAAACAGTATGTAATTGAGTCCAAGATTTTGAAAGTGCAAGTGCAAGATTTCCTGATGCAAATTCTGATGTGCTCAATTTTATGGGATTTGAGGCTAATCCTTCTGTCTCAATAGGCGGTAAAGAAACTTTATATTTCAAATCAAATTTGAATAATCATTGGTAAAATCAGATCATCAAAATGTTGAGTTTAAAGCGTCTCGGTACTGTTGTATCTCATTATGATATATTTACAGGCTAAGATATGTATCTGTATACATGTATGCATGTATATATACTCTGAGAAGAGAAGTATCTATAGAGGCAAATTTTATTTATGGTTCTCTGATTGCGCCATTAAAATACAAAAGTGTGGGAATTGACAGAGCTGGGTTTGTGAAATGACCATGGAAATACAGAGGCAAGTCTCTGGCCAATCTGTGTTTCTTACACTTTCTACTATCTTCCTAAGATTCTCCTTAGCCATGCTGATTTTTTTTCCCTTTTCCCCCCAGTGCACATAAAGGCATAGACCAACCTCACTCTCTCTACCACGATGATACCTGCTCCTTAATTACTTAGCTCAAATTTCATTTCTTCTATGTAGCTATCCACATTCTCTCAAAAAGATCAAAGTGCTCCCTCCTCTGTAATTCCAAAGCACTTTGATGGTGATTCTTTTGTAGCACTTAGCACACTGCATTGTAATGGTCTACCTATCCCCCAGTCATTTCTATATCACTACCCCAAGCATAATTCCTGGCACATAGCGCATGTTACCTGAATAAATGGAAGACGTGAAGCTAGGGCTTGAAACTGGGTCTTCTAATCATGGCTGCAGATCATGTTCCATTTTTTCACACTGCTCGTGATTGGTGTAGCAGTAGAGATGTTCTCCTTGAGATAAAGCTTAAGATCCTCATAATGTAAGTTCCTTACTACAACACGTGTGCTTTCAGGACAAGGATCTTTTCTGACTTATTCACTACTATATTACTACTGCCTAGAACAGTATGTATCTAATATAGGGAGGCAACAAACATTTGTTGAAAGAATAGGTGAAATACCGTTAGAAGATATTCTAGCCATTATTGCCACTGGGCATTTTTTTTAATTATTATTTTCTCCCAGTATGCCAGGCCGAGGGAATAGGACACTGGGCAAAGACATTGAGATGTTAGAGGAAAAGAGGAAAGATTCAGAGCATGAGGTCATCAGATGGGCAGGTTTGTTTGTGGTAATAATAAAGAACTCTGTGATCCTCATGGCTTAATTGATCCTTCCGTATGTTAAAAGGAAAGGGTGACTTTGAATCACAGGCTACCTGCTTTGCCACCAGACATGTGGCTATCATCCAAACTCTTGGGGACGCCAATATCTGGATTATAATGTTTCTTCTTTATCAGAATCATGTAAGTGAGACTGTCTCCTCTCTTAATAAACTCAGACTGAGAACCTCCAAGTTTGGCAATGGGGCTGAAGCCCAGTGGGGAGAGCTGGCAGACCCTGGTTGTCATGACTCTAGCCCTGCGAAGATTTCCCTTCTCCTCTAGATTTCTCTGCCACCACCCAGCCTCCTCCCCTAGTCACATGTTGGCCAAAGCGCACACACACTTTAATTCACCACAGTGGTACAAATGAAGTGGGTAAAGATATGTGACTTCCATCAGACATCCTGGGTTCAAATCTTAGCTTTTCGATCATGGCAAAGTTACTTCACTTGCTGAGTCTCATTTTTCTCAAGTGTAAAATGCAGAAAAGAATAGTGTTATGGACTGAATTGTGTCTCCCCTACCTCCCCCATTCATATATTGAAGCCTAACCCTAACTATATTTGAAGATTGGGTCTTTAGGGATGTAATTAAGGTTAAATGAGATCGTAAGTATGGGGCCTTACTCCAAAAGGATTGGTGTCCTTAAAAGAAGAGGAAGAGACAGCAGATCTCTCTGTCTCTCTCTCTCTCTACACAAGCACAGAGGAAAGGCCATGCGAGGACCCAAGGAGAAGGCAGCTGTCCTCAAGCCAGGAGGGAAACTTGACCAGAAACCAAATTTACTACCACCTTGACCACGGCCTTCTACTCTCCACCACTATGAGGAAATAAATACCTGGTGTTTAAGTCACCCTGTCTGTGGTATTTTGTTATGGCAGTCAGAGCAGACTCACATGAACAGTGTGTAATAAAGCTATTGTGGGGAAAGGTGTGGACTCAACAAAAGTAACTTATTATTTGGTTTGGCAGTATTCAACCAGTGGAGAAGAGGATGATCCACAAATAAGACTTTACCGGAGGTTGAGGCATAACCAAAGGAACATAGTCACTCACAAATAGGGGCCTAGTCTACAAGACACTGTTTGCTCATCTCTCGCTTGGGGCCTCTGAGGGGATGTTTCCATGTGCTGAGATCCTGTTGTCCATACTATTCAGGTGTGCCCACAAGCAGGTCTCAACTCAAGGATTTCCAGAACCAAGACAGTGAGACACAGTCTTCTTCTGAAGGCCTGTGTTATAAATTCCAGCTTTCTGCTTGTTCTTCTCAGGGATGACTAACTGGCGGGGGTGCAGGGAAGGGAGGGTGTCATCTGCTTAATGGCAGGCTCTTCTCCTAACTTTTAAGACCCTACCCTATGGCTCTTACTGGACAAAGACATCACAATAAACCAGGAGCCATAGAAGAAATACATATATAGCATAGGGGTGGGGCAGGGATCTGCTTTGTTACTTCTTTCCTTTTAAGCTGCACAAAGAAAAGACAGCTCTTTCATTTTTTTAAACAGTTTTATTGTGATATAATTAACATATTGTACAATTCATCTATCCAAAGTGTACCATTCAATGGTTTTCAATGTATTCACAAAATAGTTGCAACCATCACCAAGCTCTTTCATTTTTAATGTTTACCAAAGGCTGGGTTCTCCGTCCTTATATAGGACCATGCATAGGACAGCAATGCATCAGTCTGGGGACTTTGCCCAATCCAAGGCCAGCTCATCTGTTGAGTTCTTTCTCCAGTCTAGGGGAGAGACCTCCCGGTGGATCCTCTGACTTTTCTCTGGGTTGGCCCCTGTTCCTGCGACGAGCATAGGGCCCACAAAAACAAACACATCCTCATGAGGGCAACTAGTTTGTTGGTCAATTCTGATGAGGTATACAAAATAATTTACTCATGGAAGCAGGCTCTACTCTTCCTCAGTCACCATGGTACACATGTGCCAGAAATTCAGGATTCCCATAGAAAGCTGGTGGTCTCAATTCTTTCTGTGAATTCTCTTGTGTGTCAAATCTTCCGTCTTAAGCCCCACAGTAAGGGCTTTAATAGACTCTGCCTATTTTGGCTTCTGGGACCATCCCAGCTTTCGTTTTAGTAACCAGTTCCAGAGAAGAAACGCTTGGAAAGAAACAGCAGAAAGACTGCAGAAACACAGCTCAGCCTAAAGAGACCCCACATTTACATGACAGCACAAACAGGACAGAATATTCCTTGGATTATAGAAAACAGTTTCTCTTTCTAAACATACAGCTTTCAAGCATCTCCTTTTTAGAGGCTGGCTAATGAAGCGATTCCAAAGTGGATTTCCAAGAACAGAGCCCAGGTTCTTGGATGACATTTGCATAACCAAATTAGTCTTTGCGGGCTGCTCTTCCAGAAGAAAGGAAAATACTGAAGGTGTATTCAAACATTCACCTCTCACAGGACAAAGACAACTGCTCCCCGAGTTGAAACGTCTGGTTCTTCCAGCGTCTACCACTCTTGCCAAGGCCTTGCAGTCTTAGCCTCTGGTCTCAGCCAGGGCCACGTTCGAGGTTCCTGGTGCTTTCCATCATCCTGGCAGCACCATCAAGATGCAGCTCCCCCAAGCACACGCACAAGGAGCAAGCTGGGGAAAATGGAGGCTGCCTGAACTTTCTGCAGCTCTTAGTTCTTCTCTTTCCACATTCTGGATTTTGCTCTAAAAACCAACAATAGACTTAACCCCAATAAAAGAGGCTTTACCCACAAATTGAGATTCAGCCAACATTTCCTGAATTCCAACTACGTACTCGGTGCTGACATGCACTTTCCTTTAGGAAATCTTTACAATAAACCTAAGAGGTAGGACTCATGTTATTGTTCTCTTCTTTCAACATCTGAAGAAATAGAAAGATTCGGTAATTTGTGCAGCTACCAACCAACAACTTTCTGAGTCAGACCCAAGCCTCGTGACTCTGGCAGGCTCAATGTCATCTTGTCTTTCCTAGAAAAGTGAGAGTTTATTGGAGGCCATGCCACAAACAGGAGATTCGGGCTGTAGGAGGAAAATAGTGAGCAGTGTGAGTAAATGAAATGAATGAATGAATGGAAAAAATGAATGAAAAAGCCCTGAAGACCTGAATACTTAGTCCCTTAGTTTTCTAGGTCAGCTCTCAGATACCTGGTCATCTTGGAAGATTTTACTTCATTCTTATTTTTAAAGGCACTCAGTCAAGGTTCCTTTTTCCCCCCAGTTCTCTTGGTACTCCAAGGATGTAAGCAGTCTCATTTCTCTGTTGTTTACCCTCCTGAGGACCAAATGCATCCTGGCAGTTTTCTGAATCTCTGGGTCACAGGGAGGATCTTGTTCCCAATTCCCCCAACACTCACTCAAGGTGCCTACTGCTATTCTTTTTTTCTTTGTGGGGAGATAGGACAGAAGGGCACAAAGGACTCTAGGCACAGATTGGGTGGGAACATTTGGGTGGAAATTTTGATGCTGTTACTTATAAGCTGGATAATTTGGGTTGGGGTGATAGGGTTATTGTGAAGCTTGAATTAATGCAAATAGAGTTAAAAGCCTACCACAGTTCAGCACTGTCCCACAAAAAAAGGCTGCATGTAGCTCTACAGGGACGGGACGGTAGAAGGTGGCATCTCGTTTCCAAGAAAGACATTTGTAGCAGTAGTGCATTTATTACCAAGAGTCAAAAATAAACTGTGCTGATATTGTCACTGTCCCCTTGGCTAGGGCTTGGTAGAGGAGACATCTAAAGGTCTGGTTTTGGGTTAGAAGTTTTGTTATTGTGATCGATGTTGTTTTTTAATTTTAATTTTATGACACACCCATGCGATGCTCTATGATCCATTTCCATGTTGGAAGCAGTGGACTGGGATGACTTGTAGTGAAAACATCACATGCCTCTTGCTGACCTCCGACTCTCCCTCTTACAACTCCCGGCTTCTTTAGCTCCAGCCCTCTGGCTGCCTCGCCCCTCCCTGACCATGCTGACTCTTCTTATACTTGATGCCTCTCTTTGGAACATCTCTGTTTGCAGGTCTCTGTTCAAATATTGACGTGTCACGGAGACCTTCCCTGGCCAGCTTGTGTAAAATTGCAGCCCTCCTCTTCAGCCACAGCCCCTTCCATGTACTATATTAGATATTTACGCCCTCACATTGTCTCCTTGCATCCATTAAGGTGGGGATTTGGCCTATTTTATTTGTTGCTGTGTCGTAACACTCAGAACAGTGTCTGGAACATCGTGGAGACATAAGACATAAGCATTAAGAGAGTAAGAGAATATTCTTCGTCTTCTTCTTAGCATCATTAAATGGTATGACAATGAAAGTGTTTCCTGGCAAGACTGGATTATTTCTACCTCTTTTAAGCTCGCCCTGAGCTTGGTCATCTCTGGTTTCCCTAACCAACACTGACCCTCAGAAGACCTCAGCCTGGTCCTGTTTCACCATGGCCTCCCCCCCAGCCTTCTCCAGGACTTACTAAGAGTCAGCTTTACAATCCAGGGAATTGCCAGATGACTTAGTACTGCTTGTTGCAAACGGAGCACAGGGGGGCCCTGAGAAAGATGAAGCTCAGAGTTTTAGGCAGTAATTCATTCGTTTTTATTTAATACACGTTTACGAAGTGCTCAGTGTATGCCAAGATCCGTTTCATGGAGAAACACAAACAAGAGTGGCCCCAGTGGGGCAGCCAGTCAGGTTAGTGTATCTCAGCCCAGGATGTGTGACACAGTCCAGGGAGGGGGTGGGCTCAGGGGTCTCTGGGAGCAGCGAAGAAACATCCCCATGTCACCTGTGTCCCAGTCTGTTTGTTAGAACCAGGCGATCATGCGACACCTGGCTACAGAAGTGAGTCATGCATACCGCTGAAATAAACAGGCAAAACACTGAAGACAGTCAAGTGTAATGGATTTTTCATAAGACATCTTGGAGGTATACCTCTGGGGTGGCTTCCAGTGGTTTCCAGAGGTTACTTAAGGTTTCTCCATGTCTTATAGAGACAGCAGAAGCTTGTTTTGATTTTGTCATTGCCATGTGGTCCTTGAAAGTCCACATTATACCCAGGAATCAGACTCACCTTTCGCACATTATATTCAGGGGGGTGCTGCCTCGCTGAATCTCGTAGTGGTCTTCACATACTCTGTACCAGAACACAGGCGATGTCCAGAAGGACATCTAAAGACAGAGTGTCTTTAGAGGCCAGGGAGTGAAATACTAATCCTGATTTTAGTGCCAAAACCTAAAAATAATCCGAGCCCAGAGCACCGTGTATCATAGAAGTCCCATTGGCTGTGAAACCGTCTTGTTTTCTTTCAGTCTCCAGGGCTTTCCATCTGCCTCCTTCATTTAAGCTCCTTGGTTCATACTTCATGGAGGCCAGATCACAGGCTAAATTTCTCAGTTTCTAAACTGGAGAAATTACTTGACAAAACTGCTCACTCTCATTTATTCAAGGACAACACATATTCTTGGGAAACTTTAATTTGGGAGTTAATAAACAGGCTTTGATGTCCTGTCTCTGAGAGGACCTGGGTTAGATTGTACCTACTCACGTTTCAGACTGTTTGGGACCAAGAGATTGAAGGGGAGTTTCAGTCGAAGGGAAGGAGTTTCCCTCAACATGCTAGGCCTTGCATGTGGTTCTAACTATAATCGTGTTTTCAAGGGGCTCTGAGATAGAGTTTTCCAAGAACTCTTCTTGTGTCCGTGTTAGAGATTGGCTGTGGCGTGCTTGGCTTGAGGACATACTCAATACTTTGAACATTTTTCTCTAAAACCTCTGCTGCTTCTCTCCCTGCTCTTTCTGACTTTCTCTTCCAGCCCAGGATTCTGAGCTGGTTGCGAATTCGTTTGAGGGAGGTGTCTTGATTCTTTATCTCTGCCAGTGACTTGGTGTTATGATGTAACTAACCTGTTACCAGGCTTATAAACAATCTCAAACATGGTAACTGCCCCTGGAGGTCTCGGCCCTAGCCAGGGCAGGCTTGGCCCTTTGTCAGGGGCTCCTTCTCTACGAGGAGGTGGATCTGATGTGGCTTGCTACTGTCATCATCATCTCTGTCTCCAGGGGCCTGGGCCCAGCCCGAGTACCTTCAGGCCTGTGTGTTAGCTCAGAACCCTGCCTGCCTTGGTTTCCCGACTTTACTCCACTTTTCCCCAAACAGGAATTGGGATCCTGAGTCCACCCCATTGGCTGGAATACTTGGCCGCCTAAACCAGCGTGGTCCAAGAGAAAGATAATGTGAGTCGTGCATGCAATTCACATGTGAAATTTTAAATTTTTTTGTAGCCACAGTGAAAAAGGTAAAAAGAGACAGGTAAAATTAATTTTAATGGTATATTTAATTTAACTCAGTAAAACCAAAATGTTATTATGTCAATATGTAGGCAATATAAGAAAGAGTGTTAATGAGCTATTTTACTATTTTTTGTCATGCTAAGCCTTTCAAATCTAGTGTGGATGTTATACTTATGGCACATCTCAATGTGGACCAGCCACATTTCACTTGCTCAATAGCCACATGTGGTTACTGGCTACCATGTTGGATGCTGCAGACCCTGACCTGACATTAGCTCATTTGGGCATTGTTGCAGCCCAGAAGGAGAACCCAGAGTTGGAGAGCGGCCATTTTCTGTGAGGACATGTCTGACGGCAGGTCACTGTCTACCAACCCAGCTCCTGGCTTCCATTGGAGACTGAAATCAGCCTGCAAAAAGCATTAATTACAGTTTACCCTGCGCCAGGTCGTGTGCTAAGAACTTTATAAGCTCATTCTACCCTCAGAACAATCTGGAGGTTCTTTTATTACCTCTGGAGCACGAGATTCTGTAATTTGCCCAAGGTCAGAGAGTTGCTCAGTGGCAGTGTCAGGATTCAGCACCGCTTCTGTCTAACTCTGGAGTTCAAGGTCTTACCTGCTGTGCTGTATCCCTTTTTCTCTTGCGCCCTTGGACATCGGGACTTTGATGACCACCTTCTCTTTCAGAAACTGTGCTGCAGCCTGGTCAGCCCCTCTTGCAGCCCTGCCGGTTCCTGCTAACTCACCTTTCTAGGCTGACTCAGCCTGGACCTCCCAGCATGCTCTGTGGCTGAGTTGGCACTGGTTACGGTGGTAACAAGGCTCTGGCACGGGGTCCCAGGAAAAACAGATCTATAAGGCAATCCATGTGAAACATTTCTCTCTTCTCTGTTTGGAAAAGCTGGTGAGCCCTGAGTTTCTGGCAGACTTGCAGCTAATGAACACAGGAATATGGAATTAGAAAACACACCCAAAGCCGGTTGCTCAGCTAATGGAGACATATTGCACGTCTCAGGAGCTTGTCTTAGGTCTCTGGGGACGGGGAGCCTCTCGTGTTAAACAGCTGGTTTAGCACATTGTCTGCCCTGTGAGCGGGTGCAGTGGAAAGCTCTTATGAAGAATCCTTGGGGACTGGAAGAATGTTTGCTATGAGATGAATTTTTCTTGGTGCAAACACTTCCAGCTGATCTGATTTTCTCCTGGGAGGAAAGAAGGAGCGGACAGAGGTGCACTGAGGATGCAGAGAGCAATCAGGGAGCACGCGGACCTTCATAAGCTCTATGGGCATTCGATGTGACGGGACATTCAGCTGTGTCCTAGTGGCATTTCCTGCATGTCACGGGAGTAAACTACAATCTCCATCTTGAGCTAGTTCACTCAGACCTGGGGAAGCAGAAGAAGCCTAGGGCTGTACTGAGGCCCTCCATGCAGGAAGTGTGTGCATTGAAACACCATGCACGATCTTTGGGGCCAGACTGAGAAGGATGAATCACTTAACTCTGAGTCTCAGTTTTTCCATCTCAAAAATCAAGATTTAGAGGAATTGCTGGGTACGTGAAAGTGACTAGCACATTCTTGGTTCATAGTAGACACTCAAAGTATGCTAGCTTCCATTCCTCCAAATAAGGTAACGAGTGGCAAGCTGTAGTCATGTGGAGAAAGGAGTGATTAATCCTGACAGAGAGAAATCAGAAAAGGTTTCATGGAGGAGGTAGTTTTTGGGCTTGACTTTGGCATGTGAGAAATTAGGGAGATAGAAAAAGTTTAGGACTTATTGGTGGGTGTGTTTGGGGAGAAGGGGTGAAGTTGTCCCCACACAAGTGAATTCTTGGTTTGGGCATTTTTCAACTCTCTGTCTTCCTGGATTCTGATCTTTTCTTGACTGTCCTGAGTCTGAATTACGTCCCAATCCATGTGCTCTCATAGCCCCTGTACTTCCCTATCTGGCACTTGTTGAGTTTTATTGAATGTGGGTGTACTAGATTGAATAATGTCACCTCAAAATTGATGTTCACTCACATCCTCAGAATATAACTTTATTTGGAAAGAGTCTTGCAGATGTAATTAGTTAAGGTCATACTGGATTAGGATGGACCCTAAATCCAGCGACTGGTGACCCTATAAGAAAACCATATGAAGACAAAGAGAGAAGAAGATGATGTGAAGACACACGGGGAAGAAGGTGAGGTGAAGACAGAGGCAGAGATTGAAGTGACACAGCCACAAGGAATGCCAAAAGTCCTGGCAGCCACCAGAACCTAGGAAAAAGCAAGGAAGCATTATTTCTCTGGAGTCTTCGGAGAGAGCATGACCCTACCAACACCTTACTTTTGAACTTATAGCTCCTAGAACTATGAGAGAATACGTTTATGTTGTTTTAAGCCAACCAATTTGTAGTAATTTGTTTACAGCAGCTCTAGGAAATTAATAAGAGTTGGAATATTTAATTCTTTCTCTATTAGACTATGAGTCTCCTCATATGGTTGTGATTTTGGTGTCCAGTACAGTTCCTAGCCTAGAGTAGATATGCAATTTCTACTTGTTGGATGAATGAATGACTGTCATGTGGCACAACCACTGGGTTGGTGTGGACCCTGCACGATCCATACCTCCGTAGCCTCAGAGAAGAGCCCTGGAGAAGATCATCAGTAGATGGGCTTCACCTCTCACCTTCAAAATGGAAAAATGAATATTCCACTCCCAGGATTCTTGTGAGTATTAAGTGAGGGAACCAGCACAAGTGCCTGCAGGTGCTTGTTAAGCCGTGGATATTGTTATGACAGCTTGAGCCAAATCCGTGTTGCCCCTGAGATTCAGAAATGGCTGGGTAGACTGGTGGGATGGGCTCATCTGTGTTCTGTGTGCATGCAGAAGGCCTCCTAGAGAAGAAGTCATTCTAAAGCTAGACATAGTTATTCTCATACCAAAGCCTTGGGATTTATAGGTAAGGCTGGGTCCACCCACCTTCACCCATGGTGTCTGCCAGTCAGAATTATCCTCTGGACCAGCCCTCTGTAGACTCATATTTGAATTCCAGGGAAAGAGGCAGACGGAGCTGCAAATAAGCATAAATACAACTTCACGACAGTTGTCATAATAATACTTCCAATTATAATGGGATTTATAGGACTTCCCCTCCACTTCTGCACAGAGGTAGGTTGGTGTAAGCCCATTAAAGTCTTATAGAGACAAAGTGCTGCTTTGGCAACTCCAGAACTATGGCACGTTCGTTGCATTTTTGGCGGGTCCGTGGGAGGTGCTTCAATGGTGTGCCGTAGCAACAGTGTTGGGACGCCTTTACACAGCTCTGAAGATGGTGGACATCGGGAGGTGTTCTGGACCAGGAAGGGAAGACAAGATATATGGGGGGAGCAGACAAAGTGAGGAAGTGAGAACATGTTAGACACCCCTTAGGTGACCCCTGGGAATCATTGGGTGAAATGATGAGAATAATCCCAGACTCCTCCAAGTTTCAGAAGAGCAAGTGGAGTCAGACCTATTGAAATATTGTTTTAATGAGAATCCATTTCTATCCCCTAAGCTGGTTTGTCCTGAGGACTCCCAGTCTACGTTGATAATAGGAGCCAGACGATCCCATTAAGCCTGAATTTGTTTGCAGGAGTGAGTGTCATGAAGAAAAGAGCACATATGAGGAGGAATTTTTGAGTGGATGGTTCAAAATAAGAGAGACAGTGCTGGGTCTTGTCAATAGATGCATGTGGATCAGGTCTGGACTCCACAAGAGATTTCTCACTTGTGCATAGAACTCAGCAGGATCTTAATGTGTGAAAGACTAAAGGACAACTTTTGGCACTCAGAGGATGACAACTTTTGGTGTCATTTCAGGGTTTCAGTGCCCTAGAGTGCCCATTATTCACCCAGAGAAGAGCAGAAGAGAACTGGAGAGAACTTATGCCCAGTGAACATGACAGATGACCAGTTCCAGAGTTTTCATCTTTCATACACACTCTTCAACTTGGCTCATGTTGAAGCAGCACTCCCTGGTACATTCCATGAAATGCTATGGAATTTGGACAACTCTCCTCCTTGTGACAGAGTTGAGGTGAGTGGAGGGAGAAGTAATTTCAACCTTCCTCATCTAGAGGCAACGTTTATCTTGGGATGAGACAAGATGGTTTTATTATCATGGATTAGGAGTGGATTTAAGAGACAATTGTCTCTAACTGAAAGAATCAACCCTTCTAAAACCAATGTCATCATTTTGGATAGATAAATCAATTTTAAACTCATTTATAGTGAATAATCCTGTATAAAAAGTGGCATAAATCATTAGGTTGTGAACTTTTTTGTAATTAGTTTTTCTTGGACGGTACACTAGGAAGTTATTTCAAAACTCTTTACAGATGCTGTCTATATACGTGTGTATATGCTTGTATGTATATATGTGTATGTTACATGGCTAATGGGAATATTACACCTCCTTTAAATTTTTCCTTATACCTAGGTATAAGGTATCATTATTTTGATGCCCTCCTCCTACCCCTGTTAATTTATTTTTAATCAAATTATTTGTGGTCGGATGAAATTGGTCTACATTGAACAATATAGATTCTACTTGTTGCTGATTTAAGAACATTGTTGAGGATATTGCTCACTACATTATGTAGTTTCTTCCATCTGAGGATTGGTGTGAATGTTCTCCCTGGTTTCACCACCAAGAATAGATGGGGTTCTTTTCTTAGAAAAAAAATCTGATTTGATCTTACTTTGTGGACACAGTGAATTTTCTAGCTTGTCAATCTTGTTTCCTTTTTAGCATGGTTGCCAAGAAGCTCAGGGCCAAATTTTAGTTTCACTTCTCTTGCGTTATATAGGATTTGCTAGTGTGCATTTGATAAACTAACCTTACCCTTGAATCTAATGTCCTCATTTCTTCTCCCATGTGCTTCTCAAATGATTTATTTTTAATTCAATTTATCTAGCAATGCTGTATTTATTTTTGTAAGTTATGGTAAGTACCTTTTGGGAATAAGGCAGAGTTGTAATTAGACACATATTACAATATTGATCTTTAACCTGTGGATGGAGGACAAGGTAAAGATTTAGAATCAGTAGACTTGTCATAACTCACCTCATTTCTCTGATTCTCAATTCCTCATCTATAAAATAGGGCTAACAGTAAATTCTATTTCAGCAGACTCTTGTGAAAGCCAAATGAGACAATGGATGTGAAAGTGCTTTGTAATATAATTTTTAATAATAAAAACAGGAGATGGCCTCTCTTTTCTTTTAGAAATTATATGTGTGATACACATAGTTTGATCATAAAGTAGTATTAAAGATTTAAATAAAGTACGATTGTTCCTTGTCCCATTCCTTTCTATCCCCAGTCTACTCTTCAGAGGGAGCTACTTGAAACTCTTTTAGCTGTTTCTCCTGATATTTCTCTTCAGATGTCTAAATACTATGCTGACAGTGCTTTTTTTTTTTTGGTGAGTAAGATTGGCCCTGAGCTAACATCTGTTGTCAGTCTTCCCCTTTTTCCTTGAGGAAGATTGTCGCTGAGCTACCATCTGTGCCAATCTTCCTCTATCTTTTGTATGTGGGATGCTGCCACAGCATGGCTTGATGAGTGATGTGTAGGTCCATGCCTGGGATCTGAACCCGTGAACCCCAACCCGCTGAAATGGAGTGCGTGAACTTAACCACTATGCCACTGGACCAGCCCCTTTAGTGCTATTTTTTGATATTATGTATTGGATTCCTATTATGCTATTTGAGGACTTATCTCTCTTATAAACTCATTTCTTCCCTTTGCAATCCTCTAGCTTCCCAATATAATTATATAATAATGTTTGACGTAATCTATAGATAAGGTAACACTGTCACAACTAGTTCAATAGTTCACTACCTAGCCAACTAGTATAGATTCTATATCAAATAATTTGTTGTTTTTCCTGTAGTTAATAATTACTTTAATTTTTTCCATCTATTTAATTTTCTATTTACTTAATATACTAATTTATTTTTCTAAACACATCAACAGATATGTCAAATGCCCAGCAGCAATTTTTCTAAATGATTAAATGCGTAAGATAAAAACTAGCAATTCTGTATTTTCTTTCTGGGGATTTCTTTCTTACAGTTCTGAATAACCCTCATCTAACTGGATGGATTTCTCACCAGGCCTGGTACACATCACAGAATTCTATTTGTCACTCTCCTTTATTCCTAAATCTTTTAACTGCCATTTTCGTGACACAGTCATTCTTTTGCTGAAGTACATCCTTTAGAAGCTTCTGAAGAAAGACCTTAGAGGTAAGTATTTTCTGAGGCCCAGCATATATTAAAAATTTCTATGTTTTCCCTTTTAACCTGAATGATAATTTGGATGATATAAAATTCTCTGTTAGAAATTTCCCATAAGTTCCAAGGCTGCGCTTCACTGACTAAAAATCAGTGTTGATGCTGAGAAGTCTAACGCATTTTTTATACCTGTTCCATGTGTATTTTATTTCTGGAAACTTTTGGCATTTTCTCTTTACCTCTTATCCTGATATTTCATGATGATTGCATTTATGTGAGTCTGTTCCAGTTTTTCTCCATGGTACATGAAGGCCCCTTTAATTCAAAGATTTATATTCTTCATTTCTTTTATAATTTCTTCTCTTCCTTTTTCTTGGTTCTATTTTTCTTTAACTTTTATTATTGGGATGTTTTTCCTCTGGTTTATCTTCTTTCTCATCTCTGCATCTTTTTGTTCTGTTTTATGGGAGATTTTCTCTATTTATTTCAACACTTCTGATGAATTTTTACTTGGATTGATATATTTTAAATATCTGAGAGCTCTCTCTTGTTCTCTGTTTCCTTTTTACAGAATCCGTTTTTTGTTTTGTGGATGCAAGGTCATCTCTTATCACTTTAAAGATGTTAAATATAGGGTCCTTTTTTTTAAAGCTTTCTTAAGCTTCCCATGTTGTTCCTGTTTCCTCCAAGTTTCTTTTTTTAATATTTATTTCAACTCTTTTTAAAAAAATCATCTTGGTAGTATTTCTTTTCTTTTTTTTTTTTCTGGGGAAGATTAACCCTGAGCTAACATCTGTGCCAGTGTTCCCCTGCTTTGTATGCGGGTCACCTCCACAGCATGGCTGACAGTGGTGTAGGTCTGCACCCAGGATCCCAACCCACAAACCTGTGAACCCAGGCCACCAAAGCAGAGTGCACAAACTTAACCAGCATGCCACAGGGCCGGCCCATTGACAGTATTTCTGAAATGCCTAATGGTCTTCCACTCTCTGTTATTTAAAATTGAGTCATTATCTGGAAGTTCTGTGTGTGTGTGTGTGTGTGTTGAGAGGGTGTTTATGAACTGGTTGGCTTCAATCTAGGAAGATCCAAGAACCTAGACAGCTCATCATTGGTGAACCCTGGAATGTGTGTGCATGGTCTTTGCTCTAGAGCTATTCAATTTTTCCAGAGTTAGATCTTCAAAACATCTGCTTTGAACTTTTTAGATTCCTGATCTGTGGGGGCTGCAGTTCAGTAGGTCGACTCCCTTTTAAATGACCTGTGTCACCCCTGCTTTCCACTAGACCTGGTACCTCTGAGTCTGGGGGCTCTCTGAAATAAACCTCTGTCTTACCCCTGAGAAAGATGAAAAAGGGATCAGTATCTGACTGGCTAGGGTGAAGGAGGCTTGGGGGGGGGGTCCCATTCCTCTCCATACAGACTTTGAGCAAATTCTTCTTTTATTTTTATCTTTCAACCCCCTCTGTCAAGTTTAAAGTTTCCCTCTCTTTCCCTCCAGGCTTTCTGTGGGGGAAATTGCCCATTAACCTCTCCTGAATTTTTTCAACCCTCTGTGGGCACTGAGTTTGTAGCGCACTCTGCTCTGTTAAGTTCTGAACTCTGTTAGGCTCTCATCTTCTGAAGACTTTTTCCCCTGTTCTCCTTGTCCTTGGATGTCTTTTATCCGTTCCTTTCCTACCAGTTTAGTGAGGCTCTGGGAAGTGGAAATGTAAAATAGATCCAGCGTGTTTAACTGGGAGCCCTATTGAATTTCCTAGTGAATATCTCACTATTTAAAAAATTTTAATAAACTTTATTGAGGTGTAACTTACACACAATGAAATGCTCGCATTTTAAGTGTGCATGGTGATGACTTTTGACAAATGAATATAGCTGTGTATCCACCACGATCAAGATATACTTTTGTTGAGGGAAACATTTGCGAAACCTGAGTGAACCTTGAGGGCATTATGCTAAGTGAAATAAGTCAGACAGAGAAATATAAATACTATATGATCTCACTTATTCGTGGAATCCAAAAGAGCCTGAACTCATAGAAACCAAGAGCAGGTTAGTGATTTCCAGGGGCTGGGGGGTGGGGGAAATGGGTGAAGGTGGTCAAAGGGTACGAATTTGCGGTTATAAGATGACTAAGTTCTGGGTTTAATGTACAGCACGGTGAGTATAGTTAACAATACTGTACTGTGGTAGATCTTAATAGTTCTCACCACATGCAAAAAATGGTAGCTATGTGAGTGACGGATGTGTTAACTAGTCTTCTTGTGGTCATAATTTCGCAATATATATGTAGATCAAATCATCATGTTGTACACATTAAACTTACCCAACATTATATGTCAATTATGTCTCAGTAAATCTGGAAAAAATATCTACTTTTATTACTCCAGAAAGTTCCTTCTTGCCTCTTACAGTCAATCCCCCCACTCCTGGCCCCAGATAACCACTGGTCTGCTTTCTATCACTATAGATTACAAATGGATTATTTTTGTTAAAGAAACAATAAAAGTGGTTATGTGGTTTGTGAGACTGTAAAATTTTTTTTAAAATTTTGTCTATTAAAAAAACTAATACATTTTGGAAAAACATAAAATGCAAATCTAGTTTTAAAAAGTCCTCCGTAAATCTAAAGTGCTTGCAAATACTACTTTAAAAAAATCAACTCACACGTTACTGGAAATTGACTGGAGGAGAGGTATTTTGCAAGAGGAGGGTAGTTAGAGGCTGGGTCAGGGAGAAGGGGCTGAGAACGACAATAGGACCAGCTGGGCTCCCACATAAAAATTTGCCACAATTTTTCTCTTTGGAGAAACTAGAAGCTGGAGAAAAAATATAAAACTCTGTGAGAAGAGCCATCAGTTGTATGTCCATGAACCCCTTCATATTTGGAGCAGGAAAGGATCGTACTCGCAAGGAATAGATGAATTAGGACCAACAAGGTAACTTGTTCAGATGGTATTTTCCCATCTGTTAGCAGCGCAAATCCAGGTAGTGATCTAATTGTTCATCAGCAATAGACATAAGCAACGATATATGGATCTGAATTAGGAAAGCTGAAAGTAAGAGCTGACGTTTCTCGTGGATATAAACAGAGTTGGGGTTGAAATGTCTCTAGAGTCAGGAGGGATTTTCAAGTCCTTGAACTTCAAACTTTTAAAAGGGCAGAGAGCTACACATCTTTAGGATGGTGATCAACAGCTGGTTGAAATTATATGAGATATAAAAGGTTTTTTTCCTTTTAAATTCCAATTAAAACACCCTGAACTTTAAAAAAATGAGATCAAGTTTTTTTTTTTAAAGTTTGAACTTTGATAACTTAAATGTTCTTCATAGTTAATGTATCCTTTTTTTTTTTTTTTTTTGCTGAGGAAGATTAGTCCTGTGCTAACATCTGTGCCCATCTTCCTCTAGTTTATGTGTGGGATGCCTGCCACAGCATATTTTAATAAGCAGTACATAGGTCCACGCCTGAGGTCCAAATTCATGAACCCTGGGCCACTGAAGCAGAGTGCACCAACTTAACCACTATGCCACCGGGCTGGCCCCAGCTAACATATATTCTTAATGGACAAGAAGTATGAAGAGACTAAATGGAAAGGGGAGGGGAGAACCAATTCTATCACTCTGAACACTCAAACCTAGTTTAAGAAAAATCAATAACCATATCCAGGTTGTTGCAGAAAAATGGAACAATTAAGATTCACTTTACTCACGAGTCTACATCCTGAGTAGTCTTTTTTTCAGGCTGAAAGGGAAATGTAATTGAGATTTTAATATTTTGGTGTATTGAAAGTATGTCATAGCTGAGAATTCTGATAACTCTGGGCATTAATAAGGAGACAAACCTGTTACAGCAGCAAGGGTGTTGTTGTAAGCACTACTGTAGGGCGTGGGGCTGAAGCGTAGACGTTCATCTAGAATGATCTGATTGGAGTTTGTGATCCAGTTTTTGCTGTAAATCTATTCTACAAAACTTAGTGTATTTCTCACTCTTTTCTCTTTCCTAACCCTTGACTAACAGAAATAGACACTGGCTGAGTGGTCGGGGAGCTGTGACAAATGACGTAAGTAATAGTCTCATTTGCCTTTGAAAGGTGGGTTTTAGCATGACCTAAACGGTCTCCCCAGTTGTCTAACAGGTGTCCATCTGGCCATGGGCAGATAAAAGGAGAGGAGAAGAAAAAGGAGGCCACTTGACTTCAGCCCTGCAACTTTATGTGTTTTTAGGTCTTTTTTTGGTTTCCCTGCTTTAAAAGACATTATTATAAAAGACCTGAAGAGCAAAACCATAGTTGATTGGGAGATGAGTTGAGTTTCTCATTCACTGAGTTTCTACTTAGTCCCATTTCGTCCAGGTGAAAATGAACACAAGGCCTAAGTTTGTTGAGTAATGGGCTTGGGATCTTTTTACGGTTAGAGTATGGGGTTCAGGGAGCTGAGCTAAAGGCACGTGGACCCAGGCCTCAGGGCACGGAGGGTTTGTTGTTATTACCACCACCATCACCAGCAAATACACGTTTTGGTGGTGAGTTTCTTCTTTTCTTTGGAGAGCCTGGGGAAAACATTTAGTGAGGAGCTTGGCTCATTTTGTTCAAGCTACTTGATGTTTAACTGTGTTTGCAAATGCTCTGTAACTGTAGGTCCTATTTTAGTCGAAAGCCAAGATAAGAATAGCACTAGACTGGGCTTCAGGAAGCTGGGAATTCGAGTGTAGGCTGTGCCAATAACACACTCACTGTGTGATCTTGGACAAGTCTTCTCATCTTGGTTTCAGGGGTATTTTTTTGTGGTAAAATACACAAAACATAAAACTTACCATTTTAGTCCTTTTTAAGTGTATAGTTCAGAGGCATAAAGTACGTTCACATTGTGGGGCAACCATCACCACCATTATCCATCCCCATAACTTTTTCATCCTCCCGAGCTGAAATTCTGTACCCATTGAACATAGGAAGCTATGCCTTTCTACCCTCAGCCCCTAGAAACCACCGTTCTCCTTTTGTCCCTATGATTTGACTATTCTAGATACCTCATATAAGGGGAATCATACAATATTTATCCTTCTATGTCTGGCTTATTTCGCTTAGCGTATCTTCAAGGTTCATCCATGTTGTAGTATGTATCAGGATTTCATTCCATTTTAAGGCTGAATAATCTTCCATTGTATGTACTGAGCACATTTTTTGTTTATCCATTCATCCATTGATGAACCCTTGGGTTGTTTCCACCTTTTGGCTATTGTGAATAATGCCGCTGTGAACGTAGGTGTACAAAGATCTATTTGAGTCCTTGTCTTCAATTTTTTTTAAAGATTTTATTTTTCCTTTTTCTCCCAAAGCCCCCTGGTACATAGTTGTGTATTTTTAGTTGTGGGTCCTTCTAGTTGTGGTACGTGGGATGCCGCCTCAGCATGGCTTGATGAGCGGTGCCATGTCTGTGCCCAGGATTGGAATTGGTGAGACCCTGGCTCACCGAAGCAGAGCGTGCAAACTTAACCACTCGGCCACCAGGCCGGCCCTGCTTGTCTTCAGTTATTTTGGGTATATATGTAGAAGTAGAATTGCTGGGTCATATGGTAATTCTACGTTGAATTTTTGAGTAACCACCATATTGTTTTCCATGTGGCGGCTGCACCATTCTACGTTCCCACCAGCAATGAATGAGGGTTCTAATTTCTTCATATCCTTGCCAAACACTTGCCATTTTCTGGGTTTTCATTTTTTTTTTTTTGATAATTATCATCCTAATGGGTGTGAATTGGTATCTCATTGTGATTTTCATTTCATTTGCATTTCCTGAATGATAAGTGATGTTGAGCATCTTTTCATGTGCTTATTGGCCATCTGTATATCTTCTTTGGAGAAATGTCTATTCAAATTCTTTGCCCATTTTTCAATAAGGTTGTTTATTTTTTGTTCTTGAGTTGTAAGAGTTCTTTATATATACTGGATATCAATCTCTTATCAGGTATATGATTCACAAATATGTTCTCCTGTTCTGTGAGTTGCCTTTTCATTCTCTTGATAGTGTCCTTTGATGCACAAAATTTTTAAATTTTGGTGAGGTATAATTTATCAATTTTTCTTTTGTTACCTATGCTTTTGGTGTCATATCCAAGAAATCATTGCTAAGTTCAATGTCATAAAGATTTTTTCACTATGTTTTCTTCTAGGAGTTTTATAGTTATAGCTATTACATTTAGGTCTTTGATCCATTTGGGGTTAGTTTTTGTTTATGGCATAAAGTAAATATCTAATTCCATTCTTTTGTGAATATCCAGTTTTCCCAGTACCATTAGTTGAAAAGACTGTCCTTTCCCCATTGAATGGTCTTGGCACTCTTGTCAAAAGTCATTTGACTTCATATTTGAGAGTTTACTTTTGGGTTTTCTTTTCTATGCCATTAGCCCATATGTCTGTTTTTATACCAGTACCACACTGTTTTGATTGCTGTATCTTTGTAGTAAGTTTTGAAATCAGCAAGTGTTAGTCCTCCAACTTTTTGTTCTTTTTCACAATTGCTTTTGCCTATTTGAGGCCCCTTGAGATTCCATATAAATTTTAGAAAGAGTTTCTCTATTTCTGCAAAATACATTTTTTTCTTAGGTATTTTATGCTTTTTGTGCTATTGTATGCTATGTGTATGCTATTGTAAATGAAAATGTTTTCTTAATTTCTCTTTTGCATTGTTCCTCATTAGTGTATAGAAATGCAACTGATTTTTGAGTGTTGATTTGGTATCCCGAAATGTTGTTGAACTTGCTTACCAGTTCCAACAGTTTGTGCGTGTGTGTGTGTGTGTGCGTGTGTGTGTAATCTTTAGGGTTTTCTACAACTGGATTATGTCTGCAAACAGAGATAGTTTTACTTCTTCCTTTCCCAGTTGGATGCTTTTGATTTCTTTTTCTTGCAGAATTACTCTGGCTAGAAATTCCAATAATATTTTGAATAGAAGTGGCAAAAGTGGGCTTTGGTGCCTTGTTCCTGATCTTAGAAGAAACACTTTCAGCCTTTCACCATTCAGTATAATGTTGGGTGTGGATTTTTCATCTACGGCCTTATTACGTTTAAGTAGTTGCTTTATATGCCTAGTTTCTTGAGTGTTTTTATTGGGCTCAGTTTTTTATTTGTAAAAATAGGAAGCTGAATGAGGTGACTCATTCAGCATGGTGAACATGGAAGTGTATTGTTAGATGACCTTTGATATATGACTTAAACTCTTTGAGTCTTGGTTTCTCATTTGTAAAATGGAGATAATAGTATCTACTAGACATAGTTATCCGGCAGATTAAATGAAATGATGTTTGTCGATTGCCTAGAACACATGGAATTTATTTAATAAATGTTAGTTCATTTGTCCATTCAATTTTGTCATTCCACAAGCATTCATTTAACATCTATCTCTGTAGTCTCTGGGCAAGTTGCTGGGAACACAGAGCTGACCAAGACATAGAACTTGTTCTCAAGATGCTCAAAGTTTATGGATCTCTGTGATCTTTCCCAGTTCCAGTAATCTTTTCTCAGTCATTAATTTACTCAGTAAATACTTTGAAATGTCTACTATAGACCAGCCACAGAGCTAGGCACAAAGCTAGGTGCTGAATAGCCAGTGATGACACCCCCTTCACCCTCCCACTGACAAACACGCACAAAACAGACACGGTCTTTGCCTTCATGAGCTTACAACCCAGTGGTGGAAATAAAGAATAAATAAACAAGTGAACGTATAATTTTGAATTGTGCTTGGTAAGAGCTCTGGAAGAAATGAAGGACTATGAGAGAAAATAATGGAAAGAGAGGGATTGATTGGATGGTTAGAGAAAAGCTTGGTCAGGAGGTGACATAAAGCTGAGACCAGAAAAGAGAGAAGAAGCCAGCGATGGGAGGAGTGGGGAGAGGAGAACCAAGCCAGAGAAGATAGTATGTACAAGTTCTAAGGCGGGAGAGGACATAGTTTGCTAGCAGCACTGAGAGAAGGCCAATGCAGATGGTGCATTCTAAGTTATGGGGAAGAGGTTCAAAATAGTGGAAGTGCAAGGCAGTGGCCAGTGGAAGAAATTTGGATTTCACACAATGGGGAGCCAGGAAGGTTTTCCAGAAGGGTGTGTGACATGATTTGATTTACATTTCAGGAGGTGGACCCTGGATGTTGGAGGGAGGATGGCTTAGAGAGGTCCAGAGTGAAAGCAGGGAATTAAGAGGGGAGGATCTTGTGTTAGTTCTGGGGAGAGATGACAGTAGTTTGGTCTAAGATGTGAGGATAGGGTTTCTGGTTTCCGGTTTGAGCAACTGGAGAGATGGTGGCACATTGAATTCTCTTCTTGTAAATAAATGTTTAGGTCGGATGGATACATTTGTGGTAATCATCACCAGAAAAGTGAGCCCTTGTTATTTTAGGTTAGCTGTGGCCCAGTATTGGATCATTTCTTAGAAGTGTCATGAACCTCTCCTCCTGTGAATCACTCAAGCTTCCTAAGATGTTTCTTTTGCATCCAAGTGTAAATTTAGTCATTCATTCAACACGTATCTTCTAGTCTTGTTATAGGTGCTGGGGATACAGGAGAGAATGAAAAAGCCCAAGGCCTCTGTTCACATGGACTTTATGTTCTACAGATGAGTGGCAAGGATTTTTGTTACATGGGAGTTTCTGTAGGGCACTGCATGGATTTCAAATATTATTTCCTCCTTTTCTTCTTTTTTCTCTTATTTATTTCTTTTTCTTTTCCTTTGTTTCAAGAAAAAAGAACAATTAGTAAGCACTCGTACTTAGGGACCAGAATAACTTGGGCTCATATTTAAGCGCAATCATTTCCCAGCTGTGTGACCTTGGCAAGTTACTTCGTATCTCTGAGACTCAGTTTCCCTTTTTAATTTACGAGGAAAATAAGGGAGAACTTGGACTTGCAGGCATTTGTGAGGATTAAACTCACGTCTAGGGCAGGGTCTGTCGAATTGCAGGTGCTCAATAAGTGGTAACTATTATTAATAATAATAACATTATGATTACTGATTGATTTGTTATTGACATTCTGGGCTAGATGCCCACTGAGAAAGCGCAGCCGAGTCCAAACTTTCTGATCATGGGGAGGTCCTGGCTGTTGGAAAAGAGCTTGACCTGGGGTTAATCCAGCCTCTGACATTTCTTATCCTCCTGACCTTGAACAAATGCCCTCCCAACTCTCAGCTGTAGTTTGCCCATTTGAAAATTGGGAACGGTAATATCTGACTCAGAGTACTCCTGTAAGGATCAAAGAAAAAGTGTGCGTGACAGTAGTCACGAGCACAGTGTAGCAATCACTCCCACAGGTGGTCGTTAAGACCAGGGGGTCTGCAGCGGGACTTGTGGGGTTTAAACCTTGACTCTTGCACTTAACGGTTGGTGAATTTGGGCAAGTTACTTAACCCATGTGCCTCAGTTTCCTCTGTAGGAAAAGAGATCTGTAAAAATCTGTAAAAAGGAGATTATATAGTACCTACCTTGTCGTGTGGTTTGAGGATTAAATGAGTTAAGATACCTAAAGTGCTCAGTGCCTGGCATATACCAGCACTCCATGATGGCTATTATTATTATCAGTATAACTACTATAATCATCTCGGCTGCCCTCTGTCAGAAAGTCTGTAGATTGCCTTATAAAACCATTCATAATCTCTCCTCTCGCCCTCACCCCATCCCCATATTAAGTGAATGAGGCCTTTAAAAAAAAGAGAGAGAGAAAGAGCCCCACCCACAGCCTGAAATTCCCCTATTGGGAGTGCTTTCCCCAGCTCCTGCTTGCAGTGACACCACCTGAGGGGACCCCCCACCCCCACCCCATGGCGTCAGCAACAGGCCCGCCAGAGATCTGACAGATGTTTCTGCTTTTCAGACCCAGGCATTTCCTCTCTTCGAGGAGCACATGCCAGCACAGTCAATATCTGGAAACCTGCTGCTTCACAGTAGGGCTGAGGACTAAACTGGTACTTTACTCGAAAATGGTAATAAAGCAATTTGAATTGCTTTTCATCCTCCTTGCTCTTAACGGCTTTTAGGTTCATATGAGACCAATCAATTAATCCTGCTTCAGAGCTACAGGAATGGGGTGTTTCTAGCCTCAGAATAGGAGATGTGCCCATAGCAGAGATTTTCCAGTGCTCTCCCACAAGGACCACCCTGAGCCTAGCGTCCGGGGCAGTGGTGGGTGGAGGTGCCCACTGGGGCAGTGCCATATTCTTGCAATCTGGCCGGCTCCCCAGGTGCTAATGAATTGCCTCTGCTCCAAAAGTGAACCATAACTGACTCCGCTTCGCACGTCCCCTCCTTGCACGCTCACCTCCTTCAACCCCAGGCTTCTGTCTGGGAGAGTTAATAAGATAGAGATGATGATCCACCTGGATGGAAACTGATGAGCAAATAAAAAAGGAACTGCCTTTTCCTTCCTGACCAAGGGCGAGGAAGTTCATTTGAAAGCTTCTTCCCTGGCCTTGGAGAAGTTCTCATGCATCCTAACATCCGCAGGGCTGTGCCGGGTGCATCAGAGCTCTCAGAGCATAATGGATGAAGTGAATTAAAATAGAAATGAAATGAAAACTTGGAAAAGATGGAAGTTAGGGCAGAACGTTTTCCCTTCTCTTGACCAAGTATTGATTGTTATTCTTTTAGGAATTAATTTCCTAAAAAAAAATCTTAGGACCAAAAGACAAGTGATTAATCCTTCAATGGAAGGTAACAGATTGAAACTGATCAACGCGAGTAGACTGACTCGTTGGCTCTCCTGCAGACATATTGGTGATGGGACGAACTGATGTTTCTTCCTGGTTGTGGAGTCAGTGTGGGGTATTTCTCCTTCTCAGCACAGATTTTTGCCAGAAGTTGTCTCAAGACCTCAAGCACAACTTGTTTAGACATTTTCCAGTTGTAATTTTTTTTCTAGGCTGTTAAAAATATTGACTTTGACAGCTTTAAAATGATGGCCTCAAAATTGGAATAATTTATATTCTGGAATTAAGATAATTCAGGCATTTCTGCTGGCTACGACAGAGTGTAGGAGCCAGTTATATAAATCCCAGATTTGAAGGAGACGGAGCCATTAGCATAGATTGGTCTGCGGTGGGTATTCAGAGCAGTCACCTTCTCATGTAAATGGATCTTTATGTGTCTCCCAGGCAGGCCCAGATTCTGAGCTATTTTCGGAGCTCCTTTAGGATCAGGTGATGTGGAAGAGGGTGGGTGAAGGCCGAGGACTCAGGCCACACTCCTGTTGCTGGCCTCTTGGTGTTCTGCAAGACACATGGAAGGCCTGAAGAAAAATTCTAGCCACTGTCTGGCCGTTGTGTGTTTACCTTAGATGTTCTCCTCCTTAACTCCTGGGTCTCAGTCCCAGGGAGTCAACATAGAAGGCATTCAGACCAGCTCCATGGTCCTGGCCCTGGCCCAGTGCTCTCTGCCAGATTCTAAACACACCTGCTAAACAGATTCTTTTCTCTCAGCACTCTGCTGACATTTTCAGCTGGAACCAAAGTCCCTCTCTTGGTCCACAGCATTCCTCCGCCTGCTCACTGGATCATTTGTCCACCCCATTCCTCAGGAGCTGCTCCTTGATTCTGACTGGAAATTCCTTCTAAATCAAAAGAAAACCTGATCCAAACCTGAGGGACGGCTGGGAAATGATTGAATGTTAATCATCTTCTGTAGGAAAAAAACGAAAGCAAGAGCTTCCTGTTCAGAGTTCTTCCTCCTTCTCCTTGGGACCAGGGGCCTTCGCCTGAAGTTGACCTGAGGTTTCATGCACATTTGACACATGAAAAAAACTCAGAAAAGCTCAAGAATTTGTCCGAAGACTCCTAATTGGTGACTGGGCTAGATGGACCCCAAGCCTGTGGTTAGGGAGTTTCACCTGTCACCTCTAACAAAGATGTAGATGACTGAGCCAGTCACCTCCATGGAAGGGATATCCGAGATGACAAGGGCCTCTGCCAAATATGTGGTGTGTGGGTGAGTTTGAATTCAAATCAGTCATAGCATCATTGGCCTTTGGGGTTTTATGATTGGAAGGGATATTAGAAGCCATTTAATTCAGTTCTTTAAGTAACACCAGTGCCTGAAACCCTTAAGTATATGGCAAGTAGTTTTCAACTGCGGATGATTTTGATGCTCAGGGGACATTAGGCAATGTCTGGAGACATTTTTAGTTGTCACAGCTTGGATGGAGGTGCCACTGGGTAGTAGAGGCCAGGATGCTGCTAAACATCCTGCAAAGCTCAGGACAGCCCCTTTCCTCAGGACAACAAATCACCTGGCTTAAAATGTCAGTAATACCGAGGTCAGAAACTCTAATGCATGGGAAGGTGAGATGATAAAAGCATAGCTATCAGAGATAATCTGGACCAAGGCCCTCACTCTTATAGCAGGAAAAAGTGGCCCAGAATCGTAAAGCCACTTACTCTTGATCACACAGCAAAATTTTGGGAGAGCTGGATCTAGATGCCATTTGGGATGAGCATACGCAATATCTATATAATAATAAAGTGAAAAATTGTTTGTAAATGCAATGCATTTATAAAAAAATGTACAAAAAATGTTGATCTCTATTATTACCAGGTATAGTCAAATTTTTTCTGCATATATAGTTACAACAGACATGAAAGGAAGATACTGCACAGAAATAATTCCTATTAAAAAAAAAAACTATTGAAGAAACTGAGGTACAGAAAGGGAAACAAACCAGCTCAAAACCTCACAGCTCGTAAGTGGCAGAGCTTGGAACTGAACCTGTTTTTCTCTTACTCTTAATCAAAGGCCTTTGGAATGATCAACCCAGGCCTTGGTTATTCCCATTCCTGAGGAGGCATGAAAAAAACAAAGTTTATGCCCTTATATGTGAGAACTGTAGGCTATTCAGACATCTTTTACTGTATCACAGTCATCTGCATTTGATATATCTTTTGAATCCACTGCTTTGAAAGGTACTGCATTTACCCTTACAGGCACTTCTGTTGGGTGTATAAATGGCTCTAAAATTTCTGGAAGATAATTAAGTACCACATATGAAGAGCCACCCTTTGATACAGTGATTTTACTCATTGGAATCTGTCCTAAGAAAACAATCAGAGCTGCAGATAGATTTATGCATGGAGATATTATGATAATAATAATGGCTGGGATTTATCGAGCTCACACCATATGCCAGCCACTGTGTTAAGTGCGTTACGTGTATCATCTTATTTACTCCTCATAACAACACTATGAGGTATTATTCTCTTCCCCATTTATATACATGAAGCTGGGGCTTAGAAAGACTCAGTAATTTGGCCAACGTTACTTGGCTACTATGCGGTACAGGGAATTCAAAGCTGGGCAGCCCGATTCAAGGGGTTTCTTCATTTTAATGACTATGCAATACTGACTGATAGCAGTAAATCACAACTTTATTGGGAAAAATTGGAAGGAAGCTGGATGTCTAACATTAGCGCACTTGGTAGGTGAATTATGACCTATTTCCCTCTTGTGATATTTTGGCCCAAAGTCACCTTGACTGCGCCTTCCGTGGGTAACAAAGACACCAGATGTAGATGCGCTTAGAGGCTTTGCAGATAGTTCACACTTGGGATAATGTTTAGAACCTGACTCTGGTCACGGGAAGGAGAATGCAGCAGGCTGGAAACCAGACAGACCTCAGCTGCAGTCCTGGTTTGGCACACCCTAGTTCAGCCTTTGATGACTCATCTTTCCTTCACTAAACCTCACATGAAAATGAGGAAGTCACATCCACCTCTTGGGGTTGCTGTGTGGAGTCCTGGACTTACAGAAGCGCTTGGTGGAGAGCAGTAGGTGCTCACTAAGAGTTAGGCGGCTGGGTGGCAGAGGTGGAGCCCTCTACTGGCTGGGGCTCTGCGGAGCAAGGCTTGCTGGTGTCCCAGGGAAGAGGATTTCTGGCTGCGCTCTGGGATGAGGAAGAAAGGGGAAGCCACCTGAGAACCCCACTTTCTTGCGGCAAAGTCCTGTGAGCAGCTTTAGAACAATGTAACTAGCATGACTGGCTGTGGGAATTTATACAAGCAGGAAAGACAGACTGAAAAATCCAGAGACCGGAAAGAGTGGGCTCTTTCTTCTGTCCCTTGGACCCAGCCTGGCTGTGCATTTGAGGGGGAGAAGCTTGTGTAATAGGGAGCTGCCTCTGACACCTGCCCCAGCCTCAGACCAGAACTGCTGGTTCCCAGCTCCTGAGAATGGACCTTAGGATGCTACTGCAGTGACTGGACTCACACTTCCTCATCAGTCCCAGAACGATCTCTGCTTCAGAGGTGACTCAGCGGGGGAAAGGCCAGGGCTGGTGGCCCCTTATCACAAGGAGTTGACTCAGAGTGTGAGAGCTGGAGGAGGCCTTGGAGACAAATCATCCTGGCCAGCTCCTCCACTTGGGACATGAAAGAGGCTCAGAGAGGAGAAGGGACTTGTTGAATGTCCAGCCAGCTACCAAGTGACCATGCCAGAATGCCATCCCAAGCACTCCTCACTCAGAGTCCTGAAAAGTTGTCTTCTGACACCGTAATGCTGTTTATTTGTAATCTTGGAGGACCTATTTGTTAAATTTTGTGTCTTTACTCAATTTAAGGAGCTTACAGACTTTTGCACACTCAAAACATGTATGGTGAACACAGAGAAGTATGTACCCGTCGTGTCAATGAGTGCTGGCAATTCTAATCCAAAAATGTCTCTTGAATCCATTTCCCTCCGTCTAGTTCAGACCTCTTTCTGGATCTTTGTGATTGTCTAACTGGTTGTCCTATCTTCAATAACAGCTTCTCTCCTGGGACCTTTTATCAACTCTGCCACCAGAATCATTTTTCAAGGAAATCTTTTCATGGTCCCATTGCTTAGTGGACAAACTCAAACGTCTTTGGAGGATACATTCAAGGCCTTTTATAATCTAAGGCCATCCTCCCTTGCCAGGCTCCTGACTCATAGTTCTGCCCATCCGTGCATGATACACTCCTGTCACACTGGACAATCCACAATAGCTGCTCCATGCCTTTTTTCCACAGTGTTCCCTCTGCCTGGAAGGCCTGTCTCTTATGAATCAGCCCAGAAAACTTTTGTTCATTCTTGAAGCACAGCACAAATATCACCTCTTCCATGAAGCCCTCCCTCACACCTTTCCAGGCAAAATCAAACACCCTCTCCCCTCTGTTTCTCCAGTGCTATGTGTACACTTTCATTACTGCTCTCAGATCATATTGAGGGGAGTTAGCTATTTTCTGACTCACTGAGGAGGCTGTGAGGGAGCATTTTCACAGCAGGACTATGTCTGTCTCATCCACTGCTGAGTTCTAGCATAGCGCCTAAAGCAGAACAAGTGTTCGACAGGGTTTTCTGATTTAATGAATAAATTATTGAATTAACATAAATAAAATCATGTATTGATTGTCTGTTGTCCTGTTAAACAAAATATCTAGATAGATGTTCACCAAAGTTGAGGGTATGTTTGGGATGGTCTGAATTAAATTGTAGTCTATGTAGGGTAGAGAAATTTGCACGGATAGAGAAAATACTAGTGATTTTAAATGTAAGCCTCAACTAAAACTCCTAAGGGAAGATGCTTTGAAATGCCGGTGTGGGATAGAAATGGAACTGCTTCTCCTGTGGGCAACTCTACATGCACACGTTCAGGGCGAGTAATGGCACATGTTTAGTAGATAATGAAGATGAGATGATTTCCAAATGCAGTACCAGGAAGGCCAACTAGAATGCAATACAGCGTTTGAGTGAGTCTGATGAATGCCACAAAGTACTGGTGGTAGTAATGTGCTCTAGGCTGTCACTGCGGGAGAGCCCGTCCTTATCAAGGACAGCTTCTTGAAGGAAATAAGCCTTGAGATAGACTCCCCTCCACCACAGCCACCAAACAGGGACCAAATATTTAATGCCTCATGGCTTTAGATGTAATCTTTTGACTTACATGTGGTGGATCTGACCTCCTGAGTTTTGAACCTTTATATTTAAGACATTAACTTTTGGGGGGACTTCAAGTTCTTGAGTCAGGCTATATTCAGAGAAGAAATGAAAGCTAGAAAGTTTCAACCAGCATTTTCCTAGAGCTTAACCATCAGCCTCAGGTGATTTAATTGATAATCAAGTCTTTCAAATGCTCATTCTTGTCATCCACTAATATTTTATATTTTCCCATAGATATGTGGAAATGGGTTTAGAAGACAGAGATGAGAAATGAATTCATTGAATTTTTAAAAATTATGATAATGTTGAAGGTTGATGGTTGACATCCTTTGCTAAAAAGATTTGGGTCATTATTTTTATCTGTCCATTCAATCCGATTTTTCATTGGATAGGTGACAGTGGGCTGGGTTGAACAATACTTCCTTATAGTAACAGAGCACAGGATGCTCTTACATTTGCTGTTTTCCTGTATCTTCCTAACAACTTGGGATAGAGGACGTAACAGACCCATTTTACAGATAAGGAGTCTAAAGTACAGAGTGGTTAGTAGTTTTCTAAAGTAAGTGGCACGGATGAGACTTAAGCCTGGATTTGGCGACTTCCCTTGTAATGCTCTTGGGTGCTTTATTGCTCCTGGATTTCCATCCTGTCTCCATCATATCTACAAAGGGATATGATCTGGAGTAGGTTTCTCTACTCTCTGAGCTTCAGTTTCTTCCTCTGTAAAATGGACATTTTAGTTCCTCCCTCTCAGGATGCTCTGAACGCCATTTAGGAAACACAAAGCATGAGGAAGGAAATAAGACTAGCAAACCTAAATAAATGCAATGGATCCCCCTTGTGTGGCTGAAATGTGGGGGGGAGGCTGAAGTGGTGAGACTTGAGGGTCTTAAAGTAGGCATATGTCACATAGTTCAAGATGTCATAGAGTTCGCATTTTATCCCAAGGGCAATGGAGAGTCCTGAAGGTTGAAAGAAGATTATTTAAGAACATGGGGGATATTTCCATCTTCTAGCAGAGTCTTTCTGGTATGAGCTCTTACAAGAGTGTCCCAATCGGTCTCCCACTCTTCCTTCTGTACCTCTCCAGTCCAGCCTCACAGTGACACTTCTGCACCACCTCCCACCAACTCAATCTCCTGCTTACAAGCCTTCACCAGCTCTGCTTCTCTCACGGGATGAAAGTACAAACTGTATCCTGGCATTCAAGGCTCTTCACCCCATTGGCCCTGCCAACCCTTCTGGTTTCATGTTGCTCCTCCCGGCCTCAGCTTCAGCAGCCCCTGTGCAGCGGCTCATCCCGATGAAAACCCCATGACTGTCACAGCTGTTTCTTGCCTTTGTACACACTGCTCCTGGGGGTGGAATATTTTATTCTGGTGTCCTCCAGGGGATCCACTTCTCATCATTGTCAAAACCCAGCTCAGCCAACCCTGTTCCATTTTACTGTAATTAGGTGTCTGTCTCCCCCATCAGACTGTGAACTCCTCAAGAATAGTGGTATGCCTTAATTCATCTCGCAGCCTTTAACATGCAGCACCGTGCTCAGCACAGTGTGGACACAGCAAATGCGCAATGAACCAGAATGGGCTCTGGAGCCAGACTGCTGAGTTCTAACTCCAGCTCTGATACTTACCAGCTGCGCAGTTAACGTAACCTCTCTGTGCCTCAGTTTCTTCATTTGTAAAGTGTACCTACCTTCTGAGATTGATTGTATATATGTATATATTTATGTTTACTAGTGGTATTACTTGGTGGTATCATATGGTGATATATATATATAAGGCATATAGTGGATAGTGACTAACATATAGTACGTGTGTATGTGTGTATAGGTAGATATAGTTATAGAGTATAGAGTGACAATAAAAGGACATGGTACATAGTAAGTCTCATCAAAGTTAGATATTGTTAGTAACTTGATGACAGCCTATGCATTGGAAGCCATAGAATGTTCAATGATTTTCTCCTCCTTTGGATTTACTGTGAGTATTGGAGATACAATAGGATTTGGGATAGAGCAATCTATGAAGTTAGAAGTTCAATTTACAATAAATTTTTGCTTTTAGCAAGGTGAACATCTGCATTTCCTCAGCCTGCAAAAAGGAAGGATGTCTAGACAGGTGAGTGAAAAACTGAAACAGAGTCTTGGAAGGGGAGATGGGCTCCATTTCCCTGGGGTTACCATCGATGAATGCACTCAAGCTGGACCACTCTGATGACACATACGGGTGGCATCTAGACAGAGATGGCTCTGGGCCTAATAGTGAAGTGGCTGAAGTCTGTCTTTGGCAAACCCTTTCTCTTGCCCTTTGCCTACTTGCCCACCTCAGAGTTCTAGCTTCAGATGTTGCTTAACCCACCTTACTTCTCAATCAAAGCTCACTGTCTGCATTCTCAATCTCTCAAGATCCTGCTTTATTTCTGCAGTGGTGTGATAGTTTATGGCAAATGGCTCTTCAGATTAATATGTTCCAGTTGCCACTTCAGAGTCTTCCCGGCTGTAAAGACTCCTTTAGCATGCCCTAGCAGACTCGTCATGAAATGTTTACATACCTAGCCTCTCAACTGAAGGTCACCACTGGGGATTTCAGTGTCCAGCCCTATGTTGACATTTCTGATGACATAGGGATTAGCCCATTTGCAGCAATACACCATGTCCCATAAATGACCACCCATTTCAAGAATATGTGAAACTTGACCAGCCATCCCCAAGACTAGACCCATTCCACATTTCTGGAGGCCCAGATAACTGATGGATAACTTACAAGTAGGTTCAGATATGCGTGGGAAATGGCTCATGTGTGGTGGTGGTGGGTAGCAGTGGGGAATAGGGACAAATAAGAAAGAAGGAAACCTACCAGAACCTCCAAGAAAGGTGCTCGTACTCCATTTGGCTGACCTCCATCTCAGGAAGAGCTCTAGATGGCAAATAAAGGGAGAGAATGTATTATATTATGAAACTAATGGTCCAATCTTGAATAAATTGAATGATTGCATTATAAATAATATATAACATATAAAGCCAAAAATGCTTGTTCTGTAGACCTGTTTATTCAGCGCTAAGATATGTATCCTGGGCCGCTTTCTCTTTTTCCCATTAAAAAATCTATTTCACTGAAAAAATACAGCATCCTCCTGACATAAATTCTGATGTAATTTTTCAGAAATGTGAAACTTGATGAAAATAGGGAGCTTCTCTACAAAGGCCTTGCAAACCAGCTGGTTAATTTTTATCTGAAAGAACAAAGGAGGATGGAAAGTGAGACTGTGTGTATTTGGGGGGGGGGTGGAATTGGGAGGTGTGGATTGTAGTTCCCTCTCTTTCACTAACTGGCTGTGTTACCTTGGGCGAGTCACTATTAAACCTCTCTGACATAGACTTACCCCATTTGAAAACTGCTGTTTAGACTAGAAGATCATGAAATTCCTTTCTTGATCTCTGGTGAAAATATATAGTAGCTCCCAGGGGCTGGAAGAGTCTTCAGAATTTACCTTTTCTATCCTCTTGCCCAAAATGAGCACCAAAAGCCCACTGTGTTGCTTAGAGCTTTTCCCATCACTTTTCTTAAAAAATCACCCAGAAAGAGATTCTACTACTTGCCTTCATTGCCCAGTCCACTGTTTAGCAATCCTTCCCATCTACTGGAGTTCTTCCTTTTACACTGAACATTGTAGACTGCTTTAAAGAACACACACATGCGCGTGCATGCACACACACACACACACACACTCTCTCCTGACTGCAGAGGACTATTCAAATGCAACAGGTGCAATGAGTTATAGATCTTACAAAGAACACAAAGAAGCACCCAGTCAGCAGGAACAGCGGTTGCCAAGAATTTAATTCATCAGTACAAATCCAAATTTACAAAGAACTAATCCCACATAATGGATCAAGGACAAAAAAAGAAGGATTAATGGGGGAAAAGGGAGTTTCTGAAAATTCACATCTCAAGTCCCCTAAACTCCTCATTTGGCCTGCTTCATTTTCTTTCTTTTCCCAGGAGACGTTAATTTATTTTTCTTGAGAAAAATCAAGTTGACTGTGATGAATAGTTGCAACCTAAGAACGTGCATGCGCTCAACTGCTCTGAAGTTGGTGTGAATGTATCTGGGTGTGGAATAACGTTTGTGTCGGGAATGTGGGAAGATCGCATTTGAACCTAATGAGTCCCTTCCTCATGACTTGCATTGCCGCTGAAGTCAGGGCAAAAATCTGTTTCTTCTCAAGTGAAAAGAAACCTTTCTCTCAGCCGTGGAAAGAATATTCTTCTGGTGACAACCCAAAGTGAACGGCTCAGTTGGCCACTGGACAACGTTCTCTTCTACACTCACTATCAGCCCTTTACTGGGTAACAAAGCCTGCTCAGGTTGGAAATCATCCTCGCCTTGTTGGTTTTAGAGTTTATAGTTTTCACTCTTTTCCTCGCAGCCGTACCTTGGGCTGACCTAGTTTAAGGAATGGAAGGAGAACGACTTCTTGACAAAGGCCCCTGCCTCGGCCTTAGGGACTTGGATCTTCCTTCACTTTCCCAGTATTCTTTTTAGTGCACTTTGCTGGACTTTCATAGTCTCACTTGTCTCTAAATTCTTGTCTCCTAGGATATGAGTCCCATTCTCTACTCTTCATCTCATTCATATCCCTGACTTTAAACAATGTACTTCTGTAGATGACCCCCAAATCCTCATCTCTCATTTTCATTTTTCTCTCAACCTTCCAACTCTCTATACGAAATTGAATAATTAAACATGGCTTCCTAGATGTTTTACAGCCACTTCAAGTGCCACTTGTCCCAAACTGAATGCATCATATTTCTCCTTAAACAAAAACTGCTCCTCTGTCCAGTTGCCCAAGGGAAGGGACTCAAGCCTATCTATAGTCACCCTTACTGGAGAGTCACTTTACTTCTTATTTTTCTTGCTTTCTTACTTTCCTGAACCCCTTGCTGGGTTTTCCATCTCTTCTTTTGTACTCCCATATACACTGAGAGCACACTTTTACATTAATTACTTCTCTCTCTTTCTTCATTTTGCCACCAGCTACCGTCATTTATTTTTGAAGAGAAAACTGAATTATGCTAAATGTGCATACTATTGTAACTATCTGTTAAAATGCCTGTCTTTCCCATAAGAGGGTGGGTTCTCTCAGGGTCAGGTTTATTTTTGTTATACCAATGATCTAGTCTAGTCTTTACTGTTGGGTCTCAAAATGGTGCCCAAAGACAGACTCCAACCCTTGGATGCATTCAGTTGAGACTGCACAGTGTTTTTTGTTTTGCTTTTTTTTTTTGTAAAAGAAATCATTTGTCAACTTAAAATAAAATGAAGACATTTTATTCAAAATCTGTTTTTCAAATTTGCCTTGAATAATGAGAATGACTGATAATGCTGAACCCCCATTCCTACTCAGCAACAATGGGTGGGGGTTGAAGAGTGAGTACTAGCTTTAAACAGAGCATGTCTGCTCGACTGTGCCCCGCTCCCCACCACTCCCCAGTGAACCCCAATACTCAGCCCACTTCCTCATGTAAGTCACCTACCTCTCATGTTACCTGTAGGCAACTGAGTTTGTGTTTCCTGTTGACATTCAAAGTAGGTACCCAGAAGATGTTTATTGAATAAACTCTACATCGCTATAGAATTTCTGAGTGATACAGGATCTAAAGATTTTCCAGTTCCACAGTCCCATTAGATGCTAAAGTTTCTACAGCCAGTTTAGGGATTTGTTTCAATTCCCTGACAATTAATGCCTTTGCATGCAAACTCTAGTGGCAACCAGTTTCCTGCCTTCACAGGAAGCTCATCTCTTCATACACAGTCAGAAAGCTCTAATTTTTGGAAAGGTCCTTCTTGAATTGAGTTGAAGTCAATTAGACATCACTGAATGGAGGTATTAGAGTGCTGAGTAGAAAGAAGCAGATTTTTAGGAGTTTGGAGGATCTAGAGATCACATCAGTTTGGGAAGGGAAAGGATCCTAGAGAGTTCTTTGAAATTGGTGGCACTGAAAATGGGCATTGAAGGAAGATTTGGGTTTTTCTAGAGGAGGATTCAAAGAAGACTATCATAAAGGAAGAAAACAACGAGAACAAACATGCCGTTGTGGTAAGTGTAGGGTGCACTGCTAACAGCTCGGGTGGTCCAGGTTGGCTGATGCATGCAACGGAAGATGGAAGAGAACCTGTAGGATGAAGGGTTACAGAGTTCTAAGGAGGGGTTTAGCAGGCCTTTCTTTGCACTCCTACTTACTGCTCATTTCCATTTCCAGCACTTCTCCTAACTACCTTCTCCACTGCTCCAGTTTCTAGTTTCAATTGCCTCACATCTGCAGTCCCAGTGATGCTTCCTTGGCTCATCCTTCATCATGCACATTCTTGTTCCCTTATAATGCATCTTGCCTGCCAAAGCCAGGACAATCTTCTTAAAATAACATTCTGATTAAGTATTAGGTAATTCTCCTCTCAAAGTCACCTGCTTTATTGTTTTGCTTAATTTTTAAACTCCCTCTCTGAGTTTCAGTGATGTAAACCCATGCTACCTGCATAAACTTATTTTCCACTAGTTCCCCCACATTCTTCTCTGTGGCTAAATGAACTCCTCGTTAATTTATACACCTACACACATGCAGCATGGCTCAGGTGGTCCAGGCTTCTGATTTGTGAAATTTGCCTCTGTCTTCTACTAGCTGAATGGGCTTATTCCTTAACTGAGTCTCAGTTTTCCAATATTTTAAAAATTGGGCTTAATATGACCAATCTGATGAGGATTTTGAGAAGATTGAGGTGAAATGGCTTCTATTCTTTGAAGCTCTTTCCGGTTACCCCAACAATTAAGCATTCCTCTTCTCAACATATGCCTTGTCCAGAACTTCCATACATCTCTCAATGGACTGTATTCCAATTATTTGATAATAACACCTAACCTTTCCGAATACTAATTTTCAGGCACTGGAATAAACACTTCACATGTATTTTTTTTCCCACACAGTCCTATAATCTAGCCCCATGAGAGAGAGAGGTATGGTAGTCATCCAATTTATAACTCTTTGAAGGCAAAGAACATGTTAAATTCTTTTTTGTATCTTTTGTGGAAAGCATTTTCTTGGCAGGTGATAGAAGCTTGCAGTAGACAGATTTCTAAGAGGGTCTCCAAAGATCACACCCGCTGGAATACATGCCCCATATAATCTCCTCCCCTCTAGTGTGGGCGGGAACTGTTAATATGATGGATGTGACATATCTGTTAATATGATGGATGTCACTCCTATGGTTAGGCGACATTATATGCTAAAGGTGAAAGTATCTTAATGGTCTTATGACTCCCTAGCCTGCAGCGTAGATTTGTGAGACATCTGTCTACACTTGGTAGTTGAAATAATGGCTAGGGCTGAGCTTGGCAAGAGAAAGAGTGTGGAGGAAGAAGAGGAATATAGGTGGACCATTGCCTATCACATCTACACTAGCAGAAGAGACGAAGAATTACTGAAAAAAAGAAATAGAGGAACAGCTTAGGATAAAGCATTAATCCAGAAATTAACAAAGTAGTATTTTAAGAGTTATAAATTACCCATCGCCCAGTGGACCTTAAATTCATATTAATTTTTCATTTTCTTTCTTTTCCTCTACTATCATTCCTGGTAATTAAAATACTTTTTCAAGAATGTCTTATATTTTGCAAAATATTTTTTAATGTAATCTTATCATAAGTTAATGAGGTAGATATCATTATTCCCATTTTATAAGTGTGTAAACCAGAATATGGGGACATGAAATAGCTTGTCCAAAACTCAGTCACCTGATCTATGACTAAGTCAGAATTCACATCCAAGTCTCTGACTCCTATTGCCCTATCTTTCTAATATCCACAAAGACAAGCATAAAGTGTCATTGTCTGTCCAAATATAACTCAACCATATTCTGAGCTGCTGGCTGTCTTGGAGGCTGAAAGAGGTACGAGGAGCAGCAGAGAAAGAGGGAGAAGGCTCTGATGAAGGCAACACAGTCCTTCAGGGCGCAGCAGTCAGGAATCTTTGTGTTCATAAGAAGCAATTGAAATAAAAAATAGTAGCACCTATCAGTAAAGCAAAGGATGTATACGCAAATGAAAGAACACACTTTTCTGAGCTTTAGGAATTCGCTGAGATTTAAGACTTTCCTTTCTGAAAATGATCAATGAGGTTGAAGTTGCCTAGAAAAAATATTGCACACGGCAGTGGAGGCTGGTAAAAGAGAACTAGAGGAGAATATTTTAGGCTTCCCCAGATTCTTCAACTTGCAAGTCAATGAACTTCTCCCCAGGAAGCTGGAGATGCCATTCTTGCCTCTGTGGCTTCAGGGTCCTATGAAAGACATGACGGGCTAACATTTACTCATCTATTACTGTAGAAAATTGAGTAAAAGCTTTTCCATCTCCAAATCAAGTATCAGTTATCAGCAAATTGCCTTTTCTGCTGTAGACAATTCTGTGTTCAACTCAAAAGGCTTTTGCTTTTCTCATTAGGGGCACAGAACAATAGTAATAGAAATGATAATGATGACGATAATCATGATGGATATTGAATACTCTCTAAGTGCCAGGCATTGTGGCGCATGACTTATAGATTTGATTTTATTTAATCATCGCAATAATCCTGAGAGATTTTTATTTTTATCTCCATTTTGCAAATGAGGAAACTGAGGCTTGGGAAGGTTCCGTGATATACTGGAGGACACACGGCTAGGAGAGGATAGAGCGAAGTTTTCAATAAGATTTGACTCCACAGCCCTCTGGCTCTTAATCACTGAGCTCTATGACCCCTGGGCTAAGTAACCACTGAGTTGTATGACCATACAGATATATGACCACTGAGCTATGTGCCAAAATGCTGCCCCACACAGATGGCTTTCGGTGTAAAAGTAAACACATTCCTGTGTCTAGCTGTCACAATGAGCATCTTTTTTTTTTTCTTCTTCTGTTTGATGAGCTGATAGTAACTTTAGGTCAATAAAACACTATTAGAGATTCAAGAAAACATGTGATATGGAGCCTGCTGTCTCATCTGTGTGCCTTACCAGCTGTGGGAACTTGATCGGTTCAATTCAGCTAATGGTTATAGAGCACGGACTGTGTGCCAGAGGCTTTGATAGGTCCATGCTTCCATGAAGCTTAGAGGGAAGACAGGCATTAAGCAATTAGACATGAGTGAGTGTTAAAACAGGCTGTTCTGGAAACATCCAGCGAGGAGATCTACCCTGGTCACTTAATGGCTTGACCAAGTGTAGTTTACCTATCGAAAGAATGGAGATGATGGTAATATCTGCTCTCCCCATTTCATAAAAAGCAAACAAAGTGTTGTATTATGACTGTACTGTGTGACCTGTAAAAAATGTAAATGTTAATTATCCTATTATCTGAAATGGTTATTGTGAGATTGATAAGATCCCCTGTGAGTTGTTAATCTCCCCATTACATATTACTTGTCTGAAGGTATTATACCCCTAATTTGTAGTTTTAAGAAATAAATTCTTAGAAGGTATCAATTCAACGCTACACATTAGCCAGAATGTGGACATTAGCCAGCTTATGGGCTTTCGAAGTAATGTGTGCCTTAAAAACATAAGTGGAAATACATCAGCATTTGGTGCCTGGAATTCACATAAATGCTGCATATTTGGTTGGGTGCAAAAGATGTAGATTCATAACCTAAACATATGGGCAACTGGAGGATTACAAAAAAATTGGTTAATTTGATACTAGGTTTTATTTTTTCCCCCCTCTTCTGTTTTCTTCCAGTTGTTCTAAGTGTTTGCCTCAAGAAAAGGAAATGATTCCATTTACCCAAGCACATCCACATTTCCCATAAGCTCTGCAGTCATGATCTTGAAGTGAAATCTCAAAACTGAATTTCTAAGAGGAGCAGTTGGAAACTGATGCTTGATGAAGGGAAGGAAAAGCTTTTACTCAATTATCTACAATAACAGCAGGAGAAATGCTGAAAATTACTGACACAGTAAATGGATTTTTGCATAAATGTTCTCTGTTTTCAAGTTTACCTTTGTGTGAAAGACCTTTATGATGAAGAGGTCCCTCTGTCCCATCTCTTGTTTGTTAAAGAATAGAAGATCGATTTTTTTTGTTGGAGTCAATGGACAAATCACTGTGGAAGATTGTTTAACCAGAAATATCTGACAGCTCCCAAGATCTGATTTTTCCATGGTCAGGTGGCCAGTGTTTGGTGGATCAGACAAAGGGTGATGTGATCTTAAATGTAGTGGACGTCTCTTCCTATTTGTTTCCCTTTTTTCAAAACTGTTTTATTGAGATATAATTTACATACCACAGAGTTCAGCAGTTGAAAGTGTACAGTTCAATGGCTTTTGGTATATTTACAGACTTTTGCAGCCATTGCTATAATCTGAATTTAGGACATTTTCATCACCTGGAAAAGAAATCCGGTGCCCATTAGCAGTCACTTCCATTTCCTCCAACTCTGCTAGCCTTTTCAACCACTAAACTGCTTCCTGTCTCTGAATTTGTCTACAGTGGACAACACGTATAGATTGTATCAAACGGTGTCTGTGGTCTTTTGTGATTGGTTTCTTTTACTTAGTATAATGTTTTTGAGGTTCATCTGTTGTAACATGTATCAATACTTTATTCGCTTCCATTGCTGAGTAATATTCGATGGTATGGATTTGCCACATTTTGTTTATTCAACGTCCCACTTTTTGTACCTCTCTGCAACACACACCTCTGTTGGCAATTCCTTGGAAATCTTCTTCTGGTTTCTGCAATACCACTTTTGGTTTACCTCTTCTTTCTCTGGCCATTTCACCTCCAACTCCTTCATGGGATTCTTTTTTAAATCGCGTTTTAGCTGTTGTCACTCCTCAGACAGCACCACTCTTTAGACTCGGCAGTTGAGAGCTCTACCCTGAACAACATGCTTCAGAAAGCCCCACATAGCACACCCTCGCAAGAAACTTAGTGAAGAACACAGGGCACCTCTACCATTTGGGATCCAGTGCTCAGCACTGCCATAGTGTCTCTCATAATCTGAAACAATGACTCTGACCACTAACATTGTTGAGGCCCCAGGGAAGTCTTTCTCTACGTCTTTTGCCCATGACTTCTGAACAAAAGTCCAAGTTCCATAAAGGTGTGTGGGTTACACTGTGCGGGAGCCGAAGATGGGCACTATTGTGAAGTACAGAGAGGATCTGAGTGGCAAAAGTGCTTAGATAAGACAAATTAATTAATGTGTCAAATCTTTCCTCTCAGATAACATGAATGCAATGCATTCTTATATAATGAAGTATCATTTCTCCAAAGTGCCAAGTGTCCGTTTTCTTACTTATCTTCACTTTCCGATGCAGAGTTCTAGAAATATTCATGAATTAATGTGGAATTTATAGCAGTGTCGCATAGAAGCAAGGAAATGTTTTGTAATATTAAACAACTCGTATTGCTCTTAAATTTGTATATTTACAGGTTTAGATGTAATAGACGTGAAGTATGATACTGAATTTTTATATTGCTCTATAGATCCAGATATTACTCTAAGAGATAATGAAGTTGAAATATATTGCACGGTTTTCTATATATTCTGAATATTACTGTGCTTGAAAATGATACGTAAAATGAATGTTTCATTTCTAAATTGAAGTATTACTTTAGCAATTTTTTTGACATTCCAATTGCTACTGCCTCAGTTTTCTATTTTGGCACTACTGTGAAAAGAACATGAATTATATAAGAATCTTGATTATAACAACATAGTTAGTGATTTTGTTGAAAGGAAGACAAGAAAATAAATTTTGTGGGATACATTTATAATAACTCTCGAAGTGTGCATGACTCTTTTGGTCCCGCATTTGCTCCTTGCTGGCCCACCGACAGAAAATGCACACGTTCAAAATAATAATTGAATTCAGTCATCTTATTGATTTTTTTTTGCCAAATTTCAGTCATTTAAAACCATCACTTTACACATTTAGAAAAGTATTATTACGAAGACATAATTCTAAAAGCAGGAGAATTAAACATTTTAATAGCCTGCTAGTTTGATGTTTCACTTTCGAATATTTAACCATATACCTGTGGACTTCCACTGGTATTCTTGCCCAAGGCCTCACAAATTAGACTGTCCCCCGGGGAGCTCTATTAGGACTCCTGTCTTTGGGCTATGTATCTTCTCTCTGGGCGATATCCATTTCCATGGCTTCATACCACCTATTTGCTATGGAACATAAATTTATTTCTCCTGCCCAGATTTTCCTCTTGAGCTTCAGACTTGTATATCTTAGTGTCTAACTTGGATGCTCCGCCTTGGACACAATATGTCACTAACTAAATGTGCTCTAATTTCGCTCCTCCTCAGACTCAGCCCCCTGAAACCTGGGAGTCACCTCCGACTCCTCGTCCTTCTTCCTTGCCTCCTCCTCCAATAACATCTTGGTGGTTATCTTCTGTTGATCCCACCTCCGTGACATGTCTCCCCCATCCTCTCTTCTCCATTCCCATTGCTACAACCTTTGTTAAGTCATTCCTCATTTCGTGTTTATTTTTCTGCTGGTCTTCCTGACTCCAGGCTTGGCCCTTCCAACAAAAATCTGGTCAGTTTACTATCTGGCTTGAAATTTTCCAATGTCACCTCAGGACCTTTAAGAAAAAGCCCAAATTCCTTAATATGGTATAAAGGACTGTTTGTGACTGCCCTTACCTCCTGCCTCTCTAGCTACATCTTGAAATAGTTCCCCCCTTGCTCATTGTGCCCCAGTCACACTGGCCTTTGACATTCTGAATTACACTCTCCCCCCTTCTGCCTCAGTGCCTTTGCACTTGCAGATCCCTTTGCCTAGAATGTTCTCTCTCTTGTCCTACACCTCCCCTTCACCTAGTGTTTGGGTGAATATATGATGAATGTCTGTTTCTATCATAGACAGTCCATGAGGGCAAGCACCACATATTTTTTCCATCACAATCTTATCCTTAGTGCTTGGCTGGCACAAAATAGACACTCATTATACATGTGTTGAATGAACAAAAGGCTCATTCATTTTTGTATCCTTGATGTCTAGCAGAATTAATGGAATATATTAACTGCTCACTAAATGCTGAATAAATTAAATAAATAAATCGATGCATTCTATAGGAATATCTAGGTAGTTATTTGAAGGATGGCTCTTCAGAGCTTGAAGTCACTTGGAGGTCAGATAACTTGCCCCTTTAATTTACTAAGAGCCTAACCAAATGCTGGCTGTGTTGAGGAACTGAATAAGTGGAATAGACGGACCTGGAAAAGATCACATAGTTTGCCTCTGCCTGAATATGGTCTAGACTCAGCAGGATGGCTGTGCTGGTTGTAGACATCCCAGTTAGGCGTGACAATGTCCAGAAAAAAGAGACCAGCTTTTCCTATGTGTCTTTTTTCTTACAAAGGAAAGTTTTCCCCAAATCCTCCAGCAGATTTTCTCTCACACCTCATTGGCTTGAATTACATCCACACCACCATCTAAACCAATTACTGTCAAGGAGAATGGGTTCATGACCCATCCCTGGGGCTGGAGCGAAGGGCACGCATAGGCAACCAACAATATCTGCTTTCCCCAGGCTGCCTCAACCCTGAACTTCTGATTCAAAAGCTTTGTCAAAGAAAATACATCCTCTTTCCTCCAAGCCCCTACTCCATGAGAGGAGAAGGACTGAATTGCAAAAGAATCAATGAATTTTTGTGTGTAGGCTCCATTACGCACTGGAAGCACAGTCAATGGGCCCATCTCTGTGGGTTGGGTGGAAGTTATGGAGCCTGGAGAGCAGTCCAGGGGTGCTGGAGATTAATTGCAGAATGCCTAAGAGTGATTAAGTTTAATCACTGTATTTTCTCCCCGTCTTACAAAGAGCAGCCTACGTGGGGTTTGCCAATCGTATCAATCTGTTCCAGCTTCTAGGCCAGTAGTATTTGCAGTTATGTGGCCCTGGAGTCACATTTTCTGTCACCGTTAACCAAAGGAGCCACATGAGCCTAGTATAACAGAATATTCTAATACAGAAATGAAAGGTCTTGCAGCCTTGCAGGTTGGGGAAAAAGGACCCACACTCAGCTGATTAGCTCTGCCTGAGAGTGTAATTTCCTCAGACAAAGACCCAAGCTTGACTTTGTATCCAGAGGGAAAGAAACTGGTCAAACCAGTTTGTTTTTAATCCTTTGTTTTCCCTCCACCATTTTTTAACTTTGAACACATTTTTAGACCACCATGCAGACAAAGTTATGTCACAAAAAAGGAAATTCAATCAAGCTGAATGTTTCATAGATACTTAATCCAATTCCAAATATACTTTTTGAAGACCTACAATGAGTAAAGCACACGACTAGATATTGTGGGGAATATACAACCTAGCAAACTTGTCATTGCACACAATTTTCTGAGAATATACTTTTGGCCAAGTACTTGGGTAAATTTGGAGATGTGAGATGAATAAGCGATTTCTCCGTTTTCAACATGTACATGTATTTGGAGTAAGAGGAGACAATATAGATAAATAAAATACCCACTGCTATAGACTGAATATTTGCATTCCTCCTGAATTCATGTGTTGAAACCTAATCCCGCTGTATTGGTATTTGGAGGTGGAGCCTTTGAGAGGTCATGAGGGTGGAGTCCTCATGAATGGGATTAGTGCCCTTAAAAAGAGACCCCAGAACGCTCGCTTGCCCCTTCTATCATGTGAGGCCACAGCAAGAAGACAGCTGTCTATGATCCAGGAAGAGGGCTCCCACCAGACACGGAAGCTGCCAAGCCTTGATCTTGGACTTCCAGCCTCCAGAACTGTGAGAAATGCCTTTCTGTTGTTTACAAGCTACCTAGTTCATGATATTTTGTTATAGAAGCCTGAATGGACGAAGATTCCCACTGAATTTCATTGTGATGTGTCAATTAGTACTGTTTTCTGTGGCATCAAAGAGATGGCCAAACCAAGGATGAAAGAAGGTGAGAGTCAGTTCCCAGGAAGTGATATTTAGGTGAGTATTGAAGGGTAAAGAGGGATTTGCCAGATGATCTTGAGTCCCATTTTCCGAAAGTAGAAATAAGATATTTACTGCAAACGATAAAAGTCAAGACAAAATGTGCAAAGTTCTCTAAGGGGGCATCATGGAACGCTTCGAGGAGAAAAGATCTTTTGTTCTGATCTTTGGCGTCTGAGTTGGGTATTGACAGTTAAAAACGGATAAAGGTCATTCCATGCAGAATGCACATTGTCAGTGTGACAGGAGTAAGGCAAACTATATTAAAACCGTTTTTTTTCCAGTCTTTTTCCCTTACCCTGTCTTCTAACGAGGAAGAATGTTTTGCTTGTTGAGTCAGTCCCAGGGCTCTTACAGGAAAATTCAGAGAAGCCAGGGAGGCTGAAATGACATAGATAGGAAGAGCTTAGGCAGGGAGGGGACAAAAGAACCTGAATGTGGGCTGGAAGGAAACCTCGGAGTAGAAGCTTAGAGTTGGGGAGGAGAAAGACTTTGGGTCAGCCTTGACCCAAGGGAAAAAGTGAGAGAAAGGAATGGGAAAAGACAGATTTTAGGACATTTTTCTGTGTGTTATGAGCATGTTTTCCCTTCCGGTGTTTTCTTTATGAAAGAGTGCTGTAAAGATTTAGTGCATTTTACATTTTAGGTTGATGTTCCTTTGACTCAGTACTGTATCAAGATGGCGCTGCATGGTACTTGGGCTTTATGTGAGTTAGCTAGGCTAAGGTATGAAGGTGGAAGATCATAAGCAGAACTGGGAAGCAAGAATCACACAGAATGACAAAAGACACAGCTGTTTGCAGGAGAGTATGAGCACAGAGGTTAGGTTTATTGCAGGCAGTGGAGGGCTTCGAAGTCAAGGTCAGGAAGGTGGTATGTGCTCAGGAGCAAGGCAGAGCCTCTGAGGTTCCTGAATAGGGTGGCTCAGTATCAGAGGTAAGTTTTAGGACAATTACATTGATAGCAGAATCGGTGGGAACGGGATTACGGAGTAAGAGATATCAATGAAAGAGCCACTACAAAACCTGATGCCAAAATGATAAATTTGGATGATCTTTCACAGAATTGATTTGTTTTCAACCAAGAGTTTGAGTTAATCCAGATGCAGCCTCAACCGGGGCTACAAGAGGAAAATGTGCTCACCAACCCTATTACTATCTTTTATTTCTTTTATTTAGGAGTGACGGAGGACTTACAGAGTGCTCAGGGTGGATCTTGGGTACAATGTAATAGAGCAAGTTTTTATTGAGCCCCCACCAGGTGGCTGGCACAAGGACCTTGAGTACCAGGCTTACCATATAATTAGTTACCGGATCAACACGTGAGCCAGCCCCCCAGTGCAGAGGGAGACGGAGGGCTGTAACTTAATGAGAGGCAGATGTCAACGGGGAGCAGATGTTTGCAGCTCTTCAGTTATATCAAATTAATCATCTCCTGACTTCAAGGTGCTTCTTGGAGTCCAGGAAATTTCCCTGTAATAAATTGCTACTGGGATTGATTTTTAAAGCGAGAATGTAGATGCCACTGTCTTGAATGCTTTAGAACAGTTCTATCCAGAAGCAGAAGAAGTTTTTTAGTATGGACAAATTTAAGTAGAGGTAAAAAGACCTCATCAAAATGCCCAGACCTATTTCTAGAAAACAGAGAGGCTGACTTTTGATTAATCAAATTAGCTGCTGGCTCTGCTTGACCAGTCTGCCCGCTTTTTCATTTATTTAGCAAATAAATTTTATAGACATACTTTGTACTGAAGGTACAATAGTATGTGAAAACACAGATGCTGACCTCATGGAGCTTACAACATAGTAGTAAATAATCACGCAAATACTTCCAAAATGACAAATGTGCTCAGTACCACGAAACAGAGTCATGTGGTTCTCAAAAAGAGTTAAAGCATGGATTTGACTGAGAGATCAGAGAAATCTTCTTTGAGCAAGGGACGAGACCAGAGCTCTTCCTTCTCCTTCCTTTTCTCCTCCTTTCTCTCTCCCCATGCAACTCCCCCTTCTTCCATTTTTCCCTTCCCTCCTTCCTTTTTTGTCTGCTTTCTTCCCTCCTTCCTTCTCTTTCCTTTCCTCCCTTCCCTCTCCCTCCTTCCCTCTCTCCCTGCTAACTTTCTTCCATCCTCTCTTTCCCTTCTTTTCTTCTCTCTCTCTTTGTCCCCACTCCCCCCTTACTTTTTCTCTATTCTTTTCCCAAATAGTTATTGAAAGCTTCTGAGGGCCCCAAGGCCTGCACTAGGTGTAGGAGAGGGTAGCGGGGCTGGTGTACATGCAGAGATGGACGGGAAACTATCTCTGTTCAAAGTACCTTGAGACAATGCACAATTAGTTGAAATTTAGAACAACAGACATCGTACTGGAAAGTCACACGTGCTTCTGGGAGTCCACAAGAAGGATGCCAGACTCAGGCAGCGGTGTTGGGCGGGGGCAGGTGTCAGGTGAGAAAATGGTTCTTGAAGTGGTTGATCTTTGAGATAAGTCTTCGAGAATGTTAGGAGTTAGATGAAAAGCAGAGTGGAGGAACTTGCAGGCCGAGAGGAGTTCCTGTTTAAAAACAAGGAGCGAAGTGCAATAGAAGTGCTATATTCTGGGGAAGACAAGAGGTTCAGTATGAATGGGGTAAAAGATGTGGGTGGGGAAGACCCAGGAGATGATGCGGTTGGAGAGATGGGTAGGAGCCAGATCGAAGAGAATAGCATAGGATTTTGCCCTGTGTGTAGTGGGGGCCACTAAAGGCTTCAAGAAGAGAATCCAATCGAAAAAAAGATTTAGGAAAATCTTCCCAGGCAGTAGCGTGGTCCTGTCCACTCCTAGCAAATAGGAAATCATGCATCTTCATATTTGGCTTTTCCAAAACATTGTTTCAGGCTGCGAGTTCCCAGTGTCTGGTGAGTCCTTTGTTGGTGAAATCCCAGACTGTTTGACCCCGACAGTGTTGCAGTAAGTCCTGCCCTTCCCCGAGCTCTCCATTCTATAAACCCCCTGATTGAAATGAGTAAACACCGTTGGAGCATCTTCTTAATTGCTGGGACTTTCTCGTTACTGTAATGATGATCAGGTAAGCCACCTCCTTTCATTTTAAATGTGCATTGGCTTTCAAGGTATGAACATAAAATAAAATAGAATAAAATAAAATAAAGTAAGCCTGTAGAGCATGAAAAGTCAGAAAACATCCATTATTCTAAACCAGAGTTCCTCAACCTCAGCACTATTGACATTTGGGATGAACAACTCTTTGTTGTGTCTTGAGTTATCGGATGTTTAGCAGCATCCCTAGCCTGTACCCATTGGCTGCCAGAGGAAACCCCTTCCCAGTGTTGACAATCAAAAATGTGTCTAGACATTGCCAAAGGTCCCCTGGGGTGCAAAACTGCCCCCTGCTGAGAAGCATTATTCTAAACTGTGTGGTGGGAAGTTTTGTACATAAGACATTCGGATGAGATTTAGCCAAGGCACGCTCGGCAAATTCTTCCTGAGTTTAGAGTCACATCGGGAGGGCCTGGTGGCATCTGATGTGAAATGGATTCCAGCGTTGCCTCCAGAAGCACCACCTCTCCCCACTCTCATGCCCCTGCTAATTATTAGTCCACCTCTTACTTTCTTTCATCTCCAAATGCCTCTAATGTGTTATCATGGCACGGATCCTACTTTCTCTCCAATTACATGATCAGATGGACCTTTTTCAATTTGGCTTTCAAAGCTGGTTACTCCTAGGAGACAGCTTTGCTAAAAGCATTTAATGATCCTCAAGGTAGCCAAGCCGTAGAGATGCATATTTGCAGGGCTGGGCGGGATGGGGACACTGTCTGGGGTTCTGTCCACCTTCCAGGGCTGCCACATCTTCCATTTCTCTGTCCTCCCGGAGTGGGGCCTGCTGGCTTTATTTAGGTTTTGCATTTCAGATTCCTGTTTGATATGATGCCAGCAGCTGCATTTCAGACGTTCCCAGGCAATACACGCATGGGGCTGCTTTTTCCCAGCTCGGTTTTGTGCAAAGCAGTACAACCTCACATATTAAAATTATGATGTTTGGAGTCAATGCTGGGCTGATGACTAGACTTTAAGTCCCTTGACAACAAGGACTCTGTCCTATTTCTCTTTGTTTCCCATTGCTTACATCTTCTCTCACACCTTCCAGATGCTAAGAGGCTCCTGCTGGGTGCTTCAAATGGATGTCTTCCAGAACACACATGAGCCTTGGACTTGACATATCTGGCAGCAGTGAGGGGGTGTCTCGGCATTTGGAGCCCACATTATGGATGTGAACCCATATTTTACCTGGAAACTTTAGCTGGGAGAATGGATGCTATTTTTAACAGTGTCCCCTTTTTTTTCCCAACATGGTTCTTTAACAAGGTCGTGTCATTATCAGTTATTTAATATTTCTAAAATTAGAAATAGTTTCACCGCCGAGGCAGCTCGAGCTTCAGGCCAGACTCTTTGAGCCTTCTCACACTGGGGCTATTGATATAATCTCGTGGTGGGTCTTCTTGTTCCTTCTTTTTCTAGTGTCAGCCAGGCTGAACTTTCTGCTTCTCTTCTGGTCAATAAGGATTTTCACTTATTTAAGGAATCGCAACGGCCACCTCTTTGCCTGAAGGCTGGGATACAGCTGTCTGGTTGGTGGTCAACGTTCTGGACTCAGTGGCCTTATCCAACTAGCTCAAGAGAGCTGTCTGACCAGCCTAGAGAAAAGGCAAAGCTGAGAAAGAGGGTATAATAATGATTCCTTCCAAAGCAGCCCTCCCTGCTTCTTCTCAAGAAAGCAGCCATGAGTTCTGGGACCAATGGAAAGGAGGTGAAGGGACAAGCAAATAGAAGAAAGAGAAGGGAAGATGCAAACTATTGTTTAATAAAAACCTACTCATCACCTGCAATGTGCCAGTCCCTCTGCTAAGGGATAGCGAGAGCATTATATATGACCTAGTCCTGCCCTCACCAAACTTCTAGCCCACGTGCATAGCGGAGACTGGGAGCGACAGCCGGAGTATGATTTCAGCCTATCTTAAAGGTTTCCCTTAGCGCTTCCTGGAATATAAAGAATTTTGACCATCTCATATAATCTTACATTGCGCGGGTGCTGTTAGTATCCCCATTTTATAGAGGAGAAAACAGAGGCTCAGACAGGTCAAGCAACTTGTCCAAGGTTACTTTACTGATAATGGATAGAGTCAGAGCTGGAACCCAGATCTTCTGGCTCCAAGTCCAGGGAAAGTTCCACATTGCAACCTGTGCCCAGCCTCCCTCCTCCACACAACACATCCTCAGGGATATCTCATTATTGATCTCCTGGCCGCGTCTTTGGGTCCTTGTGCCATGTCTAAGGACAATATTTACTCCTCTTTCCACAGCGGTCCATGCTGGCACAAAGATCGTTCATTAGGCATCCTGGAAATCCACGGCACACCTTCAAGGGCAGCCTTAAAGCAGGGGCCTCAGGATGATTATTGACGAGCCTGTTTCCTTTTCCCATTGTGAAGCTCCATTCTCAAACACCCACGGAGGGCTTTGTGCCCACACATCAGTTCCTTGTAACAGTAATTAATAGGGCAATCTACAAAGGGTGAATTCTCCTTTTCCAAAGAATCTGACTAAGTGGGTCATAGAGATGAACAAATCTGAAAAATGAGGGGGAACCCCTCAGACTGAAATACATGGTCCAGATTTTTTTTCTCCTGAGGAGAAACAAGGAGAATTGCACTAGTCCAAATACGGCTTTAGCAAACTAGGAAATAAATGCAAAAAGACGTGTATAACAACTACAACTTGGATGAATTATTTAACCCAAGTTACGGAGAGGAAAAAAATATGTGAAAGTTTTAGCACCATGCCTAGAACGTAGTAGACACTCAGTAAATATTGGTTTTATATGGAGTGAATAAATAAATGACTTACTGCCAAGAAATCCACTCAAGATGGAAAAGCTTAGTGGCTCACCTGGGCATTTGACTACATCATGCCAAAAAAACAGCCTCACGGATTTTTTTTCCCCAGTGGAACTGGTCCAGTGTTGTGTATTTGGGACAATTAGAGATTATGGAGGATTTCAGATTTGGTGCATGTACCAATTTATGCACATGACCTCTAATTACTGTGTGGGACAATGAGAAAAAATCCAAGGTATTCAGACTCAGAAGATTTGGATTAAAGCCCTAGTCCTGCCTCCGATTAGCTGTGAGACCTTGGGCCAATCATTTAACCTCTCTGAGCCTCAGTTTCCTCCTCTGTAAATGGAGATAACATCAACAGAGAACTCAGGGTTTGGTTGGTGACTAAGGGTTATGTGCCAGCAATGATTATGGAAGTGCAGTGTTCAACATCAACTAGGATGCAAGTGTGGGTTGTGATTCATATCATTAGTCACCAGTGTCCTTATCAGCATTAAATGAGTGTAATTAATGACCAACTTTCCGATTATGGTGTTAATTAATTTGAAGTGGCTCAAGTCTTTGACCAGGATGTCACCCATTGAAGCTGGAGGAAAACCTCCCTGAATGTTGTTGGAAGGCCATGGAAAATGTGGGTTCCACCAGTCCTCCGGGGCCCTCGTGGTTATGTTGGAATTGTCACTAGCTGGCAGCATCTGAGTGAGGAGCTTTGACATTTTCCCCACAAGTGTTGTGATTGGAGGACATGGGACAACTAAGTTCATTGTAGCCAAACCAGAGCTGTGTGCTTCAGTCGCATTTTGCCTGTGTGTGCAGATTCTTTTCTATAGCCGACCCCAAACACGAGGTGAAATGGATGCTCTGATTCTAAGAGAATCCTATTTGCTGGGGGCTAGTCAGAAAGTGAGGAGGAGCCCTCACTGTTTCTGGGATGGGTCTAACATCGTTCCCTGCCAGCAGACATTTGAGTTAAGAACAGGGTTAGAGAGTAGAGACAGAGTTTTACCAAATCTACCACCCCCCTCCCCCCCGCCCCCGCCTTCATTTCTCATCCTTAGGAAACTGGGCGTTGGAACGACGTAAGAACATGAGCAAACATATTTCAAGCTATAAGCCCCTTCCTTATTTTTATTTAAAAAGTTAACCTCTAATCTCCTTTGCACCTCAAATTTTCTTTTCCATAGAAGCTTTGTCTGTGCCATGACTTCAGTAATTTCCGTCCCTCCTAGCTTGCTCCACTTGGTCAAACTAACCTGGATAATGCGTGAGCTGATAAGAGAACACATCATTTCCTTGGGGAGTCACTTATTCCCATGATCGCTGGTAATAGAAAGTCCTTTTTCTGGGCTTAATGCTAATGACTTCTCAATCCCGACTGGGTGCATTTTCTCCAATTCTTGGTTATTCTTGAGCTATTGCTTGCAATCTCGTGGAAGCAAAGATGGAATATGCTTCACGGACCCATTTTGTGCTCTCTACCGATTATTGTCAGCAACGTAGATAAGGCAATAGAAGGGAATGGTTGTCGGGTAATCAGTTTTATTGGTGATTAGACAAAGAAAACATGAAGCGCTTCTATTTTCCTTTTTGTCTGGAATTCAAAATGGATTTAGAAACAATGAGAAGGTATCACCAGACTTTATAATTCAAGACTAAGTTTGAAAAGGGAGGTGTCTCACAGGCACAGTGAAAAATGGTTTTTAACTCCTTAAATGTTTAAAATTGAGTTAATATCATCCCTCAGACACTGGTTGTCCCTCAATGGAGCCATTGTTTTTGTCTTCCCTGTTTAAAATTCCAGTTTTCTGTAACTCCTTCTTTCTCATTCCACATATATTGTATCTAATTCTTCTACATTTGTTTTTGTAGTTATTATTTTCCTTCTAAGACCTACCTGCCTAGATGAGGTCATCATCTTTCCTTGAGTTGACCGAAAGTGGCTTGTAGCTGATCACCACAGCCCCAATCTGTCCTGAACCCAACTTTGAGATCAGTGTCCTGAAAGCAACACTCTCCTATATCATTCTCTGCCCCAAATCATCCCTGACTTCCCGTTTCTAGTAAATAATGGCCAATCCTGTCAGTGTGAGATTTAAAGTCATTCATTCAACCTGAGCAGCCTACTTATACCTTTCCTAGGCTTTTCCCCTCCATTCCTCTAACGTCCAGCCACACTGATTCAGTCATCCCCTAAAATAGCTTTGTACTTTTTGCCTCCACATCTGCACTCATGCTGTTCTCTCTTCCTGAGATTCCATTCCTTTACATCTTAATGTGTGCTTTTAAACGCCTCTTCTTTAATTAATTTAACTCATTAATAATCAATGCAGAGTGATGTATTACAGTCATATGCATATCTATTTTGTCTCCCCATTAGACTATTAGATCAAAAAGGGCAGAGCTATGCCTTGTATATCTTGACACTTTCCACAATATTAATGTAACACCTTGTATAGGATACACTGTCAATTAGTATACTTACTGAATGAAGGAATGTGTAAACAGAGATGGAATCAACATAGTGTTTAGACTTTGGATTACTTCATACTCTGGAATATAGTGAATGGAAACTTTTGGAAAACAAACTGGTGTTTTCAGAGCTTAATAGAATTGAGAATTTTAAGTCATTTTTGCCTCATCAAGGCCAGAGCTCCCTACTGTTCTCTTGCTTAATTCTGTCCTCATTTTCATTTCCTTGAGCCCCTACCCCTTCACTGCCTCGTAAATACAGCATCTTACACAGAAAAAAATATTAAAAAGCTGTTAGCATTTAAAGATACGTGGCAAATTGAATCCCTTCCCCCCAACTCTGCCAAACTGTCTCCACTATTCAAACACAATGTGTAAATAAACTCAACTCTTTGTGATCAGATCATGGGCAAAGCCATGCAGTGGGTCACTCTAGCCAAAGCCAGCATTGGAACAAGTCAGCAGAGTCCTGGAGACCTTGTTCCTTTGGCTGCTTTTAAATTGCCATCTTCATATTCTAGAAGACTAGCCTCCTCTTGATGTTTTGGAAGAGGGCAGGGTCTTACAATGCAGTTCTAATAGTTCTTGGGATATACATGCACATCTGTACAAATGTGTATTGTGCATGAGAACATGTCTATTTGCATTTACGGGTTGGTTTCACCCAAAAGTTTCCAAGATCTTCTGAGACAGAAAGAAAGTGCAAGTCTCAATTTATTCCTGCTTAACAGAAGGGCCCAAGTCCAAGGCCTCCGAGGTTTGGTTTGGACAAGCACCCGGCAGTTGGGATAACTATCTGAAGCTCTTGCATCTGCAAATTTGGGCTGGATCAACTGAGGACAGGGGTTGTCATGACATTTGCAGTACTCCTCGCAGCCATTCAGGCTAGAAAGAAGCATGTCCTTCACCGTAGTACATTAAGATTTAGGGAACTGGAAGAACAAACAGGGAAAGTAGAGAAAAAGAAAAAGAAAAATTGGTTTTATTTCTTTAAGAACTGCCCTTTGTTCATGGCTTCCAAAGTTGTGATTGCACAGCTAATAGCTGGGTCAGGCTACGACACCCAAATGTTATGAGTTAATAATGGGCAACTTTACGATAGATCCATAGATCCACAGAATTTGAGAGCTAAAGGGGACCTCGGGGGCCTTCTGATCAAACCATCTTTTTATACAGATTATAAAACTGAGGCTTGGAGAGAAGATATTGTCTGCCAAGGACTCGGAGAGTAGAACTGGGATACTTTCCAGAGTCTTGACATTTAGTCAACATGGTTATTCTAAATCTTCCCCCAGTCTGTTCTAAGGTAGCACGTCTAGATGAGATCAGACTTAGGCTGAGTTTTATTGTAATTTTCATTCTTATTTAAATGGACTTGACTTTTATTAACTCATTTGTAGAATGAAGGCTTAAATATGGGACCGGATTAATAAGTATGGCAGCCATCGGCAGGGGGCAGTAGGATAGTCATTGCTGGCACTTATTTGCTAGAAGGAAGCATTACTGAATGTTCTGAGCCAGGAGAGGAAATGCTTTCCTTCATGGTGAAAGATGGCTACCAAAGATTGGAGGAGAAAAGCCAACTTAACCAGAATCCAACGTAAGAAAGCATATGTCACCAGCCAGAGAACCAGCCAACCAGGAAATAAAGAAAACGGGCCAGGGCGCCAAGAATCTTTAAGCAAGCAAGGGCAGGGAAGTTAGGGAGTCTTGAGTTCAGCCTCAAAGCAAGGAGAGAATTGCAGGCAAGAGAGCTGGCCAGCAGGTCTCAAAAAGCAAGTTGCTCCTGCACATAAACCTGTGGTTACAGCCACATTTTGAAGCTCCTTCTTCTTTTTTTGGTGAGGAAGATTGGCCCTGAGCTAACATCTGTTGCCAATCTTCCTCTTTTTGCTTGAGGAAAATTGTCGCTGAGCTAACATATGTGCCAATCTTCCTCTGTTTTGTATTTGGGGCACTGCCACAGCATGGCTTGATGAGCAGTGTGTAGGTCCATGCCTGGGATAGGAACTGGCAAACCCTGGGCTGCCAAAGCAGAGCATGCGAAGTTAACTACTATGCCACCAGGCCAATCCCTTAAGCTTCTTCTTGCTCTTCATTTTTGGTTTCTAATAACGTCAGAAACCTCCTGGCGGAAGAAATTTTGTATGTTCGTGAAACTTAGTTTTCTAATTTATAGATGCGGTGTATCTTTCAAATCTTACTATCCAGAAAAGATAAGATTTACACATAAGAATATTAGTGAGGCTTAAGTCTGTCAAGATGGGATCACAGGGCAGAGGGAGCGAACTTAATACCCCCAAGACAAATGCTTTGAACTCCACTCAAGATAGAGTTAACTCCTTAACTGTGGAAGTTGCACAAGAAGGAGATCAAGATCATTTAGTTCAGTTCTTTGCCTTCAGGTAAGTGAGGAATTCTTACCTTTCCCCCTATTTTTTTAAAATTGGGGAGTAATAGCAAACATATTAGATGATTGATTCAGTATTCCAGAAGTCTTGAGTCTGAAACTGTGGACAGAGAAATTAACTTACCCAAAGACACAGAGCAGTATGTCCCTTGATTGATGATCAAGGTTCTAACATACTGTGTGATTTAACTGTGGGAGGACAAATTACAAATTAATTAACCCACTTACAACTTGATTAGGAAGTGGGCACATGTTTATGGAAAAGAGGGAAAATTTTACTAATTATAGGCTTAACATGTTCCCAGGCAAAAGTCTCATATAGTTTGTGAAAGAGCTAGATTGTGAAGCTTAGGGGCCAGCAGGGGTCCACTGAGACCTGCTCATACTGGACTAACTTCTTTTTCAGAACTGGTTAAGAAGGGAAATGCTAAGGACATAATATAGCTGGATTTCAGTTTTTCTGATGTGTCTGTACTTCACTAAAGACTGTAGAGTCCTGCAGATGGAAGGAAGGTGGGCATCATCTCATTGGAAACTTTTGTGATCCTACGAAGATGATGGCAACTGATGCTACAATTAAAACAGATAATAACTAAGCCATGACCGCACTAGAAAGAACTGATTAATGAATGAATGGAAACCTGGCACTCTGTAGGATGCTTTTCCTGGTAGTTTTCAGTTTAACACTTCACGTTAGAAGAAGACTTGTTGAGCAATATTATACATGGCAACTTGGGAGTGGTATCCAATATGATGATCAGGGAATCAGTAGATGAGATTCCCCAAATCTAAGAATATGGGAAAACCATTGAAAGAAATGTCATAGGGCTTGGTATACAGGCAGAAGGTGGGAAAGATATGGCTGACGTAGCACACTGCACTCTGTGATGGTTAATTTTACGTGTCGACTTGACTTGGCAACAGGATGCCCACATATTTGGTTAAACATTATTTCCAGGTGTGTCTGTGAAGGTGCTTCTGGTTGAGATTGACATTTCGATCAGCGGACTGAGTAAAGCAGATTACCCTCCCCTGATGAAGGTGGGCCTCATCCAAGTTGTTGAAGGCCTGAATAGAATAAAAGACTGAGTAAGCAGTTCTCTCACTGCTTGACTATCTTTGAGCTGGGACATCAATCTTCTCCTGCCTTCAGACTCAGACTCAGACTAGAACTTACACCAATGGCTCCCTGGTTCTTAGGCATTCCGACTTGTACTAAAACTATACCATCAGCTCTCTTGGGTCTGGCTTTCTCAGCTCCATAATTGTGTGAGCTAATTCCTTATAATCTCTCTCTCCGTCTCTCTCTCTCTTTCTCTCTTTATCCTCCCCTCCCCCAGAGAACCCTAACTAATACAGCCCCTCCTTCACGCCAAGGAAGAAAAAAAGAGGAAAAGGATGGTAACCTTGGTAAAGCCAAGAGAGTCAATGACCATCAAAACATCAAGATTAATCTTGGGTCCAGACAAGAAAGGCAGTATCTTATTACTCTGCTCTGATCTGATAATACCTAGAGCGTCATGCCCAGTTCTGGTAACCCTAGTATAGAAGGAAAAGGTCAAACAAAGGAAGTCCAGAAGGAAATGACCAAAGCAGACGATGCATCTAAAGTCACACCAGTGAAAAACAGTCCGGAGAACTGGAGAAGTTCTTTCAGGGAGAAGATTTCGGGGAAAGATATAATAGCTGTCCTCGAACTCTTAAACTGCCAACAGCAAGAAGAGGAATGACACTCGTTCAGTCTGCCTCCAAGGTGCAGTGACATGGAGTGAATGTTTTAAGGAGAAAGAGTTCAGCCCAATGTAAGGAAGCCCTTTTATGGATGGACTGGACTGAAATGAGAGTCTAAGTTTTCTTCATGGAACCCATGTGACACCAGGTACTCGGTGGCTTGGGTTTCTTGGTATGAGTAAGACTGGCATCATTTATCTTAAACATGTTCTTCAATGCTTTTTCTTGTTCTGTTTTTGTTTGTTTGTTTGTGAGGAAGATTGGCCCTGAGTTAACATCTGTTGCCAATCTTCCTCTTTTTGCTTGAGGAAAATTGTCACTGAGCTAACATCTGTGCCAATCTTCTTCTGTTTTTTGTGGGATGCTGCCACATCACAGCTTGACGAGTGGTGCTAGGTCCATGCCCGGGATCCGAACCTGTGAGCCCTGGGTGGCTGAAACCGAGCGTGCGAGCTTAATCACTAGGCCACCGGGCCGGCGCTTGCTCTTCAATGCTTTTTTAATCTGTGAAATTGCTTTCTGTAGGGAAAGTGATTGTTAGCCAAGCAAATAGTGTGATGTGATGGAATCCTTGTGCTATTTAAGAGAAGACACTTTTCAAAGGACGTATTCATTTATAAGCAAACTCTTGTCTATTTTTTGAAGTAGATCCCCATGAAAGCTTCTGTATTAATACTTTTTAGTTACTTTAGTTTAAATATCTATATCTTTTTGAAAGTAATGTAATGGATTCAAAAGAAAATATTTGTAATTTACATCTTTCACCAATTCAAGCAGATTTTTCCTTAATTATCTTGAACGAATCACACTGTCCTGAACACGTGAATGACATTTACTAAGGAAATATAATAATAATAATAATAACAACAATGGCTTACCTTGGTTGAAAGTGCTTCCTATGTGCTGGGCATGGTTTTAAGCATGGATTCACTCAGTTACATGGATTTACTTCCTTACTCTTCAGAGCAGCAATATGAAGTAGCTACAATTATTATTCCCATTTTTGCAGATGAAGAAGTTAAGCCACGGAGAGGTTAAGTGATTTGTCCCAGGACGTATTGTTAGCAAGATGCAAAGCTGGGAGTCTGGCTCCATAGTCTGTATTCTTATTGCCACATTATTTCTGTTTAACAACTTTCCGATTTTACAGCGTTCCACTTAAAGTAGGAGTAATCCTTTGAGTCCTTGCATGTGGTCAGGGACATCCTACCCTAAGGAAGCCTCAGAAAAAGTATCTAGCCTGCTCTGGGAGACAAATGGCTTCATTGCTGAGCTCACATTTCCATGGAGACAGGTAGGCAAGTTGAACATCGTTGCGATCTGCTAATTATTTGATGTTTCATTCCAAGTCATCCCCAAAGGATGCTGCTCCTGCAGGCTGTGACTTCAGCTTTGATTCTAACATCGCGCAGATTAAGACTCATCTGAGCTGCATCTAGCTTGTGAAATGTTACTTCACTACAACTGAGCTCGGATCCTAACTCTGCCACTTACAAGGCGTCTGGATTGGGACAAATGAACACACCAGGTGACAGTTTCCTTCTTGTGAAATGGGTATTCTAATACCTACTTTGAAGAGTTTTTGTGAAGAATATGTGAGATATTATGTATAAACCTCCCTGTAAAGATCTGACACATAAAATAAGTATTCTAGAAGGGAAAGGGTTTTATCGTTTGTTTGTTTGATAAATGCTATATATTCTACTTAACATTTTTTGATACTGCCAGTTGAGGGAAAGGTTACTTCTTGTAATCTGAGTTTCTGTTTGAAGATACAGAAGAACTTCCAAGTAGTTCCTCAAGTTGAAGTGGCCTCCTGTGTGCCTGCAGTGGGGAGTTGCATTCCAATGCAATGTGTAACTGGGGATTTTTCAGGCTTTGCACAAACATTCCAGTGTATCTTAAATTTCCCCATTATTGGTATTAATGATATGATTGTGTTTTAGACATGGCCATCATGTCAAATGCACTTTCCATGAGGTGTTTAGTCTTTCCACAAACACCCTAAATACTGATTATGTTCTTGCCTCAGAGTAAGATGACACAGTGCTTATGGTCTAGGCAAGAAACTCTGGAACACAACGTAAACAGGGTTACGTTACAAAATGCTCTTCAAACAGGGAGAATAAATAAGGGCAGGGGAAGGGAAGTCCTTCTACCTAACCACAAACTCAAGTATCCAGGAAAAGAGCTGCACAAATCAACAGTTTTGTGAGTTGTGGGTGGACCTTACCATATAACTTCTTGCTTTTTCAGAGTACCATACATAATTTTTTTTCTCCTCTGGGCAACTGGTCTCATTATTAATTTTTTGTGTCTCTTAACCTCTTTGAATAGAAGAGAGTATTTTGATTAGGTGGTCTACAGATATTTCTTTTTCCTTTTTTTAAAAAATAAATTTATATTGTTTTAAAGTAATACATACATGATGCCGCAAGTTAGAAAAAAGCAGAAAAATGCAAAGAAAAAGCGTGAAAATTATTTGCAACCCATTACGAAAGGTCATTTCTATTAACATTGGAAAGGATTGCTGTCCATTTTCTCCCTATAAACATACATGATACATGATAACGTTATACTGCCTTTTATTTTATAACTTAATAATATGTTGTGAACATTTTCCTGTGTTGTTATAAAAAGGGAGAGCGGATACAATCACTTTGGAAAAAGATCTGGCGGTTACTCATTAAATTACGGATACACTTACCCCCATGACTCAGCAATTCTGTCCTAGCTGGGATACCCAAGAGAAAGTAAAGCATTTGTTTACAAAATTACTTCTACAAGAATGTTCACAGTAGCTTTATGCGTAGTAGTGAAAAACTGGAAATAGCTCAAATATCCATCAATAGATGAATGGATAAACTAGTCAGCAATAAAAAGGAATAAACTATTAATACATGTGACAACATGGATGAATCTCAGAAGCATTATGCTGAGTGAAAGAAATCAGACTTTAAAAAAAGCGTGTATTATATGATTCCATTTATATGAAGTTCCGGAACCAACAAAATTAATCTAGGATGGAAAAAAAACAGAACAGAGACTTCCTCTGGGGGGTGGTTTGGGATAAGGACAGAATTGACTGGAAAAAGGGCACAAGGGAATTTTCTGGAGTGATGACAATAATTTTTAGCTTAATAAGGCTTTGTGTTACATAGATGTGTGCATTTGTCAAACTTCGTCAGATGATACACTTAAGATTTTTGCATTTCACTATATATAAATTTTACCTTAAAAAAAGCGAAAACACACACTGAATTTTAAGCTTCTATTTTCTCATGAGTGACACCAAAATATGGATTCATATTTGTAAAGCACAATGCCTTTATATACCATTACTCCATAAGTGACAACAGTCCTTCAAAACGGGAACATTTATTCAAAACAAAGGGATAAGGTATTTAATGTATAAAAAGCTCATGCAACTCACTAAAAAGAAACCACTGAAAATTTAAGCGATAAATGGGAAAAATAAATAAATTTAAAATTCTAAAGAAATATAAATAGCCTGTAACCATAAAATTTTGTTCAAATTCATTACCAAAAAAAATAATAAAGTAACCACTATTGAGGACCTACTAGGTTTACCCTCATAATCTCAATAAATACAGATTATTAATAAATTTATCAAACATATTCAACCTCATTGGTATTCCAAAAATGCAAATTAAAATAACACCTTACCTTTTTTTCTAACACAGTAATGAAGTTTAAAAAAGTATAATAATGTTGAGGAAACACTCCCAAATATTCCCAGTGGGATATAATTTGTTATGACTTTTTTGGAAGTGTTTTTGCCATATGGATTAAGAATTTAAAAAGAGAATATTACTCTTTGAATTAGTAATTCCGTTCTGGGATCTTTTCTAGGAAATGGTCAAAAGGATACAAAAATGCAACTATAAAAATGTTCATTTCAACATTATTTATAATTGCAGAAAACTGAAACCAGTCTGAATGTCTGATATAAAGGCTGGTAAATTGTTGGCGTGTATCACATGGTGGAGTAACAGGGCCCTGTCCGTTTTCTTTAGTAGGATCCACTCCTGAGGAATAGCAATGTCACAAGGGGTAAGGCCTATGGTTAGGCAACCACGTCCTTACTCGTCTCCTTCATCAACCTGCTTCTTCTTTTCCTGTTTCCATCGTCCTTTCCCTTGTCGCTTCTTCTCCCATCTTTCTCCTTACCGGGATCTCTGGGCATTGAATGAATCCCTGACCTAGGAAAAGATGTCTGGGCTATGCTCCCATGAGGATAGCAGATGGGTTACTGCAAATGCCGTTAGCCCCCCTCCTTGTGCTCCTGCAGCTCCGCTACACAGTCCTATCACTCACCCATCACTCCGCATTCTACTACCTGCTGACTTGCCTGCTTTCCCCCTGATTCCTGAGGTCAGGGATAATGCCTTATTCATCTTGGTGACTCCAGAGTCGCCAATTCAATATGTTAAATTGAGAGATTGTACAAATAGTGGTTATATTCAGACGGACTGGGTTTTAACCTTGCCTTTGCCATCTCTTAGCTGTCCGACTTTGGCTAACATACTTACTTGTACCTCAGTTTCCTTATTTTTAAAATGAGATTAATTAAAAGTCACCAAGCTTATAGAGTTATTGTATTAAGTGAGTTAATAGATGTAAAGCTCTCAAAACAATGCCTAGAAGATAGTAAATCCTCAATAAATGTTATTAATATTTATTAATATTCCCATATCCACAGCAATTATTCTTTTTCTAGAAAAATTGCTCTGTTGAGATAAACTTAGCCATACTTGTCCCTGAGTTCTAATCACCAGATAATTAAGAAGCTTGCCTTGGGGACACAGCAATACATATAACTTATCTCTTGCAGTTCATTCCAAGTGCTTGCCACAATGTCTGGTGAAACGTAGATGCTCGTTAAGTGTGTAATGACTAGATAAACATATGGATCAATTGCAGACAAAAAGGGGAAAAAAATCTGTGGCTGTTATAACAAAAAGAAATTCTCCACTTTTGTTGTTTTAATAACTATGGAAGTTCTCTGGTTTGAAATTGGAGGTACACACATCTTTTAGAGGGAGGCCACATGGCTAAGGACAAGAGCCGAGGGGGTGGAGTCAAGAGGATGGTCCTCAGTGTTCACCTTCGTAAGATAAGGTTAACAATCCCTACCTCTTGGAGCTGTTCTTTTGTTCTTTTGTTGTTGTTTTGTTTTTTGTTTTGTGTATGAAGACTTTATATCAAATATTTGTTGAAATACTATTAGTTTATTCCTCAGGACAAGAGCAAAGTTCACCCCCTGCAGAAGCTTAGAAACTGTGTACAGAACTTTAAAGAACAGAGGACAACATTTTAGCTGAAGTCTGACTGCTCACCAGAGAATTAAGTATGATAAGGTGTGGACAGCACTTTCTATGTGTATTGTAGTTGTTATTTTTATTTCAGATTATTATATATTGGTTCCCAGGCTCAGTGGCCAGACTCCTGGACTCCTGTTTTTCTGTCTGGTAAACACTAGTGTAAGTTGGTGGTCGTAAAGCTCTCAGAGATGACATGTAGCCAAGCACAGAGAGGTCACTCAAATCAGGTCAGTTACTGAATACTGGCATGGAAAGAAAACTTGTCACATGTGGACGTAATGAAAACTATGCCCTAATTTATGGCAAGCTCATCCAAGAAGCTTCTCTTGAAAGTCTGCCTGGACTCCTCTGTGTGATGTGTTATATAAGAGATTGTATTTTGATTGTATTTCTTTAATTCAATCAACACTTTGCCTTGGGGGGCTGGCCTGGTGACATAGTGGTTAAGTTCGTGTGTTCCGCTTTGGCAGCCTAGGGTTCACTGTTTTGGATACCAGGGGCAAACCTAGCACCACTCGTCAAGCCATGCTGTGGCAGCATCCCACATAAAATAGAGGAAGATTGGCACTGTTGTTAGCTCTGCAACAACCATCCTCAAGCAAAAAGAGGAAGATTGGCAACAGATATTAGCTCAAGGCCAATCTTCCTCACCAAAAGAAACGATTGCCTTAGGCTGACCTATAGTAGATTGTGACATCAGATGATGATCTGGAGGTAATATGCAGGATACAAATGGGGGTTTTGTCTTAGGAGGTAAAGACCTTTTATTGAGAATAACAGCAACTGGATTGTCATGTAGAGTTGTTTGGATATTTGGAGTGACCAGGGTTGCGTAGGAGGGATCTCAGGATTTGGATTTGCAGTTTTTGTACCCATTAAACACTTTTGTAAGCACTCTCTGTGTCCAGGCACTGCATGGGGTTCAGGGACCCAAAGATGAACAAAATACAGTCAGATCCTGGTCTGAAAGAGCTCACTCTAGTGGGAGAGACAAATGTAATTTTTTAAAAAATATAGTTTTGTACATGTTTTAGCAGAGATGTGTATAAATTGCCAGGAGGGTACAGAAGTGCAAGCAATTAATTCATCCTGGGAGCATCACAGAGGAGGTGGGACTTTGGGTGGCTCTTGAAGGACAAGTGGGGGTTCATCAGAGAAATAAGAGCGGGGTGTTCATTCCTGAGAGAAAGAGCGCTGGCTGAAGTAGCGTGGAGAGGAGACATCCAGCGTGTGGGTGGCGGAAGCCCAGAGCACTTGGGGGAGAGGTTAGAGGTAGGTGAGCTCACAATGCTGAAGACTCGAAAAGGTGACTTCCTGGAAAATTAAAAAATGCTGACTCTAAAATGACACAAGTAATCAAAGTAATGCTTACTGCAAAATCTACAAAACACTACGAAATTGCCTGAAGTGACATGTTAAAGTTCTGGTTCTCTTCCAGGCTCCAAATGCCACTCCCAGAGAACCATGATGGATGGTGGTTTTCATGGACGCTTCCAGATATTTACTATGCATGTATAACACGTGTGCAGGTATCTGTGCATTCAGATACACATTTTTACACAAATGAAATCAATGTTTATGTACAACTTGTTTTATTTGCCATGTAAAATTATACTTTAGACATCATTTTATATCAGTCCATATATTTCTATCATACTATTAGGAATGGCTGTATGATTTTCCATCACATAGGAGAGGACCACGATTTGACAAAAATGATGTTTAAGGTTCTTCTCAACTTATTACTCTGGGAGTTCCTACTGACTTTCCTACATCCTAAGTCAAGATGATAGTAGGATAATGGTGAGAACTGTTTAAAATGTACTTTCGGGTTAAAACAATCCTTCCAGTGGGAGGTCGAACTGTCCTCCCAACTGTCTGCAAGTCACTCATCTCCACAAAAGTACCAGGCTGTTTGGTTTGACCAGGATTCTCAGAACTTTCCTGTTCCTGGGGTTGTCGCAGAGGCGTTGGCATGTAGGGCTAGATCTTGAAGCATCAGCAGAGGCTCATCGGGCAGGAGAGCTGACCTCTGTTCTGAGCAGAACTCTGCTGGACTGGACTCAGATGGGAGGGTGGCTGTTTCCTCATTTTGATCGGTCAATCAACAAACAATTTTTGAATGCCTGCGGTGTGCTCGGTATGAAGCAGCAGGGGAAACATGATTCCTGTCTTTGAATAACTTATAATCTGGTTAGAGAAACAAGATTCATGAAGCAGCTATGAAGATCTATTAAGCAGTGTGTAAGTAAGTGTTGTTGAATTATGTCCTACATTAAAAGTGCTATAAGGACTGCTAAGAAGGACGAGGTGAGTGTGGCCTGGGATCATCAGGGAGGTCTCTCTGAGTAGGGTGAGCTGTGAAAGGGACCCAGGAGGATGGGTAGGACTCCAATAAACAGGGTACTTAAGAGGGACTTTCCAGCCAAAACCAGTGTACAGACATTACTATGCAGTCGATTGATAGGAATATTCAATCCAGTTGTTTGGCTAAATAACAGGAAAGGTCTAAATTTTCTGTCTGTATTCTCAGACTCTGAAGCATCCTACAATTCTCCTTTGCTCATGAGTCACGGATTCCTCCTGGCGAATAAAGAAAATAATGATTACTTACCGTCATGAAAATAAGTTGATGTTTATGCCCCGCCCCTCCTATTTTCAGGCATATCATCACTCTCGTTGCCAGGATTGCTGGAGAACGTTGATTCGCCGCTGCTTCCAAAACCAGATCAAGACACTGTTTGACTTTCAGATGTTTTGACCCTAATCAGAAGATAGTCCAAGATTTATTACATAAGAACTATCTAAAATGGATATGATGTTGAAATGAACTCTGGTCCATTGTAAAACCATGGTGGTGGTGACCTGGCATATCCCTTTGAGCCTAGCTTTACCCCAAGTATTTTCTGAGTGTTGTATTCCCAGGTGTGACTTCAATTTTCCATAGGGTTTCTGTAGATGTGTCATAGAGAGATTATCTTTTTAACCAGGATTGTGGGAAACTAGGGAGGTTTTAAAATCTAAGTGAACAAAGGATGTGGGAGAAAGATGGCTGTTCTGGGAGTTGGAAAACCTCATTTCCATGCTGGGTCTACCATTTTAATCTGCCTTATAATCTTGGGCAAGTTACTTCACTCACTTGGAGAGACGAATTTTGCGAAAATAAGAAATATTGTTCAATTCGGTAGAATGCTTCATCTTATTCTACAGTCCTCTGAGGAAAACAGGGTTGAACTAGCTCAAGTGTCCTTATCCTAGAGAATTGTGGATGATTGTGAGGGTAGTCCTGAACCTCCTCGATTTTATGCAAAATTCAGTACACGTGTGTCTAATGCTGGGGAGAGACTTAGAGCTTTCATTAGATTTCCGGAGAAGTTCACACCCTCCCGAAGGTTCAGCACCTCTGGATGGTAGAAACGCTGAGGGATTTTTAAGTTTGAAAATGTTACCATTCTTGGATCTTCTATCTTTATAGTAAGACTTATAGAGAAAATATTTTTACAGAGAGAAGGATTGACACAAATCCCTTTAAATCACATCTTTTTCACTTTAATCTGAGGCTAATTTCACATTATGGAGAAACGTTTTTTACTAGAAAATTCTATGAGGACTAAAGTTCTATAATTTTTGTTCTATTAAACTTGGAGCTGTTTATATGCCAACAATGCTGTTTATTGCCTTATTAACACTGTCTATACTAAATGACTTTGGGGAGAAAACATTGTTCTTTAGACCCAAGGGTGTCCCTCAGAGTATTCTTATCCCTGGATTAAGAGGCTAGGTATTCCAGGGAGAAAATTTGTTCACTACCTAACTTTGCTGTCTTGAAAAAAATATCTTTTCAGAGTTATTTACTCTTATTTCCTCAATGTTTACAATGGCCGCTCTAAGGCTGTGCAGTTGAACGGTTTCTGTGTCTTGCACAGAACAAAGAGAACGCATTGCTCAATGTTACCCAATGTCCTTAACAGGAAAATAGTCAATAAGATCCTCTTTGAATTTAATATCTAAGAAAAAAGTTTTTGAATGATGAATTTGTATTCTTTCTATTAAAAAAATGGCACAGGCAATTTATTTCCCTTTTTGCTTCGTCTACTAGAACTCTGAGAGCTAAAGTCAATGCTCAAATGTAATTTGCAGGAGGTTATGCATTGTAGATGTTTGCATACCTCTATATTTTTCTATATTTACTCGAATATTACAATTTATAAATTTTTTGGATTAAAAAATAATACCTTTCCATTGAAGAAGAATGTACAGAAGAAAGTTAGAATCCCGAGTAGTCTCATCATTAGGAACACTTGTTAGCTTTCTGGCCTTGCAGTGTTTTTTTATACATAGCTACACTTTTCATAATGTTCAATCAAACTGTACAGTTATATAAACTCCATTTTTATTTAATAATATATTATGTACATTTTCCACTTCTATTAATTTTTTTAAGTGCATGATTTTTGATGATAGTTTGGTATTCTATAATAAAGATATATCACTATTTTAAATAATGGGAGGGTTGGCATCTTTACACAAGAATATTATTGTTTCTTTTTATGTACTTAGAAGAAACGTCCAGAAGTGGAATTACTAAACTTATTTTAAAGATTTTCTTTAACACTGAAAATTTGCTTTCCATAAATGTTGCAACAATTCACACTTCACATCAGTAGTACTTAAGGGTGGCTCTTTCCTCACACCCTTGTCAACACTGAGCAGCATTTTTTTCTTATAATCTTAATTCATCTAATAGAAAAAGAAAGGATGTATCATTTGAATTTGTGTTTCTTTGATTTTTAATATAATTGCATATTTTTAAAAAATTTATTAAATATTTGGAGGTTTCTGTGGGTGAATTGTCTCTTTTTATCCTCTGACCATTGTTTTATTGAGGCATCTGGCTTTGTTTTTCCTATTGTCTTGCAAAAGTTCTTTACATATTAAGGCTAATACTGCTTTGGCATCTACCTTTCGTATATTTCTCCCATTTGTCAATTGCTTTTGCATTAGTGTGAGAGGCATATAATGCAGGGAGTACAAATAAAGATATCAGAGATGGATTCCGTGTTTATAGAACAACTCAGAAATTACTCAATATCTTTGTTCATCTCTTTCCTTATCTATAAATTGGGATAATAGTGTTATCTCCCTGACATAGACAACACTCAGAACAGTGCTTGGAGTATAATATTTACTCAATTAATACTAACCCTGTTTTATATTTTGCCAATTTAATAGTTGTCATATCTTTTTGGGGGGATGTGGAAGGAGAAGGGTGGGAGGAGCAAAGCAAGTAAAGAATGCCCGTGTCAATGCCATGACCACTTTGTGGCAGCTTTGTGAAGAATAAATGATACTTCTTCAATTCCAGGTTTGATTTACACCCAAAATAAATGTGGGTGCAGGGAGAAAGGTAACTCGATATGCTTGGAATGTGCTGGTCATCCAACACATAGGTGATTGCATCTATTTAATTATTTTGTTTTAAATGACAGATGATGTTTCAGTGACCTTTTCCTAGGAGGACCTCAGGATATCCCACAGGTCTTTAATTTAAGTCTCATCTTTTCCACCCAGGAAATAATCCAAGAAGAGCTGTCTCGCTTACAGGGGAAGAAAATGACAGGCGTGGTGTGAGGCTTTCTCTATGAAGGAGCTGCCAGTTAGCCATCAACCTGGAACAGCATAGAATAATTTTGCTTGAGACTGGAGACCCCCCCCCAGCTGAAAAGAAAAAGAATGGTGCCCCAAATCTGGTTTTGAAATGAGGAGCGAAGGGCCCCCAATTTGAAAATAATCACCTCCACTGTAACTTCATCTTCCAAATGAGGACTCTCTCACATCTCAGTTAGTCAGCGTGCAATGTTCCTTTTATTTCTGTTCTCAGAGTCTTGACATCACTAAAAATAAGTGACTCAATTCCACTCGTGCATAAGCAGCTGGAAAACTACCAAAATCTTCCCAATCTCCGAACCGCGTAAACAGAGACATCAGAGGGAGGAAAGAGAGAAAAAGGAAACAGAAGTGGAGAGAGGAAGAGAGTTTTAAAAATAAAAAGTTATACAAAAGAAACTCCCAGGGGAGAGAGTAGGGTGTTTATTCCATCTCTTTGGTCCTGGTAGCACATTGAAGGCCATACGCCTTTGGGTCAAGGAAGCGAACCAGGTGGAAAAAATGGATCAAGAAATTTTATAAACACCTTGCAAATAAATGTGCCCAGCCAGTACACATGCCAGCACTCAGCTTGGGAAAATTTTGGCAGCTGCCAGTGGTCAGATGCCCCAGGATCTTGGGGGCCTCATCTAGAACTTGAGGACTAATGGGAAAAATGGAAAGAGAGCCCTGGCTGGCCAGCAAGACCCAAAATACAACCACAAACCCCCTCCATTTCCAAAGACTGGTCTTTTGTGGTGGCTCTTAGCTCAGAATGCACAATTACAAAAATGAAATGTTCCAAGTGTCCTTACACCCACAACATTCTTTCTTTTATTTACTGTCTTGGGTGGAAGAACATACTTCGTCTCCTAGTGTCCTTTTGCCAGGAAAGAAAAGCAGGTTTGGCCAGCAGAAAACCTGATGGTCTTTATCCTTCCTTCATGTTACTCAGGAGATGAAGAAAAAGGTCAAAACAGCTGTGCAGCTCAGCCGACTCATCCTGTGTTGGGCTGCGCGCTATCTCCACGCTTCAAGGGGAGAACTTCGCTTGAGATGAAAGTAGGTCACGAGGCGGCGAAAGGGGAACGAGACTTAACCGAGGAAAATGAGAAGCGAGAGCTGGGTTAAACCCGGGACCTCCAGCCCTTGCTGCTGCTTCTGAAAAGATGACCAGAGAGGGCAAGGCGACTGTTTCTCTGTGACCTCTCTCTCCTTCTCCTGCTCTCTCAGCCTCTGCTTTGCTCTCATTTTAATCAGTAAATGAAGTGCCTGTGGGAGCCAAGGAATCTGTGAAGGGACCCTGCAAGGGCAGTGGCAAAGAGCTTTTCTCTTTTTCCACACAAAGACAGGCCAAAGGGGAATGGTTTAAATTGCTTCCAGCAGGATTTAGGTTCAGCATGAGGAAAATCTCTCTGAGTGCGATGAGCCTCTGGAATGCATTACTCAGGGAGGCGATGGAATCCACTTCAGAGATCTCCGAGGATGCCATGGAATGCTAATCTTTCCTTAATGGCTAATATTTTGGTGTAATCAGAGGCGGAGGCATGGATGAGCTTTCAAGTCCTTTTCACTCCTGAGATTTGAATATACACAGGCAGTAAAATGAAATATCAGTTGTCCTGTGACATCTGGAGTATACAAACCCTGCTTTGTTTAGGTCATCTGAGGCCCTTTGGGTACCTGCCTTCCACTGGTGATTAGGTTTGAGTCCTGAGTGTATAGATCTGGTGGTTGTGGGGTTGCTGAAAGGGGGGTATTGGAGAGAAAAGAACCACATTAAAAACAACAAAATAAAAGGACCAGAAAGTGAGTCTGAGCCAAAATGTTTAGGAAGTGCTGAAATTTGAGTGAGGGAAATGACAATAATCTATCATATATTCCAAAGGGTTGGAACCATGCCAGAACTGGAAAGCAGAGCCAAGGCTCTCAAGCTGGGTAGAAGGAAGATGAAAAAGGAGAATGTTAGGAGGCAGAAGTTTTACTTATGGGACCCCTGAGACTCATCATGGGTGTGTCAAAGGAGTTGAGAAGGGAGTGAATGAATGAATGAAAGAAAAAATGCCTCAAAAATTTGTCATTAACAAAAGATAACATTCAGAAATTTATAAACCTACCTGACAATGGCTTCCAGTGTATCTTTTTAATTTTTTTTGATGAGGAAGATTGTCTCTGAGCCAACACCTGTGCCAATCTTCCTCTATTTTGTGTATGGGACACAGCCGCAGCTTGGCTTGATGAGCTGTGTGCAGGTCCACACCCGGGATCCAAACCTATGAACCCTGGGTCACCGAAGTGGAGGCCCAAACTCAGCCACTACACCACCAGGCCCGTCCCTCAAATATATCTTTCTAGTAACAAGATAATTATATCACTCTGAGGCCCTTTTGCTTTCTTGGGTGAAAGCCAATTGATGGGGAATTGAAATACACTAGTCTTTGCTTTTGAATGTGCTTCACATAGGTAAATGAGGACCACATGTTTGAGAGTCACGGACTGGCACTCAGCGAAGATCCTATGGATGGATCTGACTGGCAAGATCATCATCAAGGAGCAGACAGTTGGGTGAGTTGGTCAGGCCACTTGGAGGTCCAGAGCTGAGTATTAAGATATGCTCATTAGTGCATCTTCGTTGTGATAATATTTGCCTGCACAGAGAATCAGCACCTTTTTTCCTTTACTTCTTTTCTCCAGAGCAACTTTGTCACACAAGCATGTTCATTTCTATTGATAAGTTTGGTAGAAACAACCTGTAGGTTTACGTGTGAGGCTTTGGGCTAGCTAACATGTTGCTTTCCAGTGTGAGTTTTTAAGCTAATGAGCAAAGTGGTTAACCTTACTTTCCCTTATATTTTATGGTGACATTCATTCAGCATTGTCTTTGAACTGTGAGCTAGGCTGTGGACTAGGGAGTCAAAGATGAATAAGATAGAGATCCTGCCATCAAAGCAATCCAATCAGGAATAGCCATTAGCCTGCATTGGGCTCCTGTGTCATGGAACCCAGGAGGAGGGAGGGGGTGAAGCCACCACTGATGAGCATCATGACTCCTGGCATCACGTTTTGTTTGACTAAAACACAGATTTAATGAGAGAACATAATCAATGAAGGTTAGTAGAAGTCATAACCCTTGGACCGGATTGGTTAACACACCATACCATTTGTTTTCCTTCATCACAGGACAGAATTTTAGCTAGAATACTTGAAACCCCATCATTCTCTAAAAGGAAGAACAAGGAGAAAAAAACAAAGCAGAAACTACAGCAGCCAAGGTGCTCTAATTCTCTAGGCAAATGTTGAATACTTGAGTTTCCTTCCTTGATGACCCTCATCAGAATGGCTTTAAGGCAAGAGGTTCTAAGATTTTTCTGCTCCTCTGGGATGGGTGGAGTGACATTACTGTTGAATGGCCGGGATGATGTTAATGACCCAGGGCTGGGAGTTGTTGAACTGGTGGTAATTGTCTGAATCTTGCCACTGACATTTCTAGGAAGGAATTTTGGCCCTGATGATCTTGGCTGCAAAAGGTTGGTAAGATAACCCTCCCTTCCCCCTTCCCATTCTCAGCTCCTCTGGGGAAGAGGAAAACCCCAGACACCAGCTTTCTGGTAACATGAAAAGCTTCCCATAACCACGTACTATAAATTATAAGAAGCACGACCCTTCTCTTTCTCTTCCTCTTTGTTTCTCCCTGAGCAATATTGTAAGAGTCTACACAATCCCATAAGGGACTTGGCTGGCAAGCAGCTGAAGATACCGTTCCCTTTGGCAGCAGTTCTAAGTGACTAGACTAACGTATTCCTTTTTGCTTAGTTTCCTCAAAATTGCATTATGGTTCTATGCAGCTGAGGGACTGGAGGAAGAAACCCAAGTGTAGAGAAAGCAAAGGTATAAATTGGCAAGCCACTCAGCCAACTAGTATTATTTCTCTTGTTTTAAGTCATGGGCCATACACGTGGAGCAGAGTCGCTGTCTCCTCAGGGTGTGGCCTCCTGGAGTGCGGTCCAGGGTCTCTGGTTGACCCAGAGGCAGATGGGGCTGTGATGAGTCTCTATGGATGTAAGATCTTCTGGGCTGACTTCGTATTCTGTGTGGCACGTCCTCCTTTAACTCCGCCTTTGATCTTGTGGAATCTGGCTGTCTTTGGGACTGGAGGATACGCTCTGCACAAACACCCCTGGAAACAAAGACCATGGACCAGCTTGCCCATGTGAACCAGAGAAACTAGATTATTTGTTAAGGCCATTTGCTGCGTACCTTGGAGTGGTAAGAAATGAACTTTCTTGATTCCAACACTAGCTACCTGTGTGTTCTGCGGCAAGTTGTAAGCTTTTCTGCTCCCCATCCCTCATTTGTAAAAGGATCGAGGAAGGCAAATGATCTCTGAGTTCCCTACAGCTCACTTAGAAAGAGCCTGTGAACCAAGACTTACTTTCTCTGAAGTGCGTTATTAGTAGGTGAAAATATTTTTACCCACCTCCTAAAAAACAAAGAAATACATACAATGTAATCAAACCTTAATTGAAGTTTCTAACCATTATCTTAAATTTTATTTCATAGAAAGTAAAACAAATTTAGACCAAATGCATTATCTGTGTGAAATGAGTCGAGCCTTAGTCTGGCTCAACTTAATAAACTGCAGTGAGATGGGACAGCCCCCACGAGTTCCTCTCGGAGGCTGGGTCACTACCACAGATGCTCCAAGAAAGTTCAGTCCAGCATAAAAGCAAGACCCACACATACGCATGTCTAGCTCTCATGGCCTCTTGAAAGCTTCCCTGCCTTCCCCGTGTGCTGGATTGTTGCTTCAGAGGACGTCTTTCACCATGTGCACAGTTTTAGCTCTCAACCACTTACTCTGAATTATTCATTGATGCTTGCTCTAGTTTGCTGTGGATCCATCTGGCTGCTAACCTAAGCGCGTATTCTTTTCTTTCCGCACTTGTTTTGCCCTTTGGGCTTGATAGTGGGTATCATAGTCCCAGCTGAACTTCCTTCCGTAGGACTTCATTTCACCAAGATACACTGCTTTAGGCCTCCTTAGTTGAACCTGGCCTACGTCTCCACCCATGTCAGCTCTGCCATCATGGGCATGACGTATACCAGTTTTACTTGACTTTCTTGAGCAGCTCTTGAACATGGTAATAGACGGTAGATTAAAAAAACCAAACAGAATCAAGGGTCTAAGAATATTTTTAACACGGTTTCTGATAGATGAGCAAGGAACACAGAGCAGGTGATATTCTAAGATCTAGGTGTATAGTGGAAAGCAAGGTTGGGTAATAGGATCCCAGCTACTGGACTAGAGTTCAGGGTTTGGGGTCTAGTTCCCAGTGATGGTAATGGTGAGGGTTCTAACAGGAGCAAGATCTAATGGATCCAGGGATCCTGCAGGCCTGTATTAGTGATGCTTATTAGAAAACCTTAAAACATCAGCATCCTTACCTACAGGACCACGATAGTTATGTTCCAGGTAACGAATCCCAGCCATGGTGAGGTATTCTGCAGGCAGTCTGCGATCTCTGAAGAAATGCAATCACGACCCTTAGTCTGTGGTTTGGTACCTACTGGCCCCATCTCTTTGCGTTTCTCTGCGTGTGGCATGCCTAACTCACCTGGTCCTAATAAATCATATTAACTAGGTCTTGGAAATATCAATGTTTTCAGATTTTCTAGACCAGGTCATCTACGTGCAGTCAAAGTTTCCTCTGATGAAATAGCCAACAGAAGGGCTGTCATTGAGGGAAGTGAGTTGAGCAATAGGTGAGTGAGTGAGGGCAGCGTGGTGGCATGGGGGATGAGGGAAGGAGTCCAGTACATGAGTCAGGAATGAGGTAGGGAAGATGGTACTTGTAGGGGCTTCGGTAAGTACTTGGGAGTGAATACATGAATAAACCATTCTTTCCAGTTTTTCCCAGGCTTGGGGCGAAGGATTAAGGCTAAAGATCACTTCTTCAAACTGACACACCAAGTTATGGTTGAGCTGTCAGCAGAGGTGACTCAGCGTTGAGTCCGACTGTGAGAGGCTACTCCTGCTTTGTACGTCTAACCTCAGTTCAGGTTGGTCCTGGGGGCAGGGTGAGCTGTGGGGAGGAGGAGGTGTGAGGAGGCAGTTGCATGCTGGATAGGGCTTTTCAGGGCTGTGTTTTTCAGAGCCAGCCCATTTCTGGCAAAAAGTATTACTCTCTAGGCAAGTGTCTGTTTGCTATGTTGATCTAATACAACATTAACTTCTGAAACAGATGCACTCATTTTGCCAATTTTCCAAGCTCAAAACAGGAATGGAGTTAATAAAGTAACGGAGGCATTTTGGATGGTGAAGCTCTGCTTTAAAAATGCCCACATGTGTATAATTTTCCACTTTCTTCCTAAATTCCTATGCCTGGAAGGAGCCTTAGAAATTGAAACCTCTTGTTTACAGTTGAGAAAACTTAGGTCATGAGAAGCACAGGATTTGCTCAAGGCCACATGGCTATCTAGGGAAAAACCAGGATCAGAATCCAAGACCTCAGACTTCCGGAAAGTGCTGTCTTAACCCCATGTCAATCTCTTAATTCATGAATGGATACCATTGAGGGATTTTGACATACTGCTTCAGCATCAGGGAGCAATCAGCCTCGCTCCTCCATAGACCACAGCTTTGCCTCAGTGGGTAACTGCAGCCACATAGAATCATGGTCTTTCTTCAAGAGAATTTCAAAAAGGATTGATGAAGCAGTTAAGAAGGTTTATTATAAGCTGATGTTTTATCTTCTATCAACTATTTCAGGCTACTATATTATTTGTCATAATAAGTTGGTTTATTCCCAAGTTCATTCCACAAAGACTTGTGAATGTCTATCGTGGGCCACACCATCTTAGGGACCAGAAGGTGGGTCATGGTGTTAATAAGCCATCCTCCTCCTTGTCCTTAGGGAGCCTTTAGCATAGTCAAAGATTTGGAAAGCTGTTTTTTTGTTTAAGTCCCACTTTGTTGTTTCTGTCCAAAGTGCCCCGTTGGACTGTCTCTTTCTCCAACTCCGTGCCGTGACACTGCATCTGATAAAACACAATGCAGAAGAGTGAAACACGTGTTTCCCCCCAATTTAACCCTTCATTAATATTTCCTGGTGAAGCAGCTCTCCTAACTCAGAAAACAAAGCAAGAGGAGGTTGAAAGGCCTTAAATATCAGGAACGTATGGAAACTGCCCTGAGCACGAAAGTGATGTCCTCAAGGCCTCAAATATTGGTCAAGTCAGGACAGAACCAGATTCCTAGGCTCTTCGTTTATTACTCTTTTACAAAAATGGGATCTTCTAGAAATCAGAAAACATTCAAAAGTTTGAAAACACTTCTAAAAACTTAAGTTATTCCTTTACACAGTAGGATAACCTATGGCAGGACCACATCACTTGCCCATGGAGTCTATTTGTTTCTTGCTGTTGGCAAACTGCCCTGTCCAATAGACACTCCACACACTCTTGAATGAACAAGTGAATGAATGACGGTTATGCCCATCAATATAAGGTATTAACTTACTTTGGTCCCTCACCGACACGTGTGAAGCAGTTTGGAAATTTACTTCACTCATCATGCTCTTAGAACAGCTTTGTGTTGGGTTTTTGAGAATTCTGTTAAATTCCACAGGAAAGGGAGATGAAAGCTATTTCTATGTACTTCTCTCTCCACAGGTGAAGCTCAAAATGAGTTTTTGACGTAGAGTGTCAGGCTGGTCCCCAAGATATTGTAAGACCACCTTCAAACCGATTTTTACTTTCTGAAGAGAGCATAGGAGCTAGGAGTAGTGATGTCTCTTTGTGAACACTGATCAGTCTGGGAGAAACAGGACATTTGAAGGGAATGGAGAAATATGGAAGAAAGGAGAACCGTGTTAGTAAGTATGTAACTATTCACAAGACATTTTCATATCCACTGTCTCATTTTATACTTAGAACAGTTCTGTAGAAGCTATTATTATTCCCATCTCACAGATGAAGACACTGAGGCACAAAGAAGCTAGGAAATGGCAGAGCCGGCACTCAAAGCTAATTCTCCTGGTGTTAGAGCTGGTGCTTTTTCAAGCACCTCACCCCTTCTTTGTAAATGTGGCAATGTCACAGCCACCTGCGGGAAGACAGGCGTTCATTTATGGGCCACGAGGTGGGAGATTTTATGGTAAATCTGTTTTAAAAATGATGGATGCTGTGCATTGGTGCGCATTCCCTATTTTAGTTGACAGCATCACCTTGTGGATGAAAATACATCTGGTGTGTGTTTTTATTTGTAAATATATGTATACTCTGTCGATTAGGGATAATGAGCCAAGCTATTATGCTGTCAATCAGAATTGTTTAGGGGTTGAAACTTCTTTTCCAGAGTTTACTTTTCGGTAATCTAAAGAGTGAGCCAATGATCACATTTAACTGATCAGCGAACAGAACGGAGGCTGCTTTGTCTCTGGCCATCTTGGTTAAAACTTACTGCAATCTTGCTTGCTTAATTAATATTTTTTGAAAAGTGGGAATTAGACTTTATAGTATTTGTGGCTTCGTGGTGAGAGCTAAAAGGGCAAAGTGAAATATAGCAGCTTGGCAGAATCTTATTGTTTAAAACAGAAAGACGATAAGGCCTCAAGTTCGAAGGTCTTGACGTTCTGCCATCCCAGCTTAGGGTGACTTGAAACTCTCTTAAACTCAGTTTCTTTATTTCTAACAAAGGGAGAATAACGTCAAGCTTGTGGAAAGGTCATTGAAGGCCTGGTAACCTGGGCCCTTATTTTTAAGATTTGAAGTGAAAGAGTTCCTGCATTTAATAAGTAATGAAAATTCCAAGACAATCATCCATCTGAACACAGACAGAATCCACACCCCTCGAGCAAAAATTTAGACACATTTTTGCAGGAATCTTAGCTGGGTTGGGTTCTGCTGCTGCTGCAGTTGTGGGCAGACAAATTGGTTTATAAAAAATATTTTTATCAGCAGTGAAAAATGACAAATACCCTGATTTTTTTCCCCCAAACTGTCCTCAAATGGGCATATAAAGTAACAGCACAACTTAACAGCAAAGTAAGGGCAATTTATCCCAATGTGATAGATTATTAATAACTACTACACATTATAATTAATTATTCAATTTACTAACTTGCTAATTATTCATTTGAATGATGATTTGATAGAGAATTTAGCAATCCGCATTACCTTCCACTTGAGGCTCTGATGAAACATTTCCTGCAGAAATTTTAGTGGAAAAAGTTTTGCTTTTTGTTTTTTTAATTTCCTTTTTTCTTGTAAGAGACAGGCTTATTGGGTAATGCGTGGACAGTCAGAATGGATTATAAATAATGTCTCGTGTTCAGAGAGTCTGAAAAAAGCAGCTCAACGCTCCGCATCAGCCCCTCTGCAGACTGCCAGCTTCCCTCCCCTCCCGCCCTCCCCCAGCCCACCCCTCACAGCTGGAGGTCTTTAGAGCAGACGTTCAGTTTAAATTTCCCGGCTTTTAGTCGGTTTCTGTCAAAGCCGTAGCCACCTTCTCCCACTGACTGTGGCGGCTTTGTTTTTCCTTCCCCCCATTTGCTACTTGTTAGCCTCCGTGTCTTGTGTCGGCACACTTACAGTAGGCAGAGCGCTGATGACAGATGGCGGGGGGGTGCGCTGGGAATTGGGCTGCCGTGGCACGGTGCCAGGGGATATGCCTCGCCGCCGGAATGTGCAGCCCAGAAGCTCCTCCTTGAAGCCTTGTCCGTTTGGTTTGGTTCTGTGGGCGTGTTTGTGTGCGCCTGTGCACACGTGGCATGTTTTGTTGTTGTTGTTGTGGTTGTGGCTGTTTTTGTTGTTGTTTGGGCCAATGACAACAGAGGCCTGGCTGGCTGGCTGCTGCTTTCCACTCTTGGCAGTTTCCAGACTCCCAGACAGGAAATGCTCCCAACAATTGCAGCTGTGAATTGGCCCATTTTTCTGGAAAGAGGATAAAGAAAAGAGTTTTATAAGATCTTTTGCTTTTCTCGCACAAGCAGGGGTGTGTTGAATACAAACAGAGAGATGTAGGGGAGATGGTGGGGGGCGGGGGAAGGCTCCTTTGGAACATGCACAGTGCTGATCCCTGAGCCAGATGTGGGGCTGCCCTAGGTCCTTAGGGGGTTTCAGCAATTTGAACCCTTTTGACAGCCAAGAGAGACTCACTTCCGTTCATTCTTTCAACAAATATTTGAGAGCTTGCTCTGTGACTGGTGGTTTGCTGGGAAGTGAGGATGCACCAGGAAAGAAAACAGACAAGGTCTATACCTCATGGAATTAACAATCGGATAGATACACTGCAAGTAAGTGAACATATGTCACAATCACACACTCTTGTTAGTGTTTTCCATGCAGTTTAATAGCCTGCTGTGGTGGAGAATGATGGTGATGATGATGATGACGATGATTTACAACTTTTAATGAGTACTTCTTCTGTGCCAAGCACTGTTCTAAAGGTATTTCTCGTTTAATCCTCATAATAACGCTATGAGGTAAATACTATGAAAATGGGTATTTGGGGGAGGTCAGGAAAGGCCTCTCTAAGAAGATGAAATCTCAGTTGAGGTATGAAGGATGCGAAGGAGCCAGAGAGAGGGAACAGCAAGTTCAAATGTCCTGAGGTAGAGAAGAGCTTAAGTGTATTTAAGTTGCTGAGCAAGACCTGTAGGATAGGGTGTAGAAATAAGTTGGTGACACTGGTGGGAATTGGGGATTTTGATAAGGTGTGGGATAAACTTGGAGAAGTATATAGGGCCCTTCTCAGGACTATGTCCTGGTAAGGGATATGAGAAAGGGAAGCCATTGTTGAATTTAGAGCTGAAAAGAGACATGACACATTTTTGACAGATTTCTCCGTCTGTACTGGGGAGAATGAAATGGATTGGATCAGACAAGTGTGGAAGTGGGAGGATAGGAGGCTATTACTGGCAAGAAATGATGGTGACACGAATTAGGATGGCAGCAGCGAACATGGAGAAGTAGAAGCATTAGATATCTAGGTTGGAGGTGGACACAGGAGGAGATGCCAATCAACTGAGTTGGGAAGGTGGTGAGGCAAAAGAGTCGTGGCTGGTACCCTGGTTTCTAGCCCTGGCTGCTGGATGGTGGATGGTGCCATTCACTGAGATGGAAAGGACTGATGACAGGCCAGGGCTTCCTCTCTTAGTACATAGAGGTAGAGTGTACCTCTTTGTATACTAGAAAGGTCAGCGCCCAGAGAGGCAACTTGAGGCCCTTGGAGGAAGAGGAAGTTCCTTCCACTGAGGGGAAAAAGAACCACCATATCACGGCAGGAAATAGTTTCCTTACATTTGTGAGGCAACATTTTACACTTTGGCTTCTGTCCCTTGTCTTATTTGATCTTCACTATAATATTGTGATGCAATTATGATTTTCTCAGTTTCACAGAAGGAGAAAATGAGGCCTACAGGAGTGAACTGACTTTTCATGGTCACACAGCTATAGTACGAGCTATTGCTAATAGTAATTAAAAGTTTGCTTTGTACCAAGCACTCTTCCATACACTTCACATCTGCTGAGTCTTCATTATCAGATAAGGTACATATTACTCTTACCCCATTTTTAGAGGGGAAACTGAGGCACAGAAAGCTTCAATAACTTGTTCAAGGTTATACAGCTAGGAGTATCTTACTTATTGCTCTAAGTAACAAAGCTGGGTTTCGAATCCAGCTCCCTATTTGTGCTCTTAACCCCCAGGCTATACTAAGTATCATTGAATTGGGACTCTGAATCTCACAATCTCTTTACTATTCTGAAATGCCTCCTCCATGCCACTTCTGATGATTCCTCTTCCCCTCCAATGGATTCATGTGTCTGGGGCAGATTTGGCGTTACTTTAGGTGGCTAGATGCTAATTCCTCCAATATTTTCTTCCAAAGACTATCCAGTGTCATGAAGTAACATCTGAAAAAAGACTATACCTTAAAGTGACATAACTCTCAGTCAAAATTAAAAAAAGAAAAGAAAGAACCTATGAAATAACTTGGTCTATATTTATCTATTGATTGGAAAACATTTTTCTGTTCTAAGTTTACAGTGAATACGTACAGAATGGAATGTGACTCTTATTTTCTTGAAAGTCCTAGGGCCAAGTAGGAAGGCAGCATATAAACATTATATCAGTTTCATTTTTCGTATCTCTTGAAAGATGATCTACGCACATAACAAAGATGAAAGAATTAGGCCACAAACAATCCCCATGAATACCATGATTGGGTCCTGTAGGTGATCATCTTGGCAGCATCTCGAATGTACTTCATGTTACATTTCTTCATTGAGGGCAAGATAGGAGAGAGACTATTTCAACTTTATTTGTTCACATGTATCTGATTAAGCTTTCTGACTGCGAGTGTGAGAGTGATGATGAGCATGCATTCTGGCACTGCACAGCCTTCCAGAAAGTGGCTCTGTCCCTAAGTAAGGTTGAAACAACCACAGGCAAATTTGTTTTGCTATTGGCTAATTGAGTAACCATGGGGCTGGGTCCTCATTCTGAAAATGCTCTAAATTGATATTGCATACCCAGAGGATGGGGAGTACTTGCCTCATCACGTTGGTTCTGAAGATGAAGTGAGATGATTTCTCCATTCTCGTCACCATCCAGTCAGGTAGCAAAGTAAGGGAGGCAAAATGGTTACCCCATATTTCTCAAAAGGAGTACTACCCCAAACTGATTTATGTTCTATCCAAGATGTGTTCCTCAGTTAGGTTTGGAAAATGTTACATTCTATTCTTGTCATGTATTGGCATATTAAAAGCTCTGATAAGTCCTACGGTAAAGACATGTATTTAATGTTGCTGAACATGGTATTTCCCGCACTGCCTACTGCTGTCAATGCTGATGACCACTTGTGTGACTGATGCACCAGCAACATAATTCTTTAGCCCATTTAAGATATGTTGAGACTAGGTCCCCCTTAAATAAAGCCCTGAGAGAAAAAGTAGTGTGTAGGGTAAGGTGTTTCCAGTCAGATGAGCTGAGGCTCAAGTATTGACTTTGTCTATTAGAAATTCTGTAATTTTGGGCAAGCATACTTAAATTCTTTGAGTTCTTTCATCTGCAAAATGGGAAAATGAATTTTTCCTCAAAAGGTAGTAGTGATTTGTTTATTCATTAGTGAATCTATTCATCTAACAAATATTTATGGAACATCTTCCCAGTGCTGAGTGTTGTGGTATGGACTGGGGATTAAGAAGTTAGCCATCTGTGTTTGTTAGGGTTCTCTAGAGAAACAGAACCAATAGGAGAGAGATATAGATAGATATAATATGATTTATTATAAGGAATTGGTTCACTCAGTTATGGAGCCTGAGAAGACCCATGATCTATCATCTGCAAGCTGGAGCCACAGGAAAGCCGGTGATGTAATTCAGTCTGAGTTCGAAGACCTGAGAACCAGGAGCACCAAGGGCAGGAAAAAAAAACAATGTCCCAGGTCAGCAATCAGGCAAGAAGGGCCAAATTCTTCCTTCCTCCACCTTTTTGTTCTCTTTGGCCCTCAATGGATTAGATGATGCCCGCCCACCCACCCGGGGGACGGCCATCTGCTTTACTGAGTACACTGATTCAAACGCTACTTTCATCCAGAAACGCCCTCACAGATACACCCAGAAATAATATTTAGCCAAATATTTGGGCACCCCATGATCCAATCAAGTTGACATATAAAATTAGCCATCACACTTGGAGTTTGTTTACTCATTAGAAATCACTGATCAATTTTTTGCACTAATACCATCCCAGGGCATCATTTACTTGTCTTGTTTTTTGGTATTGTGTAGCAAGAGAGATTCCCCAGCAAGGCTGATCTGTGCCAGACCAAGCCAGATGTTTTTCAGAACTTCCAAACAGAAAGGAATGTCACTCTGAGCCTGGATGGGTATCATAAAATGTTCCAGAGTGAAGACGAGCTATTTGTCGAAACTTCTCCTACAAGTGTTTTAAAAACACTCTTCTGACTTCTAACTTTTGTACTGTTTTTTATTTTTTTGAATTCCTGGAGTTTTCAATCTTTGTTCTTTCATTTGAGAAATTTATTTTTAAAACTTAACACAGAAAGGTTTTCCTTTGAAGATGAACATATTGCTATGGAGAGAAAGAGAGGAAGATGGCCGGTTCATTTGTGCCCTATGTTGCCATTACTGATCCCTGGTGGAGAAGATGTTTGATCCCCTCACCTCCTCCTTCTTTCCTGCTGCCCTTCTAGCCTTGAAAAGGAGCCCTGCATCTTAAACGAGGCCGCCTCTGTGGAAAACAGTGAATTAACCATATAGTCAATACAAGACCTGGGTGTCTAGACAGAGGGCTTATGGACAATCTTGCTTTTGTCTATGGGACGTTGATGCCTCACTTATGTTTCTAAGAAGCTGGTCCAGTAAATCCATGAACACTCGTAACTCCACCCTGTTCAAAGCTTCTGGCTCACAGATACAGGGCAACTTATAGTACCTGGAGTTGGGGTGAGTGCAAGAATTAAAAACAAAGACAAAATCAAACCTACTTTATCCGTGTAATTACTCAAAGGGAAAGCAAGAGGACCAAAAGAGGAACGTAAATGGGAATTAGGTGGGAATGGAAAGACTAGCAATTTTTTGGCCTTTTGTTGTATATTGCTCCAAAATAGGGTTTCTCAGGCTCATCACAATTGACAATTGACATTTGGGCATAATTCTTTGTGTGGGGGTACAGTCCTGTGTATTGTGGAATGTTCAGCAGTATCCCTGTCCTCTACCCACTAGATGCCAGTAGCAACTGTTTCCAGACAATGTCAAATGTCCCCGAGGGACAGGAGCAAAATCGTCCCTGATTGAGAACCACTGCTCTAAAAGCAAGTACTCTTAAAAATTTCGTGGCAATAGACCCCTTTGGCAATCTGAAGAAGATGGCAATCTTTTTCTCAGATTACTGTTTTTGAATGTATAAAATAAAATATGGAGAATAACAAAGAAAAGCATTTATATTAAAATTATCAAAATATTTTAAAAAACACATTTGTGCTATAGTAATTTATGTGCTTCCTTATTAACATATTAAACAAAAATACTTAAAGGTGACCCAAATAACTACCTTACTTTTGAAGCAGTGGTAAGCTAGTATGACTTTTCAGGAAAGCTGTACCAACTCTTATGTGACATGAAAACATTTGTGATTTTAATTGTGACAAAATTCTAAGACTGCTATGGTCTTTTCTCTAAGTTTATACTTAAAGTTAATGTTAAATTTCAGTTAGAGATTAATGAAAAGTAAGATGTAACTTTTATCATCTGTGTTCCCAGAGCCCTGAAATCAGTTATTGACGATAGAACTCCGTTTTCTAGAGCTTGACAGAAAGAAGCCATGTAAGCTCAGGTTATTTTTGTAATATTTAATTAACACCCCCAATTCAAATCAGAGTGCCTGGAGAGAAGGCAAAGCTTTGGCAATTAGGAATAAACCATACAGAGAGTAAGAGAGAAACGTTAAATCCAGGAAAGCACACGTTTTACAGGCATAATGTGAATGCTCTATTCCACAAATGCAAAACCCAAAGACAGCAGAAGGAGGACTGGAAAATTATTAGGCTACACCAAAGAAGGTGTCCCCGTGTGGCCTAGGGGCCCAGAAGACCTGCTGGATTCTGGTGATGACAGTGATACTGTTGGGAACTGGCTCAGCCAACAGCCAGCTGCCCACCGGAGCAAGTTACCTGACCCTCTAGGCCTCACAGCCTTATCTATAAAGTGATGGGCTCAGCTTGGACCCACATTGATTGAATCTCTGCTGCTCGCTGACATAGTTTAAGATGATTTCATCTATGCAAAACTCACTTAGGTTAACAAAATCCACAGAACTGAGTATTTTAAAGGTTTTGAGTATTTTGAAGGAATTGAGATGGAAAGAGAGGTTAAGTCAAATTGTTCAGTCGCATGGGTAATTTATGGAAGAGTCAAGTGAGCTTGTTGGGGCCAGGAACTGGGTTTATTTTTCTTTCTAGAGTCTTATCAAATTCCAGGAATAGAATAGGTGCCCAATAAATATTCATTGAATGAATGAATGAACAAATGAATGCATCTATAAACCACCAACTTCCACTTTTAGTGCTTGACTGAGTCAATCAGTTTCTCTCTTAACATTATGCTCTTCGGGCAGAGGAACTGAGGAGATACATTTTTATCCAACATGCTTACTTATTGTGTGAGTAATTCTAATACACTGACTTATTCATAAATCACACACACACACACACACACACACACACACAGATGAGTCCCTTATTTTGTGGGTCTGTTGGCTCCTATGGGATAGAGAAGTCCAGTCCAGGGGTGTCTTCTAGAAGCTTCCTCAGATCCTTAACCAGGTTTCTATTGACAGCAGGAGGGCTCCTGCAGGATTTATTGCCTTGTGATGTTACCACCCAGCTAAAGCGAAGTTTCTGGTAACCTGATTGGGCCCCTGAGCACGCAGTAATGGAAGCCATAGCGGAGGAAGTGCCTAATGGAACCCGTGGAAGGCAAGCGTGGCTGAACCAAAGAGGGAAATCGAGACAGGCTTTCCTTTGAGGACTTTCTTTGGAAATCCAGCCTTTTCTCAGTCAGGGGAAGCACAGATCAGCTATGGAACAAAGAGAATCTCTTCTCTCTTGTTTTGTAGAAAGTAAATGGGCTTGATTATGTGTGCAGAGCTCCAAAATTGCTGTACTGTGTGAGCGTACATAATTGTAGATGAGGATGCTCTGAAACAGAAGTTGGTGGGTTTGAGTGCTTGCTGTGTGATGGTGCTCAAGACATCGTACTATCTTGAGCTGTAATTATTTTTTCTGCAAGGTATGGTTGTTAAACTAGCTGCAGGGTTGCAACTCAGAGGCCTACAGACAGGAGTGTAAATGAGTGAAGCATAGTACAAAAGGGAGTAGTGGGGACTGTGGCCAAGTAGGGGGCACATGCCCTGTTTGAAAGAGGCACCGTGGCTCCATTATTACCACACTAGAATGTGGATCTAAAGTTGTCAGATCACCCAGACTTTTTAAACAATCTGAAATCTGAGCTTTAAGTGTTGAAAACACTTTCAAAATTTTAAAGATGCAGTGCAGGCCAGATTTGACCTGGGGATGGCTGTGGATGATCTTTAAAGTCTTGCAGTATTAACAACTCAATGAACACTAGTAGGTATGCTTATTGTCTGTGAAATAATTCTTTAAATTCGCTTTTTATAATGCTTTATTGTTTTCAAGTCACTTGCATGATTCTATCTGAATCTCACAAAATCCTTGTTTTACAGAGGAGGAATTTCAAGTTCAGGAGTGTTACGTGATTTGTCCCCAGTTACAGAGGATGAAAGTGGCAGAGCCTAGATTCGTTCTCTAGTTTTGGACTCCCCAGCACTTCTGCCAAATGTACTGCTTGTCCCATAACACAAGACCTCAGTAACCCCATTTAGTATCTCCAGCATCTCTAGATGCATCTATTTGATGCATCTCTAGCATCAAATAAAGGAAATTTCACCACTCTAACCATTAATCTGTGGAAGTTTGTCCTTGGAATGGGGAAGGGCTGGGAGACAGCCACTCTTTCGCAAGGAACATCTGAATCTCCGTTCATGTACCAGGTTGACTGTCAGGTCAATGTTTCTTCTAAAGCCTCAGGCATTACTCAGTCACCCCAAAGCAGAAATAGGACTGAAGGAACAGCCTTATATTCTGGTCATGATTCAACTGCTCACTGGCTGTGTGACTTCAGGCAAAAATTCCTTTGACCTCTCCCTGAACTTTAGGTTCCTCATCTGTAAAATGGGAACCATGATGTGTAACTGGCAGAGCTGGAAGCCAGATCAATACTCTACCCTATTCCATGAAACACCACCAAACTATCCTTTAGAGATCACAGACAGCTGGAGGAAGCAGGCTTCAACATGTAGCAGCTATTCGGGGTGATATGTGGGACTAATGAGGGACGCACGGAGAGTGATCTATAAGGAAGGTACAGGACAAGACGTCCTGCCTGCTTCGTACGTGCAAACAGTTCCTATTACTGATTATAAGTAAATGTAACATAGAGGCTGACTCTATTTGTGTAATTATCTTGATACCTTTCAGAAAGGATTAAAAATTGTGAATATAAAAGGTATGTAATAGAAAGAAATTTCCTTCTCACCCTGACCACAAATTCTTCTTTCCAAACGCTAACTTATAACAAATTCTTGTGTGCTTCTCAGAATTTTCTAGATATACAGAAGTAAATGTGAATGTGGTGGATGTCTCTATCTCTATTTATATTTGTATCTATTTATATATTCCCCTTTTTTTCACAAATGGGAGCGCACTACACACATCCTTCTTTAGTTAAAAATTTTTTTCTTAGTTAAAAATTGCTTTTCTTAGTTAAAAATTCAGTTAAAAATTTCCATATCGGTATATATGGCTGTATCTCCTTCTCTATAGTAGCTGTATTGTATCCCATCATTGTATCTCTGTGTACTGTTTCAGATAGTTCTGGCTGCTATTACAAATTACCATAGGCTTGGTGGCTTAAAAAACATTTATTTCTCATAGTTCTGGAGGCCAGAAAGTCCAAGATCAGGGTGCCTGCAGGTCGGGTTCTTGGTGAATGCCTTCTTCTGGTTTTATAGCTGGCTGTCTTCTCCTTGTGTCCTCACATGGCAGAAGGCAAAGAGAGAAAAAAGGCAAGCTGTCTTGTCTCTCTTCTTATAAGGGCACTAATCCCATTTATGAGGGCCTCACCTTTGTAACCTAATCACGTCCCAAAGGCCCCACCTCCTAATACCATCACATTGGAGGTTAGAATTTCAACATATGAATTTGAGGGGGACACAAATATTCAGTCCATAGCATCTATTTAATAGTTTCCAGCTGATGAACATTTAGTATACGCCTATTCTTTTGCTAGTTCAAAATGTTTCAATATACATCCTTGTATATATCTCCGAATACAAGTTCATTAAGAAATAAATATCTACTATACCTTCATTGCAGGTTTTGAACATTTATATTCTTCTTTGAAGAGGCTGTAACCTTAATACTTTAAGAAACATTTCCAGAAAGTACCTACACATTTTTGCCAACATCCTGTGTTATAAAACTTTTTAATTTTGGCCCACTGAGGGGTGAAAATATTCTGTTTTGATTTGCATTTATTTGATTTAACTAAGTTGAACATCTTTTCAAATCCTGACAAGCCCTTTGTATATCCCATGAGAAGCCTGCTCATGATCTTTATCCATTTCTCTATTGGGGTTTTAATTTCTTTCTTATTGAATATTAAGAGCTCTTTATGTATGAGGGAAACCAGACTACTTGTATGTTGTATATGGTGCAATCTTTTTTTCAGTTGGTTATTTGTCATAATATCTTCCAGACATGTTTTTTAAAGATCTGTTTTTTAATGTTTCAAAAATCAAGATGGTTCTTCAAGACTATGGCTGAGGCTGCTGAACGTTGGGTTTGTACAACTTCACCAAGAAACTTCTGCTTGCCATCACAAGGAGTTGGTGTAATAATTCTTGAACAGGACCTGGTTTATGCCACTGTGAGTCATTCAAGTTACTGGAAAAACTTACTGATCACTCACACATTTCCTGTAATTCTCCAAGGAATTGAAGACATTCAAGAGGGAGTGAGTCTCATTCCTTCTGAATCCAGCCATTGTTCTGGCCATTTCAAGGCTTTGTCTCTGTGAGAAAAATTAAAGAAAATCCCAGAGCAAAAAATGTTGCCTAAGTTATTTTGAGTTCATGAAAAATAATGTTCATCAACTAAGACACGGATTTTGGAAGGAAGATCCAGAAGACTTATTGGAGAGCTCAACACCTTCAGCCATCGTTACCTGGTTTGCAAACTACACAGTGAAGTGCTTACAGCATCCCAGCCAAAGAAGAGAGGACTCCCATTAATCAGGCAGAGAGTTTGAAAGAAGAACTTAACTTCAGCCTGAACCAGTGGAGACAAAGGTTATATACCATCACCGAAGTTAGAGAGGTGCCACATTTTATTCTGATTCAGATTTGAGAAGACGGGACGCAAAAACAAGCCCCTCACTACAGACAGTGAGGATGGACTGTTTGTTAGAAAACTGTTTGGCACTGAGCTGTCAGATTCACCTTCAGAAGTTGCATCAGAGATACAGGCAAGGGAAGACTACCTTTCTTCCGAGGTCACAAGAACCGCCAAAACAGGGAGTCCTGGCGATGTGCATCTGTGCTGCCAGCGCTGCCAGCCGATTGGTGAAAAGACCATGCTTGATTAAGGGGGAAACGTGGTACTGTCCACACTGGTCGATTTGGAGTTCTTGCCTCTGGTTGCTTTTTACTCCTGGTTGTCTGTGTTTGTATATAGCGGGAAATAGAATGTAGTGACTCTTACAGTTTCTGGCTTTTCTGGCTTAACCGGAGATCAAAATTCTGCGCTAGGTGAGGGAGAGTGACCAACAGTCTCTGTTTGCCCGGGACTGTCCTCGTTTTAGTACTTAAAGTTCTGTGTCCTGGGAAACCCCTCAGTCTCAGGCAAACTAGGACAATTGGCTATTTAGGTCTTGGTCTTGACCAGCTGATTCTTTCTCTAGTCCTATTATTCTATTGAGAAATTCAATAAGACAAAATGAACTTAAACTTAAGAAGAATATTGGTAATACATAAATAGGATCACAGCTTTTGGAGTGAGAAATGTTAGAACAAAATGTGCAAGACCATTCTCTCAGGAAGAGAAAAAAATGCTTTTCGAGGTCACCTCCAGTTCCACCATTCTCTAATTCTCTAACACCACACCTATCATTTTGGGAAAGTTAGGTGAGCCATAATTAAAATGATCTTTATTGCCATTATCAAATGATTACTGTGTGCCAGGCACTGTAGTAAACTATTTAATTTTATTCTCATCCCAGTCTTAGGAAATAGATATTATCAGATATAATTTATAGGTGAGAAAACAGGCTTAAGGAGGTTTTGTCTACCATTGCAGGTAGCAAATGGTGAAGACAGGATTTGAATTCAGGTCTCCATAGTTACAAGTGCTCCTGTGCTCGCATTCATTCCACCTCCATCTTCCTTTATCCACAAGTAGTCCTGAGCAATCGTTTCTGCTGTCTCCTTGATATGAGGTTATTGGTACAGCCTGTAATGTGATCCCTGGAGACCAGAGTAAAAGTAGCAGTAACAACAGGCATTTGCATAACATATTTTACATTTCAAAACACTTTTACTTCTATTTTCTACTGTCATCATCCCAAGGATGCTGGAAGTGGCTAATGTTGATCCTATCTCTATATATAAGGGTTGAGAAATTGAAGTATGGATGAGCATGACCAACTGTTGATGGACACACAGGATTAGTGGCAAAGCTGGATTCACACCTACAGCTCACGATCCTAGCTGATGACCGAGTCTACTCGGCAGAGATGATGGGGTTCTGTGACCTTCCTGGTTGATATCAAAGGCTGATGCTGCAGGAATCGCTCCAACTTTGTCTCCCCCTCTATAAGCTCTGAGGAGGCATGTTCGTGTGTCAATCTTATTCATTTCTGTATCCCCGGAACCTGACACATAGATTCTTAAGAAATATTTGATAAATAAGTGAATGTCCTTCACAAATCTTTCTCTGAATTCAGATGGTGGTTATCATTTCCTATTCCCCAGCCAAGTTTTCTTGCCACCATACCATCTTTCACACTGTTTCCTCTGCCTGGAATGTGTGTTTTCTCCCCTTAGGTCCACTTGGTCTTCAAGGTGTGGCTCAAATACCACCTCCTCCAGGAAGTTCTCTGAGGCCTCCTAAGTGCAAATGTTCACTCTCTAACACCCAGAGTCCACCTCTAACACCCTCCTCTTTTGTTGCACTTAACTCTGTCTCTCTTTTGTTATAGTGATTTGTAACTTGCATGAGGTAAAAGGGAGTAGTGGGGACTGTGGCTAACTAGAGGCTACCTGTTCCATTTAAAGGTGACATTGCTATTCAGTTTTAGTTCATTATTGCTATGCTATGATGTGGACCTAATATTGCCATATTTTCCAGATTCTTTTAAATGGATCCTGGATCTGAATTTTAAATGTTGATGACTCTTTAAGAAATTTTTCTTTTTCCTGAGGAAGATTTGCCCTAAGCCAACATCTGTTGCCAATCCTCCTCTTTTTTTTTTCTTGGGGAAGATTTGCCCTGAGCTAACATCCATTGCCACTCTTCCTCTATTTTGTATGTGGGCTGCCACCATAGCATGACCACTGACAGGTGGTGTAGGTCGACGTCCAGAAACTCAACCTGGGCTGCCAAAGCAGAGTGTGCCGAACTTAAACACTAGACCACCAGGGCTGACCTTCAAAGGTTTTTTTTTAAGATTGGCACCTGAGCTAACATCTGTTGCCAATCTTCTTTTCTTCTTCTTTCTCCCAAAGCCCCCCAGTACATAGTTTCATATTCTAGTTGTAGGTCCTTCTGGTTGTGCCATGTGGGACACTGCCTCAGCATGGCTTGATGAGCGGCGCCATGTCTGTGCTCAGGAGCCGAAGCGGTGAAACCCTGGGCCTCCGAAGAGGAGCACGTTAACTTAACCACTTGTCCATGGGCCAGCCCCAAAGTTTTAAAAACACAGTGCTGACCAAATTTGACCCTAGGATGGCCAGAATTCCAGTATTAGCCATTCAATGAATACAGTGGATACACTTATTGTCCGTGAAATCATATTTTAATTAACATTTTTAACACTTCACAAGTTGAAGTCACTTTCCATGATTTTTTATGAGTCTTGCAGGATAATGTTATTTCTGTTTTACAGATGAGGAAACTGAAGCTCAGGATTGTTCAGTGACTTCCCTAAGATCACACAGCAAGAAGGTGGCAGAATCTGAACACATTCTCTAGTCTTGACTCTCCCAGCCCTTTCTGCCAACCATGCTGCCTTGTCCCTCTCTTCCTGGATATGTTAAGGCTAGACACCAGTCTGATTCTTTACTGTTGCTCTCACAGTGGTGACTCATGAATAACAAGTGCATGTTGGTTTGTATGAAAGAAGGAAAGAAAATACATAGACACACTTAGACGTAGAAAAGTAGCCAACACGGATTATATTTCATTTTTTATTCCGATGAATCATTTGCATTAAAATTTTCATGACTATTTTCTATGATGTAGGGATCTGCAATCAGAAACTCAAACCATTCTATTTCTTGGGGTAACCGCATGGAATTCTTGTTACTTCTGTGCATGCAGTCTGTGTTTAAAAGTGTTTGAGTAAATATGTATGGATGAGCTGTACCCAGCCTTCCTCATGAAAGATTTGAGTGTGTTTATGTGTGTGCGTGTGTGAGAGAGAGAGATAGAGAGTCTGGATTCGAGCATCTGCCAGGTGAGTGTTATGGAATTAGGGAACCAAAATAGATGAATAAGTGGTCTCTGTACTCCAGAGTTCATAGGTAGTCAGAGTTTCTAATATGTAGACCAGGGAAAAATAGTGCCATTTGAAAGAACAGAAGACTGAAAGAGGAGTAGGTCTTAATTAATTAAGAGGAATTTATTTGATTCCAGCTCAGCCAGAAAATAACAGTCTTTGTCTTCATAAGATTTACAACCTACTTGGGAGACAGAGTTTTATATGCGTTCACACAGACACACATGTGCTCATACACACACTCGCCCTCACAAATTGTCACACTCAACCAGAAATAGCTTTACTTACTTTTATCCCTAAGGTGATTTAGAGCTAAATCATTGCTTTCTTGTCTTCTATTGGTTTTTAAACACAGCTGAATATTTCTCAAAAAAATATAATTTTTGAAACTCAGATAGTTTTCTTCTTTTCGTCTACTATTCTCTAACCTCATTTATATTTTTTGTTACTAATCTACTTGGAAAAGAAGGCAACTTGCCCCATTTTCATGTAAGAAAGACTCCTTGGTGTTTTTGTTTGCATGATGCCAGGAGCTGTAACTTTCAGTCTGAATCCGAATTAAAATCACTCTGCCCCCAGGAGATGCTCTTGTATCCTATGGAAGTGCCTCCCTGTTTGCTGGACACAGTTTCTTCCCTCCCCCCTGTAGAAGAGGAAGACTTCACTTTCTATATTTTTTAGATTCTCTAAGGCAGCCCCAGATGAACTGAGCCTTTCTTTGCACTGCACAGCCCCTAGGAGTAAGGCCTTGAATCTTGAGTCCACGGCTTGGATTCTGGGACCTCTACCAATCCTAGGGGCTTCTGGAAAGAACCCAGAGTCTCTGTGCCCTAGGACATCAGCCCACACCTCAGAAAGAGCCCCATAACAGTCTCTGCAGGCTCTCCCAGTTATAAGAAGGAATGAGATGCAAATTGATTGGTCCAAATGTGATGCCTCCATTTGTAATCAGAGGAGGAGGTCTTGAGATTCATCATGGGGGCTCCTTGTTGGTCTTTATTAATAACATGGCTTTGCTGCATAACTTGGGTTTACCCTACCTATATCCACCTGCGGGGTCAGTTCAATGGGATTGTCTCTTAGTCAGATTTTAAAGGGATGTTTGTTGTTATTTATCCAACTGGCAGGTTGAAGGAAAAATATTAAAAACTATGGATTCAAGACAACATTGGGCCTTTGAGATTTGCCTCTCTGCTACGGTAACTTCAAAATTCAAATAAAAATCCACAAAACCATTTTCTCCTACTCGAAAATGTGGCCCTCAAGAGACTCACTGGATGACCCTGAGGTTGTGGCCGTTCAGGCCAGGTATTCGCTTTCAGCACAATATTGTTTGACCTCAGATTTCTGTTTTAGATTTTCCTCTATATTTGCTTGATGATGTTTAAGAGAAAGCTTGTCGAACCAGGCAAGATAAACACTCACTAGAGAAACCAGAAAAATTTAGTAATTTATGTACTCAGGCAAAATAAAAATAATTTATTACTTTCATGCATTTTGTTATAGCAGTGGCTTCGTTTGGTAGGTTTTCTTATCACAAGGGATAGCTGTTATTTTGATAAAATATATGGTGTTTTTGGTTTTCATTGAAAAACAACAACAAAACAGAACAAAAACAGAAAACCTCTACTTCTCAACAAAACCCTAACGATGATGCCCACAGAATGTAAATGAGTCTTCTCCCAGTGTCTCCTTTCTCGTTAGTTGGTGAGGGGCACAAATGCCCCCTCACTTCCCTCTTCTATGTCCTCACACCGAATTTCACCCATCATTATGGAAGCAGATGGGTAAGGGGGGGAGCTCATACAGATCTGTCCTGCCACTTCTTACTGGTGTGACTTCAGGCAATTTTTTTTTCTTCTTTGAGACTCTATTTTCTCACAAATCAAAAGAGACTAACAATACCTACTATATAGGTTGTGAGGATTGAAAGAGTAGAAAATGCCTTGCTTCCAGCCTAGCACAGTGTGGGCCCCACGAACTTAATTTTAGGTTTCCTCTAACATCTCCTGTGGCCACCTGCGTTTCTTCTTCTACTTCTTTTTCCAGAGCTCTTCGTGTCATCTCACAGTGCTCCTCTGATAGCCTATCATCGCTGACAGTGACCACAGCTCCCACCAAGGTGGTATGAGGGAAATCCTCTGTCTGGAAATTCTTACATGGGCTCTCTGGATGAAACTTTACAGGCAGAATGTCTCAGCTTCTTGTTATTCTGAACGTGGAAGAGAATGTGGTAGGTGAAGAAGCCAGAAATCAGTGGACGACCCAGGGAAGGAGATATGAGATATTGAGTGAATGAGTAGAGGCTCCGAAGCCGATGCCAGGGTTTGGACTCACCTCCCTTGGGCTCTAACCAAATAATTCTAGTTTTGCTTCTTGCCTTTTCTCATCCCTGGCCTTTGTCTGTATAGTTTTATCTTTTGGAGAGCTCTCCCCACTCCCATTTGCACACATCCTTAAAGTTGTGGCTCAGTCTTATCTCCTCCACAAAGTCTTCCTTGATTTATTATTGTCCAAGTGCTTATTATTATTTATTTGATGAAGATGGTACTGAACACCCACATCTTGTATTATGTTATGTGTGTGTAGCTGGCTTCTCAGCCCTGAGACTGTGGGCTGCAGTTGAGTACAGAGCGTCATAGAAGTGAGCTGTCAGAGGCTGGCTGGAGAAAGAGGCCACCAGGGAAAACAGGAAATGACTCTCCCAAGGGAAAGGAAGGTGAGAGGGCAATGATTTTTGGGAGGGGAGAGGAAAGCAAAAAGAGGAGCTCGGTGAGCCTATTAAATTTTCTTCTTTTGTTTTGTCACTTTCAAAATGATTCACCCCAAGGAGCTGTGGGCCACAAAGCAGTTTAGCCATGTAGCACCCCCTACATGGTGGGTTGAGTCCATGCAGATGGTAAAGGAGGGTGTCTTAGTCAGTTTGAGCTGCTATAACAAAGTATCATAGACTGAGTGGCTTGTAGACAACAGAAATTTACTTCTCACCATTCTGGAGGCTAGAAGTCCAAAATCAGGGTGCTAGCATGGTCGCCTTCTGGTGAGAGCTGTCTTCCAAGTTGCAGAATTTGCATTGTATCCTCATATGGCAGAAAGAGGACTAGAAAGCTCTCTGGGGTCCCTTTTATAAGGACACTAATCCCATTCATGAGGGCTCCATCCTCATGACCTAATCATCTCCCAAAGACCCCTCCTCCCAATTCCATCACATTAAGGGTTAGAATTTGAGCATGTGAATTTTGGGAGGACACAAACATTCAGTCCATTGCAGAGGGGAATTCAGAGTGAGAACTGGCCAGATGCACCAGCTGTGGCAGAGGGTAAAAATGGTTCAGCGCAGTCAAGTGGAGAAGGCTTCCTACCCAGCCCTTCAGTTCAGTGTGCATGTAGCTGTAGGAAGGCTGGCTCGGGGTGAAGGATGAGAAGGGAGAGCATCTGAAGTATCACCTTAAGCTCTCACTGGGAGGTTCCTGTTTATGCCCATTGTTCTAGTGTCATTATCAATAGCATCCCCTTTACTCTTGAAAGTGTCTTGGGGAGGATGATAAGCTACATGTTCACTTTACGCTGGAGGCAGCCCCTTTCACAGAGGTTTGCTGTTGAGTTTTTTCCCCCATTGTAAAGCATCTCATTTATCTATTGCATAGTTTTAGTTTCACTTAAGGTAAAATCATATTCCTCACGAGCACAGGCATAAAGCATTGGAAATTTATAGGCTTCATTGATTTTTTTAAAAAATCATTATTTTTAACCAATAATGAAAGATACATATATATCACATTAATAACAGTACACATGTTGAAAGATAAATGGGAAGCTGACCATCTGAATCATGTACTTGAGGGTGCATGCCTGTGCTTGAGAACACACTCTTAGACACACACATGAAAATACACAGGTTCCACGGGGGTGGGTAGGAGGGTGGAAGGAACAGAGAGTCAATGATCGTCATCAAGGTGAATGGGTTCCAAAGACCAAGATAACTCACAAGCTCTCAGAGAAGCAGCATGGCACATGCTCAGTGTTTGATTTATATTCCATTGTATCCTCAGCTAATTGAATTTCTTAGGATAATTTGGACAAGAGAGAGCTTATCCTGCAATTCAGATCTTTCTAGGCTTTCTAGAAAAGGAGAATTCATCATCTCATATTCCATGTACCTATCCTTGGGTGAATCATGTAGAAATCACACTGATAGGTGTGATTATGAGAATTTTATAGTATTTCACTTTCCACACGCCCTACGCCTCTTAATTCTCAGCAACTCTACCAGGATGTATCTTATACATGAGGGAAGTCCATTCTCAGAGAGAGTTAGCAGCTTGGAAAGATCACATAGCTAGTAAGCAGGGACAGGACTGGACCCGGGAGCCCAGTCTGCTTGCTCTCATCCTCATCCTCATTGGCTGCAATATGCAGAAGGCAGGAATGGGTGAATGCAGAGACATAGGACTCCGTCATGCTGGGTGTCGAGCTCCCATCTTCACTGAGTCCATCACTATCTACAGATTCCTCACTGGTCTCCTTGTGTCCACTTATCCCTTCCCAACATCTCCGCACCTCAGCCAGTATTATTTTATCTGACTAAGTCACCTCCTTCTACCTTTCCCCCTCCCAGCCCAAAATACTTCAATATATTCGCATTGTGGTTGATGCAAACGCTGAAAGCTTTAATGCAGCATCATAAGACCTGGTGTGGTGTGACCCAGACCACGCTCCTCTGCCTCTTGTCCCATCCCCACCGCCGTGATCTCAGCACTCCACCATCTGCTCCCTTTCAGTTCCCCTGACAGCTCCTGCTGCCACCTGCCTCAGAACTTGTGCTGTAAAATTCTCTCCACCTGGAAGGCTCTCACCTGGTTAACATTTGCCCATCCCTCAGATCTCAACCTGAACATTCTTCCTTCAGGAAACTTCCATCAGCCACTCAGCCCAGTCCAGTTCTCAATAGACCCTTTAACTTTGCTTTATAACACTCACCACCATTGTAATCTTATCTTTATTGGTATAATTATTTGGTTGATGTCTATCTTTATTAGACTATGAGAACATGAGAACAAGGAATTGCTTTATTTTCACCTTGCTTTATCCCCAGTATTTAGCTTGGTGCCTGACATGTAGTTGAGCTGAATAAATAATGATTGAAGGAAACTTCTTTGCCATCTAATAGCCACATGTGACTATTTAACATAAAATTAATTAAAATGATATAAAATTAAAAATTCAGTTCCGCAGCCACACTGGAAACATTTCGTGTACTGGACAGCCATATGTGGCTATCTCTGTATTGGAAAGCGCAGTTAGGGAACATTTCCATAATCACACAAAGCTCTCTTGAACAGCGCTGTCTCAGATGTTTGCAGAACCAATAAATACAATGTACTTGCATCTTGTTCATGCCCAATATGGGCAATGACTAGATTTTTCTTTAAAAATTCTCAGGAGGTGCTGTCCAGTTTGGCCTGAGGACCCCTGGGAAGTCTGTTCTGTGAACAAAAGCAATCTGAAAATTAACCAGTGGAGAATTCTAAGTGGGTTTTTGACTTGTTCATTTTCATTCAAGAGATAGTCAACCAGTGCCTACCATATACTGTACTGGCTACATGTAAAGGAACGATCTTCCGGAATTTTTCAATTCTCTTTTTAGAGAGGCAATATAGCATGATTCTGAAGAATGTAGACTTGGAAATTGGGAAGACTTTTGTTCAAATGCTGTCTCTGCTGCTCACTAGTGTGTGTGGCTCTGGGCAAGGAACTTCTCTGAGCTTCGATATGCTCTTATGACAAATGACGACAGAAGTAGTACTTGCCTGATAGGGTTGTTGTGAGGATTAAAGAAGACAAATGTGAGATATTTTTATTAATAGTAACTTTATTGTGATTCTTTTTATTTTATTTTTGTTGGGGATTGGTGTTAGCAATCTACATTTTGTTTGTCTTTTCTCCATAAATTCTGATAAAATATACTGACATTTTCTCTTCCAAAATAAATCAAGTTGCCTGGTTCCTGTAGTGTCGTTAAGTTCCAGTTCACAACATATGAAGATGGACTTGCTCAAGACTCTGAGCTTATTTTTTGCCACCAACATTCTTGCCTTGATTATCCTGCCTACAAAGTAGAAACAGAGGTATTGAGAGTTTTCAGAAGAGTAAGGGCGGTTTACTTGGCTCATAGCCTATAATTGATGGGATCTAATTGCATACCCACTTTAGGACCGTTGGAGAACCCAGGAGGACACAGGAGGAGATTTTTCATGAAGTCCCTGAGGCCTTCTCACCTGCCTCTAGGACTGCCCTTTGACTGTAGTACATTGAAGTCAAGATTCTCATTCAACCTTTGAATTTTTATTGGGCACCATGTAGGAGGCCCCATGCTAGGAACTGTAGATTCTGAAATGAGGAAGACATGGGCCCTGTCTTTAAGGAGGCCTCAGTCTTGTTAGGAAAGAGAGTGATCATAGTAGTCTCTCTTGAGGATAGTCCACTAGCTCAGTCTTGGATAAAGAGTAAGAAATAAGTGGAGAACAGGGGGGCGATTTCAGAAGCAAGAGTGCCATGCACAAATCCATGGAGGAGAGAGGGAGAGTTGGAGGGTGGGAGTGGGCAGACGGTGAAGAAAGATGGGGCTATATAAGCAGGAAAGGGTAGGCTTATGGAAGGCTTTTTAAGCCAAACAAAGGAGCTTGGATTGAGGGTCATGGAGTGCCACTGAAGGATTTTATCAGTGAGTGACAAAGTCAGATAAGCATTTCAGAAACATCATTCTTTCTTTTTAAAGATTGGCACCTAAGCTAATGTCTGTTGCTAGTCTTCTTTTTTTCTTCTTTTTCTTCGCCCCAAAGCCCCCCCAGTACATAGCTGTATATTCTAGTTGTAGGTCCTTCCAGTTGTGCTACATGGGACGCAGCCTCAGCATCGTCTGATGAGCAGTGCCATGTCCGTGCCCAGGATCCAAACCAGTGAAACCCTGGGCCGCTGGAGTGGAGCACACAAACTTAACCACTGCGCCACGGGTTGGCCCCAGAAACATCATTCTTACTTGCACAGAACCAACTGGAATTGGACAAGAACTGAGGCAGAGAGAACTGATGGGGGCTGACATGGTGATCAAGGTTAAGACACAATGCTGGCTTGAGCTAAGGTGACAACAGGAAAAGGACATAGAATTAAGAGATATTAACAGGCAGAATGGGTGAGTTTTTGTAAACAATTGTACCAAGTTAGTGAGGGAGCTGGAAGAATCGTAAGTACTCTCAGTTTTTTGGCTTGGGCAAAATGTGCTGATAGCATTCCATCAGTTAGAAATTTAGGAAAAGGAGGAGGGAAGAGGTTGAGTAAAGCTTTAGACTTGAGTTGTCTGTAAGACAACCAAGAAGAGATGCTTGTTCAGCCGATAGTAATACACAATTGGAAATCAGAAGAGGGAGCAGAGCTGCCATTAGCAGAGGTGGTGGCTGAAACCATGGGAATGGTAGAATGAATTCATTTGTTGAAATGAAGTTTGAAGCAACTGAATGAATAAAGGAAGGATGTCACCCAGGGAGCAAATAAAGGGAAGAGGGAACCAGGCATGGGATGTGCCTTGTTTTCTTTCTCACTTACTATATATATCACCTAGTGAGGACTAATTGGTCTGGTTGTGTCAGGCTGAAGATGGGAAAATGCTGTGGGAAGGCACAGACGTTATGCAATTCAAGATCAGTGGCTTTTTAAAGATGTTATGTATTGCTATCTTTGCAGTCGAGTTAAGTTGTGGCATGTTGAGTCTCAGTGATCATATAATCTGATGGTCAAACAACCAAAACTAGTCAGAAAAAAAAAAAGGGTTAGTTTCCTGCCTTAGCAATGACATAGATACAAACACGTCACAAAAGGAGAAAACAGCTTTCTCAGAAGTGGTGTCCTATTCCATGGCTGGGCCCATTCTTCTCAGTTTTGGAGAACCTTAATTTTAATATGTTCACTGTCTTTTGAGTAGCTTTTGGCAAGATGCCAAGCAGCAGTACAAAATTTTCGTGTAGAATGTGATCCATTTCTCCGTCTTATATCTGAGAAGCGAGGCTTGCGTGGATCTCTGCTTACCCTACGTAGCCCTGATTTCTATCATCCTGCCACCTCCCAAATGCCAGGCTCGTGTCAGAATGGATAGAGGAGTAGCAGAAAAATTCTCTCTCATCAACCCTGTTCCAACAACACCACAGAGCCTATTGCATACTCTACTTTTGCTGCAAGCTGAGCTACTCTTCTCATGAATAGAACTTAAGTGCCTTCCAGGAGTCTAAATTATGCATTGGAGACCATCACTGTGTCTCAGGGAGGAGAATTCAACCTTAAATGATGGGGCTAGAAGTCACACTTGGAGTTTCCAATTGTTCTGTCTTTCAGCCCCAAAAAAGCTTGCAGCTTTTATATGAAGCTCTCTCCAGAAGCAAGCTATGCTAGGATTATTTTTTTTTTTACTTAACAAGAATGTTCTTTGGCAACTCAAAGGCACATGAAAAGCAAGAGGGGAAAAAAGTAAAGAGCCTTCCGTGGTTTTCCAGGCTTGTTTTCTGACACCATGAATTTGATGCATATCCAGGTGCGTGCACAAATCAGAGACGATAGTATAGTTTGAGCTCTAACTTTTCTGCAGCAGTAAGGGGCTCAGAGAAAGGAACTAGGGTATGTATTTCCTATAAATTCAGGTACTGCTGGGCAGATGCTCAGAGTTCTTGTATGAGAGTCTGGGGATCCTCACTGGAGGAATCAGTAACTTTAAAATCGAGTGGTTCCCAGGCTGAGTCTCGTCCAAACCATGGGAGAATAAAAATCACATCTTTGCATCACAGGATGTGAGGAGGGAACTACTGTGAAAAGAAGAAAATTAAGGTGCACATCTTGGTCCAGAAGTAACAACAGTGATGAAAAATGATTGTTTTTTTAATAATGATAGGCCCTTTGCTGGTGCTTTATAACCTATGGCACAATTATTATTATTCTCCTTATTTTACAGAAGAGATGAGGCACAGGGAAATTATGTCCCCTGTTCAAGGTCACACATTTAATCAGTGGTCAGGAAAGAACTTGAACCCAGGTCCATCTGACTCCAAAGCCTGTGTTCCCAGCCTCATATTATGCTAGAAAAGAGAGGAGCGATGCAGAATGGAGCACGATTCCACCCTTTTTAAATGGCTTGGACTCCAGGCCTGGTGAGAGGGTTCTAGGTGCTCTCCCCAGGTAGCCCGAACAAACTGAAGCCATCAGCCATCATCATATAAGTAGGCTCTACTCCCTCAGGGCTGGCAGGGAAACTCATCCCCAAAACTACTCTCTAGGCTGAGAGTCGATGCAACACACAGAAAGGGGAACATTTCTGACACTCAGACATGCATCCCTGACCTGGCTTTTTAGTGTGATGATTCTGGAGGAGAACAAGGCAGTAGCTAGAACTCTGCCAGCACAGGTGATGCTGTATGATGTAGCAGGAGCTGCAGGAATGAGACCGGGCCCCAGATTCAGTGTGACTCGGGAGAGAGTCACCATCAGGGAGACAGAAGTAGACTCGTGACTGTCCTTGAGTCATGGCAGGAACCCCAAATGGGAGTTAATGACTTCAGTGGGGGCTGGGACACTAGAGATTTTGCTCCAGGAGGCTCTTTCCCCTTGTTTAGCACAAACTTTCCAGATTGGCTTTGGTGTTCCCCAAACATACCAGCCTCTTCCCACCTCATCGCCTTGTTGCAACTCTGCTTGGGTCTTCACTTGGAGAGATCCTCCTTGGCCTTTGGGTCTTAGTTTCGATGCCATCTCTTTAGGGAGACCCTGTCTAATCAAATTAGCAGACTTTCCCCAGTGCCTAGGCACTAATCACTCTCAGCCACATAACCCTGCTTTCTATCCCATAGTGCTTCAGTCATCATGTTCCATTACTTTGTTTACATGTGTTCGGTATCTGTCCCTCTTCACGGAATGTAGGCTCCACTGTTTCAGAGACCATGTTTGCTTTGCTCAGAGCTGTACTCCAGCACTCAGAACAGTGACTCATTTAGCAAATGCTCAATAAATACAATAAATACTTGAGCTAACATCTGTGCCAATCCTCCCCCACTTTATATGTGGGTTGCTGCCACAGCATGGCTGATGAGTTGTGTAGGTCCATGTCTGGGATCCAAACTCATGAACCCAGACCACCAAATTGGAGGGCATCAGACTTAGCCACTATGCCACAGGGCTGGCCCCTCAATAAATACTCCTTGAATGAATGAATAGATGAATAAATCAATGAATGGAATATGGCTGGGTTGTTATCAATATTATGACCTCCTTGTACTACAAGCCCTCAACAAATGGAGGACATGTGGGTTCCTGGATGGCTGAGGTCCAGATAATCTACTCAGAAACTGACTGAGAGGAAGAAAAGAAAAATTAGGTAGAGAACCTTCTGTGGGCAAGGTCATCGCACATGCTAAATCATGGAACTATGGCAGATTAAAAAATATAGGTGGAGGCTATACAGCCAGTAAGTGTAGAGAGCAGAGGTGTGTACTTGGGTCTTTTTCTAGTGCTTTTTGCATGCAAGGGAAGGCTCGAGAGAGAGGGCCAAGTACAATTCTAAGTATTTCTTTTATTGTCCCTATTTTACAAACTGGGCGCAGAAAGGTTTGGTGATTTGCATAAAGTCACTTAGCCAAAAAGTACCGCTCCTGACTCCAAAGTCTATGTTCCTAACCACCAGAATATGATGATGTCTTCCAGACAAGAGGAAGAAGAGTCTTCAAGGAGGCAACTGTGAATCTAGGACTCTCAGGACGTGTGGGGATTGCGGGAAGGGCCTTCAAACCAAGACTATCTGCCTGAGCTAAAGCTGCTGTGTTCTCTCTTCTTGCCTTCAGACATTCTTACTGATCTGCATGAAATCCATATATTCTTGGAAATGTTGCTGCCTCTGATTTCTGGGTAAATGACACAGCAGAGACTGGAGTAAACAGGGTTCATGTGGGCCATTGCTTCCTCTTGAGCCATTCTATCTTTGCTATCTCTGAGATTGGCTCCCGGGGTCTTAAGTACTTAGTCATCTGAAATGTGCATGGTGGTCCAGCCTGGAGGTTCTGCCCTTGGAAGAATGGAGATAGTGCCCACCAAGTGGGCACTGTTTATGGACATCCATCTACCTTTCATCTGCAACAATTAAATAGCCTCACAGCAGCCTCTGGTTGCTGACGGGCTCACACCCCATCGGCATGTAATCACATCTAATCCCATTGAGCTCTACTCAAAATAGCCATAATTGGTGGTTTTATCCAAATCAATAAAGACAGCTTCTACATATTGATTATCATACAGGGTATAAAATCATCATCGGTTACCTGGAAAAGAGAAGCAGGCTGCCAAGGGAAAAGGTCAGATATTCCATCTGAACAGAGCGGGGAAGGAGGAGGCAGAACCAGTGAATTTTAGGGTAATAGTATCAAATTACCTGAAAATGCACACAGTATATTTTTGTAATTTGCAACAACAGAGAGCCCAGAAATAGGTCAATCATTTAAGTGAGTCTTTAAGTCTTCTCTCGGTGATGCACTGAGCTAGCTTGTCTTAGCAGTCTTAAAGGGGCTGGAGCCAACCAAGACGCAGAGAGCCACAGGACTCCTTCCTTCTTGCATTTTTCAACCCAACAGGGGTACAATTTCAGTCGAAGAGATGGCTCAACCTGATTTCTTGTATCCAATTAATGATCAACAGAGATTCTCAGCCACTGTCATCAGCGATTACTGGAAAAGTCACAAGGGGTAGGTGAACAGACCCCACTATCTGAGAACCCAGGAGACAGAAAATGGAGGTGTTCACCACCAAAATGAATTGGAAAGCATTTTCCACAATGACAATGGAATCAGAAGCCTGCTCAATTCTAAAGTTTACGTTTCTAACCACAGAATTTAAAATGAACTGGTTCTGTTATTTATTGCGAGATGAAGCTCATTATTCTATTCTTCTTTCTTCAAATATTAAAACAAAAATTGCATCAAATCATTCAGTATCTGTCATGAAAAACACAAGAAAAAGAAGGCAATCCATTCATAATCTCACTACTCCAACATATTAGAACAGGTCTTGGGCAAATTCTGAGCCAAGTTTCTTCTTCTGTTTAATGGAGATGGCAGTGAGGACAACATCTTCCACACAGGGCTTTTATGAGGAATTTAAGTATATATGTAATATTAGGAACTCAGCAGATAACTACAGAATTTGCCCTTTTAAAAAATTTCATTTATGGGAGTCCTCTTATCCATATGTTCTTATCCATATGACTATATCATTTATATATAACTATGATTATTATAGAAATATCACATGGTATCTCTTCTATTTCCCCGCCCCAGTTCTTTCTTCATAAATATGCCATTGTGAGAGCTGCATAAAATTCTGTTGAATGGATATTTACTTAATTCATCTCCTATTGTGAGGTATTATCTTTCTGCAACAGATAATATTTCAGGGAGTGTCTCTGGTACAAAAATTATTTTTCCTCTTGGATTATTTCTCAATATAATGTGAAGTGGGGTTTTTGGGTCAAAGGTATTGTGGTATCACAGGCATTGGAAGTAGAAATGCTTAACCTGGCAGGGAAATCATACCAATGATCTTACCAGAGGAATAAGTCAAAGCCAAAGTTAGTTTTTAATGCAAGAGTATTAGGTAGAAAAGTCAGTATACTTTCCATTTCATAGATGAAAAAATTGAAAATTTAGAGAGGCTGTTTAAGAATAGACTCATAAAACAGTCAAGAAATAGACTAATGGCCTTCCCCTACCATATGTGTTTGTTGAGGAAAAGTAGGCTGGTCAACAATATTCTTGTATGTTCTGAGCTGGATGCCTGCACCATAACAGTGGACAAGGGACCAAGATGTGAGCGAGGAGGGAACACAGGTATGTGGCTTGATGGAATAGAATCTGTAACTGGCCGACTCTTAATGAAGATCAATTGTGACATGCTCATTAATGATCCCCAGGTTTTCATTTCTAAAAATAGAGGATCCCAGTGCTCTCATTTCAAGTGATGGTTGGATGGGATCCCTGCCAGGTAAAGATTTTGACTTCCATTTTTTCTTTCATGGACGCAGAAAGGGGGGCGTGCTTTAACTTTCACCTGCTGGATTTTATTTAACTTAATTATTGCTATTATAATTTTGAATGAGCATCTAGGGGATATTTGGTTTATGAGTAATGACTATATTTTCAATATATCAGAATGGCAAATAATAAACAGAATAAAATTAGCTGAATAAATGTAGAGAATAAAATGGGATCACCAAGGCTAGCTTTGCCAGCACCCTTCAAAGCCATGGATTTGACTGCATTTTTTTTTCATAAATTGAAGTCTTCCTAGATGGAACTTGGAAAGTCTGTAGTCTTCCAAGTGTATAGTTCCCAAGAAATAGGACAGAGCCAAAACTGCTGGATTGCTACTACCAGGCCCAGGGTTCCATGCTTAGTCCCTGTCTCTCCTCACTCTGAACACCTTCCCTGGATTATGGAATCTATTCCCATGACTTCAGTTATACTCTCTGTATAGATGACTCCAGTATACTCAACTCCAGCTAAGCCCTCTCTCAAATTCCAGACTGATAGAGATGGCCATCTACCTGCTGTCTCCAATTGAATTTCTCTTGAGCTCCTGTAATTCCACTAAACTTTTTGTCCTTCTCCGTATTTTATCCTCTACCCCACCTTACGCCTACCTGCATTCCAAAGTGCTTCTCTTCTGTCTTTGAAGCTTCTGTGAATGTCTCTATTATCCACCGTCAGATGAGGGATTTATCTTCCTCTCCTTTCTCCCTTTGATGTCCCTGTTTAAACAACCATCAAATCTATCCACTTTTACCTTCTAAGTATTACTGTGATTCACCCCCTCTTCTCAATGCCTGTAATGTTTGTCCTGGTTGATGCCCTTATCATCCCGGGCCTGGGCTAGGGTAATGGCTTCTTCAATGGCCTCCCTGTTTCCAGCCTTGACTTTCTTCAGTGTATCTTTACTTGGTTGCCAAAATTAATATTTGAGTAAACAAATGTGACCATGTCACTTCCTTGCTTAACACTTTTCAATGATTTAACATGATGTGCTAGGAAGTCAGTAAATGGTATACTTATGTGTGTGTACGTATAAAATAAATAAATCAGTGTAAGATACTGACAGATCTCCTTAACTCACAATACCCTTCATGAACTGCCTCTGCCTAGAATTCTAGCCATACTTCCTGTAATTTCTAACTCACTACTTTATACACAAATAGTTTCACAGACACACCATATTGCTTCACTTCTCTGGACAGGCCTGGAAAGTTCTTCTTCATTTTCTTCTTTTGGATAACTTTTAGACTTCCGTCAGGACTCAGTTATGTGTCATTTCCTCTGGCTCATCATTTCTGATTCAGTTTTCCTCAAACACTTAATTATCCTACTATGTGCCAGGAACTGTGTTAGGTACTGGGAGCAAAATGGCAAATTAGACTGTCTTTGCCCTCAAGAGAGAAGGGAAGAGACATGTGGGGAGATAGACATGGGGACAAATCAATATCATTCATTCATTGAAGGAAAAAATATGAGAAGTGCAAGAAAATGGTGAACAGGAAAGAGAAGAAATACAAGGTTTAGTTTATCAACTCTACCTGTAGAAATTAGAGTCGGTGGTAAAGAATTCCAAGCAAATCGACCAACATGTGCAAAAACATGGGAGTATGAAAGGGCCTGGAAAGGTGGTGTTATGGGTTAAATGGTGTCCCCTAAAATTCATATGTTGAGGTCCTAATCTCTGGTATCTCAGAATGTGACCTTATTTTGAAACAGGGTTTTTACGGAGGGAATCAAGTTAAACAGGTCATTAGGATGGACCCTAATCCATATTAACTAGTGTCCTAAGAAGAGAAAATCTGGACACAGACACATAGTGAGGGATAACGGTGTGAAGACACAGAGAGAAGAAGACCACCTACAAGCCAAGGAGAGGACCTGGAACAGATTCTTCCCTCATGGCCTCACAAGGAATCAACAGCTTGATCTCGGACTTCCAGCCTCCAGAATTTGTGAGACAATAAATTTCTATTGTTTAAGGCACCCAGTCTGTGGTACTTTGTTACAGGGACCCTAGTAAACTAATACAGATGGTAATTTGTTTTGGATTCTAAGATGGTAAAATTGGCCAGAGTTGAGAATAAACTATGGGAAGTCTTATATGATACACTGAAGTTTCCTTGTCCAATGGAAATCTGAAAATTTATTTTGTAGGTGATGGGGAGCACGGAAGACAATTAAGCAATTTAGGACCAAGTTTTAGAAACCCCATTCTGGTGGCTGGGTAGAGGATGGGTCAGAGGCAGAGAAGCATGAGGAATGATTGACTTCCAAGCAGCTGTGGCAATAGTTCAAATGGGAGAGGCTGAGAGCTGGGTCCAGTGCAGTGGCAGAGTGATTCTAGAAGATGAAACAAATATGAAAAATATTTAGGAAGGATAATTGGCAGGACTGAATGATTTGACTGGATGTGCAGGTGAGTGACACTGCCAAATTGCTTTAATTGCATACATCTTTACATTATGTAAGACTCACTGAGCTTATGCCTCAAAACGCAAGGAGAGAAAAGACAAACCAAAGAGGAGCTGATACAGACAATAATGTGTTTCCTCCCAAAGTGTCTCCAGCCCTGATTTGGACATTGTGGCCCAGTCCAGACAATTAGAAATCATCTTCCTAATGCTTCAATATTAAAGAACAATTGGAACTTATTAAAATTGATTATGTATAAAGCCTTCAAACCAATGAAACATAACTGTTAAAAGAAGTCATCAAGAGAAGAAGAATTTAAGAAAAATTTCAGTGGACTTTTCTCTTTCTGGAGATAGCAAAGAACATTCTTCTTCCCTCCATCCTCTCATTCAGTCTTTTCCTCTTTTCTCCCCTCAACAAATAATTACTGAACTCCAACTTCATCCTAGGTGCTGCATTAAATGCTGGGGTACATAGAAAACAAACAAACAAAACTTCACATAAGGAGCTTATGATTTACTGGAGGAAAGAAGTATAAACCAAGAATCACAATCTAGTGTAGTAAGAGCTGAAGGCACTGTGAGCTAATTGGCAATGTCTACTCTGACTGAAGGAATTAGGAAACACTTCCCAGAAGTTGCGACTCTTGAACTAGATCTTGAAGGAGATAAAGAAGGGCTCAAAGTCCTGGAATGTGGGAGAGTGTGGTATCTTTGGGGAAATACAGACAGTTGAGTGACTGTTGAGTGTGGCCATCTCAGGGCAGACAGAAGCCAAGTGAAGAGGTTGGAAGAAGAGCCTAGAGGTCTTCTCTTGCAAACCTGGCATCTTGCCACTGAAATCCCCAGTTTGGTACATGACACCAGAAAACTTCTGATTCCAGAGAGGAGAGAGGGTTTTCCAAACTCTCTTTTCTCAATCAGTCAGCCTTCAAAACATTTCATTAAGGTTGTGGGTAAAGAAATGAATCTAAACTCAAAGAACTTCACTAGGGCAATAAGTTCTAATCATAGTTTTGTAAATTCTTGGGTCTCACTGTGGAAAACTGAGCAATCTTCTTCAAGGCTTTGGCTGTTAGCTTTTTTATGAGACAGCATTATGTGGTAGAAAGGCTACACAATTTGGATATCAGTTGTTGCTCCGTGAGTCCCTTGCCATGCTGCCTGGGGTAAGTTGCTTTGCTTCCCTGAGCCTCCTTTTGCTCTCTGAGAAGTGTTCTTGCTTTGGCCCTCAGTTCAACTTCCCTCAGGAAAGTTGCAGACACTGTTGCTCCTACTGGACCCAGGCGTTCTACAGTAAAATGCACAGGTACAATGAGAGAGAGGGAGAGAGATGTTGACTCTACCGTCTCTTCAGGGTTGTGTGCTAGAGCTACCAGCCAGAGTTGCAATGAAAGGTTTGGCGGAATCAGAGCATGGCTACAGTCAGCTTCCTGGGTGAAGTAAAGAATTCTGCAAAATCAAAGTGCTCCAGGCGGTAGTCATTGGCTACAAGAGGACCCTTCCAGCCAAAAAGCACAGCCTGGGCATGGAAAACCACAGACTGGAACAATCACAGGGCATTGGTGCAAGGAGGAACCTTGTAGATCACTGAGTCAAATTCTTCACTGTACAGAGAAGAGGGGAAAACCGAGACCTGAGAGTCTAGGAGAGCTCGGCTAATCAAGCATCATTAAGCACCTCATTTATCTTCTTTATTAGAAATTTTATTAAGGGAAATCTGGTGTTGGGAAAAAACCTTACTTCACCTGAGCAAGTGGTTTGGTCCTTATCTTTTGGGCGTGGAAAACCTAACTAAAGGGTATTGCCAGATAAGATACAGGAAATCCAGATAAAGCTGAATTTTCAATGAGCAATAAATAATTTTTTTAGTCTAACTGTGTCCTAAATATTGCATGGGGCAACTTCTACTAAAGTTAGTCATTTGTGCTAAAAACAGAAATTCAAATTTAACTCAGTTTCCTATTATTATTATTTTTCTCTGTCTAGCACCCTAATTATAGAGTGTCATTCCATTTTACATCCTTACTCTGACTGCCAGGAAGCTCAAAGGCAAACAGATCGTTGCTTTCTAACAGGACTTTGTGGTAGGGACTTAGCTGTGTCTTTCCTTTCCATTTGTTTATATTCCTTTCACTTTCTTGTCTGTATTTTAAAAAAATCTAATTGTTATAAGCATCTCAGTAAGCCACATCAAAAACTTTGCTTGGATGTTACTTAAAAAAAACACAGTACAACACTTGGTCATCATTAAGGGCCAAACTTTGTACCAGGTCCTGCAGATGTTAATATGAATAATACCCACTGTCTGATCTCAAAAACCCCAGTCAAGTGGAGGAGAAAGTCATTTATATAAATAATCACAATGCAGAGAGATGAATGATGAATGTGGCCCAATGTCACATAGCTAGTTGGTGACAGAACCAAGATGTGTTTCATTACATTCTATTCCATGTAGCCTGCTAGCTGACAACCGTTTTCCTACACCTGTCTGCCTAAATGCCTAAATGCAGTGGGTAGTGACTGTTGGGCTTTCTCGGCACCTATCCTTTTTCTAGGAGTAACGTCCCGTTTTACGGGGAAATTGATCCTCTTCTTAGTTAAACTTTGCAATATTAATAGGAGTTGCCAATCAAGTGCTTGTTCTCCATGGTCTTGGATGATTGGTTCAGGGTGTGGACACGTGACTCCAAGCCAGGCCAGAGTCCTTCACCAGGAATTTCCAAATCGGAACAAAGAAAAGGCAGTCCCTCTCTGGTGGCAAGGATGAAGATGTAAGCATCTGCCATCTTGCCTGCTGTGTAGAGGAAGCCCAGCTGAGCTTGTAAAGGTCATACTACTTGGAGAGTAACAGACACAAGAGATGAGAAAGCTCTTGTGACATTTGAGTTTCTAATTTCAGCTCTTCTCAAAGCTCAGCTGCAAGCCTGCTTAATCCTTTTGGCCTAAAATAATTTGAATTGTGTCTCTGTCACTTGCACCCAAAAGGGTTGTAGCTAATAGAGATGGTTTGAGCTGAATCACCATTAGCATTTTCCTGACCCCTGAACCACAAAGGGATACCAGAGTGGGCTTCTGGAATTCCACCGCCCAGAGCACAGTTTACACAAATTTGTGGATTCTGCTTCCAAACAATGCAGAAAAGCTCCTGCCATTCCAAAGGCATTGCCAAAATCAGTGTTTTCCCAACGTGCTTCCAAGATGCCCTCAAGATGTTCTCACTATGACAGAATTTTATCTAGCAAAATCAAGCACCATTGCAATGGGACAATGCTGAATAGCCAAGCCGACCTCAAGATCTCTGAACTAGCTTCATGCTGCTGTCGTAATGACTCTCATTTTAAAAATGGGGAAATTAAAACCCAGAGAGGTCAAGTAAGTTATTCAAGTTCATACATGTTTGGCTGAGTTTATTCTAGAAGCTACATCTCTTGCCATTTAGAACATTGTTCTTTCCAATATGGTCCCTCTTAATGGCTGGTATCATTCATCAAGGGTTCTCAATGTGGAAAGAAAATATTGATTATAATGAATATTGAAAAGAAAAAAAACCTTCCAGGCTATATGGTTGTGTATTTAGTTATTTATCTATTATTTATTTTTTAAAACTTGTTTTTGATTGCTGTAACATTGGTTTACAACATTATATAAATTTCAGGTGTACATCACCACCCTTTGATCTCTGTATAGACTGCATCAGGTCCACCACTCAAAGACCAGTTGCAACCCATCACCACACACATGAGCCTAATCAGCCCCTTCACCCCCCTCCCTCCCCCTTTCCCATCTGGCAACCACCAGTCTAATCTCTGTCTCCATGTAATTGTTTGTTGTTGTTTTTATCTTCTACTTATGAGAGAGATCATTCGGCACTTGACCTCCCTCCGACTTACTTTGCCCAGCAAAATACCCCCAAGGTCAATCTATATTGTCACAAATGGCCAGATTTATTATGGTTGTGTATTTAAATTAAGCAGTCATTTGGGGGAGAAGTATTCAGAAAGTTGTTAAGACATGATATACATTTGAGCGTCCCCATTTTGGCTGCATGTCACAATCACCTGTGAAGTCTTTTAATAAGAAAGACTTTTGGGTTTCCTCCACTCCCAACAAGATCTACTGAGTCAGAATGTTTGGGAGGTGGGCACCAGGCTTTTATATATTTAAAGAACTCCAAAGATAATTTGGGTTGGACTGATCTAAGTATCAGCATTTGGCATCACTAGTGTAGACTTTTTGGTCTATATCATCAATTGTTTTATTAACAACACTTAGGAAAAAGTCTCTCTTGGTTGTATTGATGGAAAATCAACACAACTGTTTATGCAACCAATCTAGGCCTGCTATTTAAGCAATATTATACCTCACTCATTCAACCAATATTTACTAATTCCCTACAAGTTGCTGGGTTCTGTACTCGGCACTTGGATTCAAAGATGAGTCAGATCAAAATCCTGCCCTCAAGGAGCTGAGAGGAAGAGATAATACATGTGTACACGTGATGTTCAAATGAGGCTGTGATGTCAGAGTACCATGGGCGAGTGGTCCAGGGAAGAAGCTGAAGGAAATCAGGAAGAGCTTCAAACTGGAAGAGTATTCAAACTGGGTCCTGAAAGCCAGGTACTGTTTGAACTTACAGATGAGAGGAAGCTCAAGTCAGGCAGAGGAAACAGCATGAGCCAAGACTGGGAGCTGGGGATAATAACAATAATAATGATAATGATGATAATAATAGCAGCAAGCAATTTTTAAGTGCTTTCCACACGTGCCAATTACTGTTACAAATGCTTTACATGGTCATCTCTTAATCCTCACAATAAAGCAGTGAGGTAGGTACTTCTGTTATTCCCATTATGCAGATGAGATTATTCCCATTATATACATGAGTTAGTGATAGATTTGGTAACTTGCCTAAGGTCATATACCAAATAAACTAGGTGACTGGGAGGGGGCATTTCTATTTTGTTCAATACTTGTTGTGGAATGAATAGATACTTTAATCCAACAACTTCATTTCACAGGTGAGGAAATTGAGGCTCAGAGGTCAAAGGACCTGCCCAAGGTCACCCAGCTGGTTGGTAATAGTCCCAGGATTAGAGTCATTTTAGTGCACTTTCCACTATGCCACGTGCATACCTGCACTATGCATGTAGTGTGAGACGGGTGAGAGGAAAGGGTTAGGATGTCATTTCCTTTTAGTCATAAAAATTTGGAGGAAACGCGATATCTAGAAAGATAACTAAACCCAGAGCTGACCCCTAACCAAGATAAAGCTATTAAATGCAGGAGAACAAATACAAGAGAGAGGAGGAAAGCATCGCAGAGAAGAAGTCATTTTGGACAGATCTCCTCACCTTTGTGTTCTCAACTATAAAATGAGGAAATTAGACAAGAGGATCTCTAAAAGTTCTTCCAGTTGGCTATTCTGCATGATTCTAGGAAGGGCTAGAAACAGATTATGTCTATTTATGTCTCTAGGTTTGATGGACTGAAATATAGCTAGCAATGAATAATCATGGTCTGAGAAACCCACATCTGGGGCCACAAGGCAGCTGTTACATAAATGGAGAATGTAACATTCTTCAGTGGAGTCCTGATTCTTCCCTTATTGCCTCATGTGATGCTGAGAATGTCACTTGACCCATTAAGGGAAACCTCAATGTCCTCCTTCCAAAAGAAGGGACCTAGCAAGGGAGAGCGTCATTTTCTGTGATGTCCAAAGCTGATGAAAAGATATAGCAGATCTTTGAGTTGAAGCCACCCGGGCATTTCTGCTTGTTGTCTATTGTTTCATCCCAGACAGCATGCCCCACCCATCCTCAGAGTTGAAAGCTTTACCCCTTGTAAGTGACAAGATAAGTTCATGAGCATTCCCTGTGTTGTGCTGTGTGTGTGTGTGTGTGTGTGTTTTAAGTAAAATAAATAGAAGAGAATATATGGGAGTTGAGGTTGTTTGTAATTCGTTTTGACTAATGCCTTTGCACCTAATGCAGTCTCCAGCTGCTTCACCTGTTTAGAAGCCTGAGAAGAGCAGTGATCCTGGAAAACATTCCCCATCTATTGTAGAATAAGACGGATGGAGAAAAATATTTCCACCCAGCCACAATGATTACACTTTGTATTTATACAGCACCTGTCTCTGGAGAGCTTCAGAGAGACTTTGAGAATATTTTTTCATTTCTCATTTTTGAGAAGCCTATGAAGCCAGTTGAAGAGGGTTGGCTGTCAGGTAAAGAGTTACACAGTGAGGCATGCAGCTAGCCTCTTGCTTTCCTGAAAAGTTCTCCAGGCAGTAGTTTCTTTGCAAAAGCCAAGGTTTTACAAGGCCCAGGCGCCAAAGGATGGCACTGATTTATTGAGTCCCTGTGTCATGAACATGTGGGCAGCTCTCTGGTGAAAGACAAAAGCAAGAAAAGTCCTTGCTCTCAATTTTTTAAAAAAAATCAGAGTCAATATTAAGCATAATCAGAAAAGAGATTTACAAATATGGAAAAGGGAAGTCTAGAAAGAAACTTGAGATGTTAGATTGGGATTGGAGATATAAGAGTAAAATCAGCTTCATTTTAAGATCTCTATATCAATCATCTATCATCTAGCTATCTGTCAATATACATATAGAAATAAACATAGATGTGTATATGTATATGCATGTGTGTTAATGTATAGAAATGTACACAAAGTAGGAAAGTGCTTGAAGGATATACATATATATATATGCACATATTTCTTACCTCTGTCTGCTGCAAAGGGTCTAGAAGCAATGCCATTCGAGTAGCAATAAGCATACCAGCCTCCCAGATCTTACTTTCCAAATAGAATTTTCTGCTAAAAGGAAACAAGGCCCCTTGGAGAAAGGGTCAACTCCAGGGCTGGTGCAGGAAAAATGTAAGATGAGCCCCTCTGATTTTTTGCAACAGAAAGTAGGAAAGTACTTGAAGGATATGGGAAGGATTTCCTTTTCCTCAAAAGGAAATCGGAGTCGGGGCTCCTGCTGACCAAATCTAGGACAATTTAAGCGTTAAAATAAATGTAACAGATTATCACTGTTGCATAAAATAGGAGTTCTCGGGTCTATAATAAAGAAAGAGAAAGTTCTTCCTTGTAGTAAAATGCCAACTAATAAATGTAGTGGGGATGATGAAGATAGCAAGTCATCATTTGACAACCATCATGGTGGTGGCTGTTCAGGAAGAATTATTAATAGATGTTAGCAGGTGAGTGGAGGTTTGTTGAAGTATAGAATATTGGTTAGTTTGGGGTATCTTGCTATAAAATATTTATCAGCCACAAAGATAAAAGTGATGCCTCTAGAGTGGAGAAACCTGGCAGAAAGCAATTTTACCAGGTGATAATTTTTGGCATCACTAGAGGTCGGCTAGAGGGATGTTAGGCGCCGCCCCACGGAATGCAGTAAAAGGAAAAGAACACCAAATCTATGATGTTTCCGCCAAGAATCCATGCCCTGGGTCTGGTCATGAGGAGATGTTGGACGGACCCTATTTGAGGGACATGCTACGGAATGAGAGGCTTGTCATCCACAACTGTCAAGTTCAAGAAAGACTGGAAACTTTGGAGGGACTCAAGAGACATGACATCTAAGCGCAGTGCGTGGTACTAAGTTGGATCCTAGACCACTATTCAAAAAGAGATGTTGTTGAGGGAGCAACAATTGAATGGGGTCTGCATATGGTGGTGCTGTATTGATGTTGATTAGTTGAGTTGGATGAGTACCCTGGATTTTTGTTGGAAAGGGTTTGTGTCTGTTTTGGGGATATACATATTGCTCTTGAGAGACTAAAAAAAACCAAGAATAATTAGTGTGTGTGTGTGTGTGTGTGTGTGTGTGTAGGAGGGTGGGGAGCACAGATATAGCCAAAGGTCGACAACTGAGAAATCTGGGTGAAGAAGATGCAAGGAGCTCTTTGTAATGCTCATGCAACATTTCTAAAAATTTAATACTATTTAAAAAATCAGAGCTAAGGTTAGGAGGTCAGATGAAAGTATGCTCAAATTCAAAGCATTTCCCATTCCCCCACACCCTATCCCCAAATACAATGATTGGGAGAAGCATTCTCCCCACACTAGGAATTTATTTGCTTCTTTATTTATTCAGCAAATGTTTCCATGTACTTGGTACAAGGTCTGAAGCATGGCACTAGATGCTAAGAAAGGTCGAATTAGGCTATGACACTCACAGGTAAGAGACCGTATTTCGCTGAGAGGTGGGGAGAGATTTCACAGAGAAGATGAGGTTTGAGATAGATCTTTAAATCAGGGTAAAATGTGGTCTTGGAGAAACAAGAAGAAGGCATTCCAGGTAGAGGGAGGATACAGAGCAATGACAAAGGCTGAGGGTGGAAGAGGGGCAGTTTTCCTTGGGTGCTGTTGACGGAAAAAGAAGAAATGGACATGGGGCAATCTAATTCTGCCAGTGAGTGTTTGGGGAACACCAAGTTGTCCAAAATGACTCTAACATGGGCAATGGTAAGGAGAATAGGAATTAAAGTGAGAAGCCAATTTGAGGTAATTGTTTGGAAGGTCTTCAATGCTAGACTGAGATCATGGCTCTTACGTGATGGGTTAGAACAGGGTGATTCTTTCTATAAGGCAAAGTTTTTCTATAAAAGACCAGAGAGTAAATTTTTTAGGCTGCACGGGTCACATGATCACTATCACAACTACTCCAGCCTGCTGGTGTAGTCAGAGCTGCCTTAGACAATGTGTCCACAAAGTAGCATGGCTGTGTTCCAATAAAACTTTATTTACAACAATATGAGGTGGTCTGGATCTGGCCTGTGGCTGTAGTTTGCTCTGTTAGAGGAAGCCATCAAAGGTTTTGAGCCTACAAATGATATCATCAGAACTACACTTTAGGAAGACGCACCCAGCTCCTGGATGGGGAATGAATTAAAGGGAATAGACTCAAAGTGGGAATAAAAATTAGGAGACTGTTGTAATGGTCCAGATGTTTGTACCGTGAAGAAATCAACATTGCTTTTATGAGCCAAATGTACCTGGGAATCTGGCCTCACAGACTTTAGCTGGCTCACAGCTAGGTCTGTCTGTCCTTAGCTGACCTACATTCTCAACATCTTGCCAGTTTAGCCACCTCTGAAATCCTAGCCATCTCTGAAATCCTGTGTTGGAGTTTGTAAACCTTTCTGGGAGCTTGATTACTCCTTTTTTTTGCTCCACAGTGTTTTTCATCTTTAGGACTAAGTCTGTAGCATTTGTATGAGAGGGAAAAATCAATAGAAAGAGAAAGTTTAATAAAAAAATACATTCTCCATTGACTTTAATTAACTTGGCCTTAGGTTTACAACTCTGGCAAGTATGGAAACTGAGGAAAAAAGCCAAAACCTTAAATCTCACCCTATACTCGAAGCTTTTTAAGAATAAAATCTCAAATTAAAGTTCATATGTATCAGCAATTTATTTGCCTGCAACAAGTTAAGGAATAAGAAAAGAAAGAAAAGAAATTCAATTGCAGGATCTGACAGAACAGGCTGACACTTCGAATTCCCGTGGTAAATGACCAAATACTAGAATCAGGTCAATAATATGTCAGAAAACTTGGCATTTTTTGTCAGATGGTCATGTCTTCTTCAGTCTGATGACTTGGGGCCCACAGTCTTTGAAAGCTGTCTGCATTTACTGGGCCCTTTAGCATTGATGCTTTCTGCCCCACGGTGGGATTCTCTCCTGAGGAGAAACGGTCAGAAGGAATGACCTGGGCACTTGCCTTCTGCCAGGTGCCTGCAGAGAAAGCCCAGGAATTTGTGGGCAGTTCACATAATTACACACCTGTGAGATTTTCCTGTCATTTGAAGTGACAAACGGCTATTTGTAGACACCTGCATTGGTGTAGTATGTAAGTATACACGCGCAGTGCACATGGGGTGCCACACATATTCCAGAAAGATACATGTGCATTCAATTGTACAATAGACGCATGAATAAACATCTGTTATCATAGGTAGAGCATATATAGACATAATCAAATAAACTGCCACGTAAATATCATGCTATTTATATTTCTCTATGTGTATAGAACAGATATTTAGGCAATAAAAATACATGTAAGACTAAAAATGCATTTAACATTAAAAATAGAAACATGTCCATGTGTGTACTCTACACACATGCACAGCACTATGTTTAATATCCCAATGCATCGTATGATCTCGTCCTCATCATCTCTCTGACTGTATTCCCTGCAATTCTCTCTCTCCATCATTATACTCCAAGCTACTCCTTGCTCTTCCATACATGTCAGATACACTGTCCTCTCAGGGAGTTTGCACTGGTTGTTCCCCGTAACTAGAAAACCCTTCCCAGCAGATATCACATAGACTAGTCCCTCACTTTGTTCAAAGGTCAGCTTCTCAATGAAATCTACATAGCCACTCTACCACTCTGTTTAAAATTGCAACCTGCCCACTCCAGCCGCGTTTCTGATCCGTCTTAGTCCACTGTAGCACTTATCGCCTTCTAAGATATCACACAATTTACTTATTTATTCTGTTTACTTTTATTATTGCCCCCACCCTGGAATGTAATCTCTAGAGGGGGCAGGGATATTTGTCTGATATGTTCATGGATATATTCCAAGCATCTAGAAGACAGCCTGACTCATAGAAGACATTTGGCTATATTTGTTGAATGAATGAATGAATAGGTAATTCATATATGAATATGTACATATCCCTAAATATATATATATATATGTGCTTGCTGGACCATATCCCTTTGTCAAGAATGGCAACATCCATCTCTATGAACATGAATCTTGGCGTAATTTGAATGTATTCAAAGAAACGGAGATGCATTGGTAAAGGGATATGCGTGTGTGTGTGTGTGTTTGCTGAAAGTATTTGCTCCTGTTGAATGTGCTCAGCAACTCACATGAAGATGAGGAAGGAGTCGGGTCTCAGTGACTGTCACTCCAGCTGTAGGAACCTATCCTTACAGTCTGGAGAGAGAAGTTCAGGCTGACAAGATGTTTTGGAAAAGAAACTCATTGGGCAGTGGGAGATAGATTTTGGACTCCAAAACTCTGTTGGTTCCCAGAACCTAAAGGTCAGGAGTTAACTCTGTCTTCTATTACACTTGATAACAAACTAACACAGAATTTTAACTTTGGAAATTTTGCTTTAAGGTGAGACAGAGAGACGAGGCAGAATAGCTTTTGCTCCTTAGATCTGGGCTCACTCGTCTCTCTCTTTCAAGATTCCATCAGGTTCTACCTGGGGAATATGAAATAGATGGGAAGTTTGAAATCCAAAGCTTTGACTTTTGGAGATTTGAGAGAATATAAAGAGTCACATACCTCTCTTCTCTGCTTTCCCTTATCACTGACTAACTCTGTCTGTGTGTATATGTGTAAACATGTGTGTAATGGGGTAGGGAAATGTTTAGGAGGTATTTTGATTTTTCTACTAATGTAACAAATAACTGATTCCAGATCTGAGCCTCCCACAAGTCGTCGGATAGATATAGCCCATCAGAGACTCAGGGCACCCCCAAGACTCTTCTGGAACAATCAGGAATTGAATGGTCCTATCTGGCTTCCTGACTGCCTTGTGACTTCTCTAGAGACATGGCAAATTTCCAAGTCCTAATCTCTGACATCCCTTGCTCTTTGACCTAAAAAATATCTTTGAAACATTAGTGAGACATAACTATGGTGACCACATAGTTTATTGTTCGAACTGAGATACTTTTGAGAATAAAGTGGCTGCTAATTGCTAGTTAGGTCTCTTCTTCCTGTTCCCCCTCCTCTTTCTTGCTTTCTTTCCTCGTTTATTCACAATGTTGTTGAGTGTCTACTTTGTGCCGGCTGCTGGATAGGTCCTTGGGCATTCAGTGATCTGCAAAAATAACACTATCTGTCCTCATGGCGCTTTTGTGTTTAGTGAAGGAGAAAGATGCTGACTCATGCTTCCAACAAATAGTTCTTGAGTGGCTATTATGTGTTTGGTGCTATTTTAGACACTGGGACACAGCAGTCATCAAAACAGATAAAGTCTCTGCCCTTATGGAACTTAGACATGGACAGAAGTAAATGTGTAATTACAGACTACTATTTGTTCTCTGAAGGAAAGGTGTGTAATGTCATGAAAACCAAATAACAGCCAGTTCTAGTCTGGGGGTCAGGAATGACTCCTTTGGAGAAATGGTGTTTGAGTACAGATGAGTGAAAGGTTAACTTGATGAAGGAGAGTGGAAGGGTGGAGAGAAAAACCTTTGAGGCAGAGGGAACAGCATGTCCAAAGGCCTTGAGGTAGGAAGAAACATGACATCTTCAAGGAACCAGGAGACAGGAGTACAGCTACAGGGTGGAGGTGGGTGGTGAGTGACATGCAGTGAGCCTGGAGGAAGCAAGCAAGAGACGTCCTAGGACTTTTCAGGCCAGTGTAAGGCCCTATTTTCCCCTTGGTTTCCCAGGGAGGTAGTGTGTCCTGAGATGGTTCCCAGGGCACAGCAGCATGGCAGAGTCCAGAGAAGCAACTGCGCAGAGTGTTCAGGAAGACAAGCCTGAGTGTAGCCTCACAGACAGAGTCTACTGCTCTGAGAAGACACAGAGAACAGTCAGATGTCTTCCTGTGTGGTCACACAGGAAAGGAAGTGGCAGCGAGAGCCAGTGGGACAGAGGAGGTCTGTGGTCATGATGAAAAGATAAGGTCTCAGATGAATTGGTATAGACCACGCCTGGGGGTACAGTTTATATTTATGCACTTATTCAGTCACATTTATCGAACCCCTTCAAGGATCCAGAAACCTTGTTAGGAAGTGAAGAACCAACCATCACCACAGTAGATGCTATTTCTGCCCCCAAAGGAATTACATTCTACTTGACAGAATAGGTCTTTCACCATATTTTAAGAGGGACATTGAAAACTAGAGTCTAGGCCTGACAAAAACGATAAAGAATCTAGACATCAGAGCCCATGAAGGGAGCTGAAGATTAAAGGTCAACATGGTGATTGCCTTTCTAATCCTCGTAGGAGAGAATGCAGGAGTATTCTATTTTGCTTCATGGGGTGCAAGTTGAAGCAGGGGATAAGAGTTCTGAAGAGGTCTGTTCTGGTAAAAATATAAGATGACTGTTCCAATGGTAGAAGAGTTGGGACACATTAAAGTCCTCATGCACAGGAAATGCTCAAAGTTTGATTTGATAACCATGCAGTATAGATACCGAAATAGGAACTGCTCACAGGGACAGAGGCCTGGGAATTTGCCATCTACTGGGGGCACAGACATACACACATAATGCAAAGAAGTAAACCCAAGAGTGGAGAGGGGTGAAGAGGGATGGTTAGTTGTGTAATACGGAAGGCTCAGGCTTCCTGGTTGTACCCTGTCACTGGCGGCATGTGCTTCATTATTCAGCACGCCATCTCAGAGCTCTGGCAGGTAAAAGGATATCCTCTCAGGTTTGGGAACAGAAAAATAGTCTGGTGGGACATTCTGCTGATCTAGCAGCCCTTAGCCAGGTGGTCAATGGGATACAAATCTCTTGGATCTGGAAGCTTTCGATTACAAATTTTTTTTTGTTTTAAGCCTCTGATTCTATTAGGTAACGTTTAAGCAGAGGATTCTGCTTCTTAATGAAAGTCTGATGATCAAATTCATTGGAGAGTTTTGCTATCCCTGAGACTTCTCTTCTTAATCCAAGGCCAACCCTTGGGAGAAATGTGTTCTGAAGTCACTTAGGGAAGGCAAATTCCTTCATCCTTAGTAATGGATATCTGGCAAGGATAACACTTGTCATTGTTGAGAGGATTTACTGTTTATGTGCTAATTTTAGATCCTTGGAAGAGTTGATGAAAGTAGCTATTATTACAGTTATCTCCATTTTAGTGTTGAGAAAGCTGATGCTCAAAGAAGCAAGAGTTTTGTTCAGTAATCATCTACAGAAAGGACTTGCATCAGTCAGGATAGACTGGATTACACTGCAGTAACAAACAACCCCAGAGTCTTCGGTACATTGAACCATAAACGTTTAATTCCCTCTCATGTTAAGCATGGAATTGAGGGTCCACTGGGAGCCCTGCTCCACCTCATCATGGTCCTCATTCTGGGACTCTGGCTGACAGGGCAGCTATAATTGGTGTACTGGTCATCACCATGGCAAACGAAAGAGCATTCAACAGCTCTTAAATCTGCCACTCAGAAGTGACTCACCTGATTTGTGTTCATATTTCATTGGCCAAACTTAGACCACAGCTAACTTTAAGTGGGTGGAAAATTCAGTCCTACCATATGCCCAGGAGAGAGAACTGGCCTATTTGTAAACAATTCTAATGACGGTCAAAGTGCTAAGGATGGGATTTCAACTCATTTTCTCTGTCCCAGTGAATCCATGTCCTTTCCATTGAGCTCATTACCTCTTCACACTAAGTGTGGAATCAAGACTGAGGTTGACATAAGCAATCCAACTAGCTGGAAAAATTCTACATTGCTTCTTTCCTTCTCAGCTTTGTCTCTTGGTTTCTTTTCTTTTCCCAGATCATAGCCTTTTGGATGTTAACATAAGTCAATTTCCACTTTCCATGTGACAGTGTTATCTGGCTAGAAGACATTGAACTACATTCCTCTGAGAAAGTTTAACTGTTATAAACCTTGTTTTGTTTCCCTAAGTGAATTGTCCAAAGATTTGCCTGGACCACAAGTCCAAAGGAATGACAGCTATTCTTTCCACAGAAGAAACACATTCCATCTACCATTGAAACATGCTTCTAGCTCCATCACCAGGCTTCTCAATATATGTATATATACATAAAAATGTGTAAATACATCAAATTATGGGTTGGGGGGAGAAAGATAATGGATGAGGTATCCCAGAAACACTGTTCCTTATTATTCCCAAATGCCATCTTTGATCCTGTGGACACTGTCTTCAAGAATCTCTAGCCTCAGTTATTTTGTGTTGAATTTTTTCAAATAACCTGAACTATTGCAGACAAGAGAATCCTAGAGTCTCTTACTTCTCCAATAAATTAATCCCAACATTCTCAGAAGCAGCGGTAGTGAGAAAAATAGCAGCAGCTGAAGAGAGAAATGAGATATTTGTTGAGAATTCACCCAACAAAAATAGTAAATGAGCAGGTAAAGACTAGTGAGAGTAAATCGCAGCAAAACCAAAAAATGTAAATGGCAATGATTTTGACTGAAGTTTCTCTTCTCTGAACCCAGAGTATGTAACTAGAGAGTTTTGCACAAGCATCTTTTCTACTCTTGGTCCTGGTATTGTAGATGCCTAGATGAGATGGACACCTAGATAGAATTGTCGAGCCAGTAGATGATTTGTGTCCTTGTTACACCTTAATCTATGGTACCTTGTACCACAAAGCTCGTTGAGTTGATGGGAAGAAAGAACAAACATAAATTGATCAGGATCAGTGCTTGGTGATGTACATACATCAACTTATTTAATACCAGACTATCCCTGTATTTAATACTATTACTATCCCAGTGTTACTATCCAATGAAGAAGGGAAAGGAGGATCAAAGAGATTTAGGGGTGTGCTTAGGGCTACATAATTAACAGAGCAAAATTCAAACCCAGATCTGGCTTACTCCCAAAGGTAAGATTTTTGGGGGGACACGCATTGCTGCCTGTTGCTGACCATAGGGCTCATCCCTGAGTTGAAAGGGATAGCTAACTATCTTACTGAAATATAATTCACTAAAGAAATGCCAACAAGGGCTAAAACTAGGCAATCTCACCATGCGCGGTGGCCCAATCGACTGGATATGGTCACATTCTGGATTCAGGTGATCATTTGCTGCAGAGGAGGGTCTTGGAACAGGATCTCAACATAGGTTCTATCCTAAACACATGTAGAGCACAACCTGCACAACCGTATGTGGCAGTTTTGCCTGGACAGATGGTTGAGGAACATGGGCAGCATTTAGCTTTCCATTGACAGGTGTAGGCAGGAGCTGGCATGGTGCCAGGGCCCAGCCAGTCTTCTTGGGTTGAGAGCTGAATTCTGTTACCAACAAGAAGTAAAGTGCTAATTAGGAAAGAGAGTCAAAATTTCTTTACACACTAAGTAGACACATGTAATACAAGGACCCAACATTTTATTTTATTTTATTTTATTTTTTTATTGAGTTAATGATAGGTTACAATCTTGTGAAATTTTAGTTGTACAATAATGTTTGTCATTCGTGTTGTAGGTGCACCACTTCACCCTTTGTGCCCACCCCCCCCACCCCACCTTCCCCCTGGTATCCACTAAACTGTTCTTAGTCCATAATTTTAAATTCCTCATATGAGTGGAGTCATACACAGATTATCCTTCTCTTGCTGGCTTATTTCACTTAACACAATTCCCTCAAGGTCCATCCATGTTATTGCAAATGGAATGATTTTGTTCTGTTTTGCAGCTGAGTAGTATTCCATTATATATATGTACCACATCTTCTTTATCCATTCGTCCGTTGATGGGCACTTAGGTTGCTTCCATGTCTTGGCTATTGTAAATAATGCTGCAATGAACATTGGGGTGCATAGGACTTTTGGGATGGCTGACTTCAAGCTCTTTGGATAAATACCCAGTAGTGGGATGGCTGGATCATATGGTAGATCTGTTTTTAATTTTTTGAGGAATCTCCATACTGTTTTCCATAGTGGCTGCACCAGTTTGCATTCTCACCAGCAGTGTATGAGGGTTCCTTTTTCTCCACAACCTCTCCAACATTTGTTACTATTAGTTTTAGATATTTTTGTCATTCTAATGGGTGTAAGGTGATATCTTAGTGTAGTTTTGATTTGCATTTCCCTGATGATCAACGATGATGAGCATCTTTTCATGTGCCTATTGGCCATCCATATATCTTCTTTGGGGAATGAAGAAGCCAACATTTTAAAGGAGATCAATCATTGCTAAAGATAGGCAGCAGGTTTAATTACTTGGAATTGTAAATCTGTAGATGGGACAATGGCCAAAATAAATGACCTGCTAAGCTTCTTGGATATGGTGACGTCTGAGCTTAATCTTGAAGGACATGTGTGTGTTAGCCATGAAAGATTGGGAAGGATGCTTCAGTAAAGTGAGGGGTATGTGCAAAAGCATAGAAACAAGGAGAAGGCAATCCCCATACCAAGAATACGTAGTTCAGGATGACAAAAGGAAACTGTGCTGAGATATGACACTGGAAAAGGTGGAAGAGCCAGATCATGAAGAACCTCTTATGCTGTGCTACAGAATTCAAACTTTATCCAAGGGCTAGAAGAGGTCAATGAAATGTTTTCAATGGAGGAACAACACAATCAGATTTGTAGTTTAGGTCGACACCCTAGCCATAGAAGACAGATTGGGACAGATTGGGGAGGAGACGTTGATTGGGACAGAGAGATTGGTTAAGAAACCCAGAGAAATCCAGCCCCCATATGGAGTAAGGCAAGGAGTTATGGGTAAAAAGAGAAAAAGAAGGACAAAAGAATATTTAAGTAATAGTCCCACAGGACTTGGTGATTTTCAGGATGTGGGGTGGGGAGGGAGCAGAGGAGTCAAGGATGAATCTGGCCTTTCTGGCTTGGGGTGGTATGAGAGACGTGGTACATTCAACCAAATGAGGAATAAAGGAGGAGGAGCAGGTTGGGGAATGGAAAAGGGAGCATGACAAGTTTAGGTTGGAGTGTGCTAAGCTTCCTTGGGGACATCCAATGAAGATGTCCCATAGGAAGTCATGCATATGAGTCTGCTGCCCATGAGAGAAGTGTGAGATTTCTATCCCTGAGATAGAGTTGGGCCAAGCCATTGTGCTCATCATGGTGAGATCATTTAGAAAGAGGATGCAAATTGAGAAGATGGCCAAGGACAGCACCCTGGGGAATATGAATGTGTGTGCAATATGGGCAGAGAAAAAGAATTCTGGCACAAGAGATATAAAGGGATGATCAGAGAGACAGGAGAAAGAGCAGAGGAATGGAGTGTAACGGAATGCCAAGGGGAGAGAGAGAGCCAAAGAAGGAGTGTGCAATATGATTAAATGTTACAGAGAAGGCACGTAATATAAGGACTGAACAATTTTAAGGGAAGTTGTTGGGAATAGAAGCCAGGCTATAGGAAACTAAGAATGAGGTGCAGACAAAGAGTGTAGACTATTCTGGTGTTTTCCAATCTACCTGAATATAAGGACATTTATTAAATTTAAAATAAGTATGTAAATTCCCACATGTATGTACACTGTTATCAAACAATTACCCCTTTTGCAGCCAACAGTGGCCCTTGCAACTTCTCTGTCTTCCACCCAGTGTGTTCTGTCAGAACCCCGGATATTCTCGGCTCAGAGGCTAAGACTCATGGGACTGCTATTTTGAGGAGAAGTCCATATCAGGGGAAAGTGTCAGAAAGATTGTCTCTAAAAGGTTGAGCGTCTTCTTTTCCTCCCAAGGTGGAAGAGAATAGAGCACGCTTTTATAACAGTAGCAATGAATACTTTTGTTATCATTAAAACCCATGGTGGACTTACCTGGCATTCCTACAATTCTCAGGGCTGTGGGGGGAAGATATCATCCCTTATGTTTCTGCTTCCCACTCCACCAAATTCAAGTGGGAAAATAGGTTTCCAAAATTTTATTCTAATGTTAATAATATGCAAAAAAAATTGTTTTTCTATCAACAACCATATTTAAGTTTGTTTAGAAGTAAAACAACTATAGAAAGTTCTGAAATAAGTTAAATATTTAAAGTTACTTTTAAAGATTATTTAATCAAAAGCTTGAACTACTGATTTTGGAAAAAGATGATTATTATTTTTATCTGACCGTGATTATCTTTGGCTAATCCAAAGAAATAGATTAGCAACCAGAAAGCATTGCCCTCCCCCACCCCACCCCTATGTATCCATCAGTGTGGTAGGGATGTAGCTTAGGGAGCGGGTTCTCTCCTTGGGCAGAGTGTCAACCTATTGGAGCCTTGGTTTCTTTCTCTTTAAATGAAGAGAATTATCTCTACCTTATAGGATTGTTATGAGGATTGAAAGTTAGCACAGTGCCTGGCACATAGGCATTCCTCAGATGGTAACTCATTAAATGCTGGTTGTAAAGGGAAAAGCTTAGCTTTATAATGGAGTGTTTAAATTTAGAACCACTAATCACAGAGCAGCCTGACATTATGTCAGGAAGGAATATGGAATATTTAGCATCAGCGTTAAAGAATTCTTGCAAAGAAACCATATTTAACCAGAATCTAATCAAGTTTCTAGTTTTAACTTCTACATTAGAGGAAACACAGGTAACTGAGGAAACAGTTAAAGGACTCCACAAAGAAACCAGGAGGCAAATCCAGAATGCAGATATTTTAGAAAGCGACTGACTTGGTCTCTCTAAAAAGTCATGAAATGTCACGAAAAAAAATTTGTGTGGGGGGCTGTTGTACAGTAAAAGAGACATAACAAACAAAATGTATGAACCTTCATGGATCTTAGTTTGAAAGAAATCCATAAAATATAATTTGGGATTAGATGGGAAAAATTTGAATACAAACCAGTTTATTAGATGATATACAGAATTGTTATCAATTTTCTGAATGAAATAATGGTATTGAGGTTATGTAGACCAAAGCTTTTAATTTTAGGAGACCCAGATTGAAATATTTATGGATGAAGTATTGTAATGTCTATAATTTACTTTCAGCAGAAATATATAAATACATATATATATAGAAGAGAGATAAAATAAATTAACTATTGAATCTAGAATGGATGTATTAGTGCTCATTGTACAGCTCTTTCAACTTTCCTGTGTGCTTGAAACTTAATAACAAATGTTCAGGAGAAAAATGGAAAAGAAATCACTTAGTAAGATGATGACAGCTAAGCTGATTTCATTAAAAAGTAGCAAATTTAACAGCAGAATCTCAGCACAATATCCATAGCACAGAATGAAAATTTTTGTAGATATTCATGTGAATATGGAATGCTAAAAATAAAATGTATATAAGATAAAAAGTTGATTATATACTATAAGCAATTGCATAAATGATTTAAATAAAAATATATTCAGCAAGCCAAGGATTTATATGGCAATAACTTGGATTTCCTGAATTTGTTAGTACTGAGAACTATCCAGGTGATAATAACTCTATTGCTCCCTCTTTTGGAGAGGAATGTAGATCTGTCTCCCCTCTCTTTTTTCTCTTTTGGTTCTGACCATTGTAGCAAGAGTGGGCAGAAATGTTTTCATCCATTCATCTGTTTATTCATCATTCATTCACTCTAGCCCCTGAGCTCTGGGGATCCAGAGATGGAAGAGCCCACAGCACAATGGGGAAAACAAACATTTGAATGAAAAACCACAGTGCAGCGTTATGGGGGGGGGTAGGAGAAAGGTTATAAAAAGTGCTTTGGGATATTAAAGAGGCGAATATCCAACTCTGGCTAGGGAAGTTTGAGAAAGTTGAATTTGAAAAGTCAGTTAATAAGAGAAAGCAATGGACAAATCAAAAGCTTTCTTTTTTAGAACTCCATTTTAATTTATCTACTGACTTTTCATTTCCACCTATTTTAAATATTTTTTTTTGTTGCACCATTTCACAGAAAACATGAGACTCAATGAAAATTTCTGGAGGTCCTTCTCTGCCACATTCCCTTCTTTCTAGTACCTTGTCTTGCAAAGTCTAGCTGCCATAGCAGCCCTCGATTCCGATCTTGGTTTCCTTTGCTGGGGAGACAAATGCTTTCTCTTTGGGCTCCACTTCTGTGGGCAGGAATTTAAAAAATACTCCTCTACAGAAACCTAGGCTGAGTGGGGAGCTTACCTTCTGTGTTTCCCTGCTCTCAGGATTAGAGATCTGTACTGTTCGTTGTCCAATGCCTGAAAACAGTTACTTCTTAGATTTTGTCCTATTTTAGAGTTGCTTACAGTGGGACAATAACAATGATACCCATTAATTCATCATGACTGAACTCCATTTAGAAGGTCACAGAAGAGTAGTATCAAGCCCATGTTATAAGTTAAGGAGAAGATACGTATATATACGTATATATGATACATACACATACATATTATATGCCTACCAGCGTATCACTGCATATCATATGTAGATATATATAGTGATATATACAAAAATATATATACATATACCATGTGTTATTTTACATTTCCTTCAATGTATTCTTTCAGAAAGATGTTTTAAAAGGGCCCTGTTTGTTCTTCACCCAATTTAACAAGTTTGTAGAAATAAAGGACTAAACTTCTTAGTTTGGGAGCATTTGTCCATGATGCCTCCAGGACTATGGGATAACATCTAAACCCCCAATGGCATTGCATTTAAGCCCTCCCCACACTCTGGCCTCATTACCCACCAGTTCATATCCCACCCCAGCCCCTGTACCCTTTAAGGCCCCTAGAAATCTACTTGTAATTTCCCAAATATATCACACTCCTTCACACCTCCATGTCTTGTGTACATCGTTCTCTCTGCTTGGAATGTCCCTTCTTTATTTCTTCTTTTTTCAAAGAAAACTGTTTCACCTTTCTGCAAAGGCGTCTATTCTCAACCAGAAAAACTAATTATCCTTCTTTATTGCTGCTACAGCATTGCCTTCTTTCCTCTAATAATTCACTTAACTCAGTGTACTGAAATTATGTTTTTATGTATCAATCTCTCTACATCTCATCCCATTAGACTAGAAAATCATAGCAGGACCATGCCTTATTAATTGCTGTATTCCCATCACATTCACTGTATCTGGCACATAGTAGGTTCCCAATGAGTGTTTGCTAATTAGATAAATTAGTAAATATATACGTGGTGAAATGAAAATAGATATCTCTACCTTCTAATCATAGTACTTCTAACCCCAGGACGGTAGGATCTAAAGACCAAGTCCATGTTCCCCATGCTGTCCAACATCCACTCTTTTGTCTCCTGGTTGCAGATCTGAATTGTATTATGTCTCAAAGGCCATTAAGGAGGCTTCAGAGAAAGCACGAGAAATTACCTCCAGTGCTGGTTTGCAATAATGTCCTTTTGTTCTCAGATAGTCTCCAGTTGACAGCTATCAAGGTTGTTCTAATTTGTGTCAAACAGGCCATCTACAGGGAACATTTTGGAATGGGGAAGGTTCAAGAGATAGAAAAAAAGGTAATGAATATAAAGTGTAAATGCCATAGTAAAGTAATAGAGACATATAATAACAGCAAGGGAAATTTGACCTTCTGGCCGGAAACGCGATCGTGAACCAATTGGAGAACTTTAGAAAATTGGATCAGCCTCAATAGTCACAGAGTAAACATGGGAAGTGCAATCCAGTCTTATTAAACATAATGCACACTTAATGCATAATTTTATTGCAACCAATTTCATGCTACTGCTTTAAATGAAGCTGGGTTTACTTCCATTGCCCCAGTCCACCACCATTAGTGCCTCTTAAGAGAACAGCAAGGCCGGTAAACTGTTACTGGGCTGCTCTCTTCCTCAGCCCATACTTTCTGCTTCATAAATTCACTCTGCTCCCACGGCTTGTACTGAGATCTTGTCTCCATTCAGTACATGGGTTTTGAAACACGACACTTTTGGCAAGTTGTTTGCATACGGGAACGTTATAGCATTTCCATTTTATGCCGGCACATAAGGCAGTGAACTTTTGTCTTGGTACAATGTTTGTTTGAATCCCAGACTCAAGGGCTGGGGTTCCTATTATCTGTAAATTCAGTCTGGGGCAAAGATGGCATCTGCACTGTGATAAGAAGGGAGATGTGATTGTAAACCAAAGAGAGAGAGAATGAAACCCACAATATGCATCCTCTCCACATCTTGAGGCTAATTTTTTCCTGTCAATATTAACTTTTGAAAATATACCCTCAAATTGTTATGTATGTCTCCTTCTGGGGACTGGCCTTCATATGGCTAAATATAATGGGATGAAATCCAGAGGGTGACTCCTGACTCTGTGGTCTTGGTTCTGCTGTTACCTGTGTGTGCTCGGAGGTCACACATCTCTCTCAGCTTCAATTGCTTCATCCCTAAAACGAAGTTCATAGTCATCTTGTGAGCAACAGATAAGGGCAGGCTACAAAAGCACTTTTTAAACCTGCAAGTGGTTGCATATATTATTGTCGTTAAAGAGAAATATCGAATGCGATAAGTTAGGAGCAAAGAAAATTCTGGAAAAGCCATACTTCTTTTTGTAAGCTAATAGACGTTAGATTTCTAAAGATATCTAAAAATGCATTGAATGCATTTTAATCCTTCCACAGAAGTCCAAGTTCCCCTCTCCAAAAACAAAATCTAAATAAATTTTTGTATTGAAACAAAATTTTGGAAATATTTCCCATCTGCTATGGGATGAGAAAGCAAATAGTTTCAAAGTCTATGAACATAGGCAACAGTAGCAGAAGGGCCTCACAGATCTCCGGGGCTCTTTAAAACCTGCACAAAGCTGCGCTTTTCCCTTGAACAACTCAATCTCCCCAGGACTCCCTTGAACGTGCCTGCTCTGTGGGAGCCCTGGAGAGTGCTGGCACTGAGGTTTGTAGTGGTCTCATAAGAAGAACTCTTGAGGAGGCCGCGGGAGATCCAGAAAGGAAATTACTGATCTGCATTCTGAATTCTGGATTCATCTGTATTTCAAAGAACATCTAAAGAGGAAGGCAACTGCTTCCAGATAGTTAAACATTAAGCCTAGTCAGGGTTTTCTACTATTTCCAAAATCTACCCAGTGTTGTGAGGGGAACAGTGCTCCAGCTGTACATCCTGCTTTGGCTGCTCAAAAACATAAGTAGAAACCACTCCAACGTAGGATAGTGTTGGGGCTGTGCCACTGTGGAAACTGAGGCTGGTTTGGGGAAGCCTGGAGTCAGCATAGGCTGTAAATTCCCTTTGCCTCTGAGAGCAGCAACATTCTTACATTGTTTTTAAAAACTTCCTTATATGTGTACTCTGTCCAATTCCAAATGGAATTGGAAGTTCATTGATTTGATCACCAACAAACATCAGCTGAGCCCAGGATACCGGGCAGGCCCTGTGCTGGGGCCCTGGGATGCACTGATGATTCTCCACTGAAGGATTTATAATCTATCTGTGAGATAAGCCAGACCTGAAAATGACATAATACAGGCTAGGGAGCAGTCAAGGCCACAAAGAGAGATGAAATTCAAGGTTAGAGGAACTCAGAAGAGAGAGAGGTCATCCCAGCTGAATAAAAATTTATTTTGTACTGTATCAAAATTAGTCACTACTATTATACTAATCTTCAAAACTCTTTCCAGATTTAAATTCTAATTTTTTAAAAGTCTGGGCAGCACACATCACCTGTCTAGGGCACAAGGAGTATGTATCCAAACGTATGGTACCCATAGCATGATGTACAAAAGCTCAAGGTAAGTGTGTTGGAATGACATATAGCTGATGAGCACAGGTTAAGATGGCCCCTGCCATCAGGTGATGGGTTGAAAGGATGTGCGAAATCTGGAGTTTGAGTGAACCTGGCCTTTATTGAAGAAATGGCCGGCGTACCTTCTGGTCACTTTCCTGTATTCTTGGAAATCATTGTCCTTCTTCACTACTAAATGGTAACTCTGTGTTTAACATTTGCTTCTCGTCTTGCTCCTGCTCCTCCTTATTCCCTTTCTCCTCCTTCCTTCTCCTCCTCTTCCTTCTCTTCTTTACATTTTTAAATTGAGATATAATTCAAATGTCATAAAATTCACCATTAAAAGTGTACCATTCAGTGTTTTTAGTATATTCAAAAAGTTGTGGAACCATCACTACTACTTAAATCCAGAACATTTTTCATCAACGCAAAAAGAAAGCCCAGGACCTCTCTCTGCCTCCCGGAAACTCTTCCTTCTGTCCCGGTCCTTCCCCAGCCCTAGGCAACCACTAGTCAACTTTGTCTCTATGGATTTGCCTATTCTGGATATTTCATGTAAATGGACTCATGCAATATGTGGCCTTGTGTATCTGCCATCTTCCATTTAGAATAATGTTTTCAAGGTTCATCCATATAGCACATATCCTTTGAGTGGCTGAAAAATATTCTATTGTTATGTGTTAATGTTAACCACATTTTGGTTATCCATTCATCAATTGATGAATATTTGCATTGTTTCCACTTTTGGCTATTGTGAGTAATGTTGCTATAAAGATTTGTGTATAACTTTTTGTGTGGACATATGTTTTTATTTCTCTTCCTTATATACATAGGAGTAGAATTACTGGGTCATATGGTAACTCTATATTTAACATTTTGAGGAATTGTCAGATTGTTTTCCAAAGCAGCTTCACCATTTTTCATTCCCACCAGCAATATATGGGGGTTCTAATTTTTCTTCATCCTGGTCGACAATTTTTCTTGTCTGTCAATTAGATTACAGCCACCCTAGTGGATATGAAGTGGCATTTCATTGTGGTTTTGATTGCATTTCCATAATGGCTAACAATGCTGAGTAATCTTTCATGAGCTTATTGGTCATTTGTATATTTTCTTTGGAGAAATGTCTTTGCCATTTTTTAATTGGGTTGTCTTTTTATTATTGAGTCGTAGAGTTTTTTACACATTCTAGATAAAAATCCCATATCAGATATATCATTTGCAAATATTTTCTTCCATTCTTTGTGTTGTCTTTTCACTTTCTGCATGATGTTCTTTTTCTTTCATTTTTTCTTTTTTATTCTGTGAGGAAGATTGGCCTTGAGCTAACATCTGTTGCCAATCTTCCACTTTTTGTTTGAGGAAGATTGTTCCTGAGCTAACATCCGTGCCAATCCTTTTCTATTTTATGTGGGATGCCATCACAACTTGGCTTGACAAGTGGTGCTATGTCTGCATGTGGGATCCGAACCTGCAAGCCCTGGGAAGTCAAAGAGGAGCACATGAACTTAACCACAACACCAGTGGGCCAGTCCTTCATGATGTTCTTTGCAGCACAAATGTTTTTACTTTCAAAGAAGTCCAATTTGTCTGTTTTTTCTTTAGTCACTCGTGATTTTGAGAGCATATCTAAAAAGGCTGTGCTTAACCCAGGGTCACCAAGATTTACTCCTACATTTTCTCCTAAGAGTTTCATAGTTTTAGGTTTTATGTTGAGTTAATTTTTGTATAAAGTATGAAGTAAAGGTCCAACTTCATTTTTTTTTTGCCTGTACATTTCCAATTGTCCCAACACCATTTGTTGAAAAGACTACTCTTTCTCCATTAAATAGTCTTTCCACCCTTGTCAAAAATTCACTTTACTTCTTGATCAACACAAGATACCCACAAGTAGAGACCCGAGAGAAAGCTACGATGTCATCCTAGACGAGGGAATAAGAGAAGTCTAGGCATCCAGAGAACCTTAATAATTGTGTGTTGCTGTAAAATTGGAGGAACAATGACTAAGCCAGAAGTAATAAGCAAATAAGGAAATATGGCAGTCTTATGCGAGTGGGTCCAACTGTTTTTCCCTTTCTTCTCTAATACTAAGTGTGTGCTACAGTAGGGTAGAGGTTGGCAACCACGAAAACCTTAGAGAGATCAGGGGCCAGCCCCTTGGTTGAGTGATTAAGTTTGCTCACTCCGCTTTGACAGCCCAGGGTTTCGCCAGTTTGGATCCTGGGCGAGGACATGGCAGGACTCACCAAGCCATGCTGAGGTGGCGTCCCACATAGCACAACCAGAGGCACTCGCAACCCGAATATACAACTATGTACTGGGGGGCTTTGGGGAGAAGAAGAAGGGAAAGGAAAAAGAAGATTGGCCACAGATGTTAGCTCAGGTGCCAACTTAAATAAATAAATAAATAATTAATTAAAAAAAACTTAGATCTGATAGAAGCATACAGAACTGATTTTTTTAATCAGAACGAATGCTTGGAGCTTTTTTTGGGGGGGTCTATGTGCAAATCTCAGAGCAGTACACATTTCAGAGACAATAAATAAGGACACAGGAAGGGAGACCTCGCTCTCTCCCTCAGCATCCACAGTTGAACAAAGTGAGCCTTCACAGACTCAGATGGCCTAGCATCTTTATGTAGTTTACGATGTAATGGTATTTTACGTGTTTATTTAACATGATGATTGAAATAAACATATCCTTTGTTAATTTTCTATATTCTTGTCTGAAGATTAACTATCAAGGGGGCATGGACAGGACCCGACTTGTTCTGCATAACAGATATTCCCAGGAGTGCTGGAAGCAGCCTTCTGGAAATGAGAAGGCTGTGTGTGTGGCACACAAGAGCTTAAGGTATGCACATAGTGCCCCTGAACTTTGGGAAAGCTGATTTCAATGGAAGACTAGCTGTGACTCCATAACATGCCTCTGAGTGGGGAAAGTGGCAAGAGAAGGTGAAACAACTCTCAAACAGGCAGTTCTGACTGTAATCTATGGAGAAGCCCAAGCGGGAGAGTCCAAGAGTAAAGAAGGCTGTAACGAAACAAAATAGAAAAAAAGAGCATGTAACAAAGGACAATAGGAGAAAGCATTGTAGGAAAAAAACTCAAGATGTATCGAAACTGTTGTAAAGTGTGAAGCAGACCAGAAAAGGTTAAACAAATGTAGTCAGAGGGAATCAAAGTCCAGCCATGGTTTCTGTCATGTCCCATAGCACGTACCTGCTTTTACATCTTTACCTCCCACTTATGCATCATCCACCCACCACATGGTTTTGGTCCCACCACCTTCTCTAAAATTGCTCTGTCCAAGATCACCAGAGACTACTTGAACTCTAAATCTTACAGGCTTCTTTCAGTGTGCATCATCTTCTCTAAAATATTGAACCGATCAACCAATTCTTCCTTTCTGACATTCTCTCCTCTCTCGGCCCTTTGCTCTTCTCCTCCCTCCCTTTCTCCTTCTCTGCTTCCATCTACCAATCCTTTGAATTCAGGATTTCAGCACACCCTACAGTTCACTCATGCTCTAAGAGTATCATATAGTTTATCCAATAATGAGCTCATTGCTTTTCTCAAAAATTATCATCCTCTTCCAGCATAGATTGTTATAAATACATGGCATTTACATAACGCTATAAATACCAAGTTAATCTCTCAGACTCAGCTTCTCTCTTCCCCATTCACTCTGGGTACCTTCGCAGTGACATCTTTCCCCAGGACAGATATGATCATCACTCTATAATACCTTCAATGACCTCCTATTGTTCACAAGATCAAGCCTGACTATACAGCCTTGTTTCTGTTACTGGGTCTTTAGACCAAGTTTCTTGGCTCCCAGGTCTTGGGCTCCATTGTGGGCTGTGACTTTAGGGTTTTCTTCTGATATCCTTACTCTGGTTCTGTTTGCCTGCTCATGACCCAACTTCTTGGATTATAAATAAAATCATCAACTCTTCACTCCATCTTCGTGTATGAAATATTACCCAATGCCTCACACTGCTATTCAAGCATCCTATGATTTGACCCAGGTGACTTTGTCTACACCATATTTATCCTTATATACACATACATACACACACACACACACAATGGCTCTTTCAGTTGACTGAAAACCCATTAAATACCCAAATACGTGTCTTTGCTCATGTTAAACGTGCATACATGTACACATGCATACACATCCATAGCTATATAAATCATGATGACTCAGCTGCAGCAGATGTGTAAAAGCCTTAGGGTTTATGGTGAACAAGAAGCTAAATATGAAGCAACAGTGAGATGAGCTTGCCAGAAAAAGGCGAGTGCAATCTTGGTTTAAATGGAGGCAAGTAAATCACTCCTTCATTCGATGATATAATGGATTGTCTGTGCTGGATGCTCCAGATATGATACAGCTCCTGCCTTTTTGAAGTTTAACATCTATAGGGAAAATAGATATTAAAAATAGTAGCCATAGAAATAAGAATAAAATTATAAAATGATAAATTCTATAAGCGAAAAGGATAGAGTGCAGGGAAAGGGTGCATTAGCGTGTTTAGGTTAGGAAGTGAGAGTAGGCCTCTCTGGGGATGACTGAGAACTGCAAGGTTGAGCCAGGAGATTTGTGAGAGGGAGAACATTCCAGGCAGAAAGAAGTGCATGACAAAGGCCGTGTTAAGGAGCTCAAGCTCCTTAAACACTAAAATACTATCCTAAAACACTATCTTAGGCTTAATGGGCAATCATTGAAGATGAGTTTTAGTGGATAGACATCACCTGTTTCATGGTGTTCATAGCACCACAGTGTGGAGTAAGCATTTCATTCTACTTTGCAAATAACTTCTTTAAGGTTATTATAGATAGATTGGAACTTTTTAAAACGAGTATTGCAGGATGAGAAGAACACCTGAAAACCAGGAGGAAACTGTCAGTGATTCATTTGAGAAGAAAAAATTTCAGAAAGAAGGAAGGAAAGGAAAATAATATTCATTGAACATTTGCTCTGTGGTAGTCACTGTACTGGAAACTATCACATACATCATCGCATCCAAACCTTATGACAACCCTGAAAGATAGGCACTGATTTCATTTCACAGATGGAAAAATTGAGGTTGAGTGAGGTTTGGTAATTTGCACAATCAATAAATGGTAGAACCAGCTTTCAAACCTTATTCTGTCTGTTTGATTAGTGTCCTTCTACTGTACCATTTTCGCCAGATCATTGTTTTCAAATTTTCAAAGGGCTGCCAAGTGTTGGAAAGACAAGGCTCCTAGGTGCCCATAGCAAGAGGACTAAAGGCAGTGAATGCACCTGAGGGTAGAAAGGGTCAAGTTGAAGTGGTGTCCATCAGGGAGGAGGTCAGATCGGGCAAACAGACCAGGAGGGCCAGGGGTCACCAGAGGAATGCAACTGAGAGTCTAGAAGATGCAAAGGAAAGTTGAGGGATGGGAGGCTATTTAAGAAGCCAGAAGCTATGGTCGCCATATGTGCACTCTTCAGAATGCCCTTAAAGAAAGAACTTGTCAGTCAGCTGTGAGGTACACAGTGTTGGACTAGATGCCACACTCTTCCTGGGCATTCTTCTCTGGCTGGCAAGCAAGCACAACAGCAGTACTAGGGCATGACCACTTCTGCCCAAAGCGAGACTCCTCTAGCAGACAATCTTTGCTCTGGAAGCTTCTCAGTGGATTCTCTAAGACTTTGTCAGATGGCCATTGTGGTCTGAAGCTCTGTCTTCCCAATCTCTCTGCTCCCTTGGAGAGCTGAACCCACTTAGAGACAAAAGCTAGAGGGAAATTAGGAGTCAGGCTGCTAGTTTGGACCATGGTAACAATAACCAAGTTTATAGCACTTATTAGGTGCCAGACACTGTTCTAGAAGCTTTATGTATAGTAATTCATTCAATCCTTAAGACACTATGAGTAAGTACTACTATTATTTCAAGTTATAGATGAGGACTCACAGAAAAATAAATAACGACACTCAGTTTTCACAGCTAGTAGTTTGTAGAGCCAGAATTTGTATGCATGCAGTCTGACATAGAATTAATGTTTGTAATCTTTGTGTTCTCCTTGGTCAATCCACTTCAAGGAGGTTATAGATAAACTGGAAACACAAAGGAGCAATGTCTTGTAAAGTGTTGGCATTATGTGTGGGGTTGCCCCTCATCTCCTTTCCAATGTCCTCCCTCCACACTGGCCTGCCTTCCTTTTCTGGTACTATCTTTGCACTTTTTCTTCATTGCCTTCACAAGAGCTATTTCCTGGGCCTGGGGCCCTGCTTCTTCACATTCATCTAATTTCTCTGGTGCAATGTCTCCTTGTCTCCCAGGTCTTGGTCAGTCACCATGGTGTCAGGGAAATCTGTCCTCTCCACCAGCCTGTGTTCAATCCGCTTGTTACGCTTACTCATGGCATCTGGTGCTTTTCTTCTAGAACTCTTATTATAACTTCAAGGAAGTGACTGATTCTGTAATGACTGGGTTAACGTTTGTAACTGCATTGACTGAGTGGCTCTACCATGGTGGCTTTGGTCTTAGCCTCAAAGGAGAAACAGCAGACAGAAGCTTACAGCAGACACACATCCTGCTCAGAAAGAGAATAGGTATTTGAAAATTAGGTCAGGATGGTCTAGATGGATGCTGAGTGTACCATCACCAAAGGTATTTAGAGAGGACAGTGGACATTCAGTGGGAATTTTAGAGAAGCTCTGATTGCAGAGCCCATTGTAGACCTTCCATCTCTGAGAGTCGCTGAGTGACCTCTCTGAGGTTGTGATGTCCATAGGTGTCCTGCCATCACCCAGAGGATGTGATATTTGGTCCTCATAAGATGAGGCAGTACACTGTAGTGAAACATCCCTGGGCAGAACATAGACCACTTTCTCTGGCTTTGATTTGGTCTTTATTCTCACTGCTGAAAGTAAGGTCCTCCCTCCCCAGCCCCCCAGCTCTGTTTCCTTAACTGAGAAATGAGGAGATAGACTAGAGGATCCCCGAGGTCCTCTAACTCGGAGAATTATAGGCCATATTTCTTGGTATGACTATTTCACCCTTTCAGATTCCCACCCTCTTTAATGTCATAGGCCTTTTGCCTTCCTTATCAGTGATCAACACACTGGAAAAATGACCCTTGGGGAACAGGAGTGCACAGCTTGAATATTTTTGCCTAATATAGCTATAGCTTGAAAGAATTGTAAGTAAAAAACTAATTTTTGATCAGATTGTGAATTTCTTAAAACTCTTACATAAAAATTACTTCATTTCTCCCAAGAATTGTGTGACACAGATAGTATTTTTTCTACTTTACTGATGATGAAGATAAAGTTCAAGGGGGAATGTAATATGCCCAAGGTCTCAGAGCTGGAGGCATTTCTGGGGCTTGAACCAGCTCTGAAGCTCAGCAATGTTGTCATTACTGCATGCTGTCAAGTGAGGTCAAGTGTAAGGTACACATATTTAAGTAGTATTAGTACAGTCACGAACTTTTGGTCAATGACAAACAGCATATAAAACTGTGGTCCCATAAGATTAGTACCATCTAGCCTGGGTGTGCAGTAGGCTGTACCATCTAGGTTTGTGTAAGTGCACTCTATGATGTTCAAACAATGATGAAATCGCCTAAAAATGCATTTCTTAGAAAAATTTCCCCTCATTAAGCAATGCATGATTGTACACAGTGTGTGTGTATATAAACTTGGACATTGGCTTAATATATTTAAGTCATAATTGAGAACTAAACATAAATTATTTCACTCAGTGAATTATTTCACTGAAAATCAATTTATTAAAGTAGTATTTATTTGTAGGACTATTTAGCAAGTGAAAGATCCATATATTCTTGCTATGAGTGTATTTAATAAAGATAAAATCCAAGGACGCATGTTTCAGTCATTTTTTAGGCTACGTACCCCAAGTATCTCCCCTTCTACAAGTAGCAACAAAGTAATATACCTAACTGATGGAAAAGAAAAAGAAATTTGGGAAAAAATCATTTTGATGTCAATCTTTTCAAGAATTATTGCTTAAAGACAGATTTCTTCTCTAAATTCTGAAAGATAACTTTAGTCTTTTTTTTCTTAATAGCTGAACATCATTGTGTTGATGTGGCGGTTGGGGTGAGGAATGTTTTTTCCAGAAAGACAACATGCTTAGGGGACATAGACTGGAGTGGGAAGGCAGAGGACTAGATTTTCATCTCATATCATTGGTCTCTGGGAGGTACTGGGAGAGCCAGTGTTACTTGTCTGGGCCTCACTTTATCTGTAAATTGGGAGGAACTTGTCAGATGTTTAAACATGGTGGCCAACACAGATATAATTACATTAATCGTTTTATGTAAGACTTTAGACCTTTTAAGTGCTTCTTTATTCACTATCTTATTTATTTTCTCCCAAATCCCTAAAAGGTAGGCAAGGAAGAGACGGGCACGTCCCTTTGGTAGGCAAGGAAACTTTGCCTAAGTGAGGTCAATGGACTTGCCCAAAGTTACAACACTAGGGTGGTGTGGAGCCAACACTTGATCTCAGGTCTGCTGGTTCCAATCCAGCATGTTTTCCACTCCGCCATGAGGTGCTGACTTGTACAGGAAAGCCAACTGAACAAAAGCTCTATGTTTCCTCTCTAATACACAACTTTGAGGAAGGATGGGTAAGGTGACTGAGCTTGGTGAGAAAGGCATTTATGTGTAAGAGGCATCTGTGCATTAATGCAGTGAGTGAGAAGTTGAACTAACAGCTAATTTTAGTATGCAGCTAGCGCAGTGTGCTGTTAATTGTATTCAGTCAGGCTGACTGAGGAGGAGAAAGGAATAAAACAAACATTTCACTTAACCTTTACAATCCATATATTTTGATTGTCCCACCAGCTTTAGAATACCATCGCCCTGTAATTGCCAGCCATTCCCAATGCTCTCCACATACTCAACTGCTTTTTTGCTCTCAGTTCTTTCTCTTCTCCTATTCTACACTGATGATGCTTCCTTCCCTCGGCTTGCTAACTCCTGTCACTCCTCACACCCACCGCCTCAGTCCTGAGTCCCTCTCCGTTCTCTCTTCTCCTACTATACTTGTAGACCTGTGAAGCTGGCTCCAGTGGAGTTGGAATGGACCTCAGAGGTGACCTATCAGATGTCCTACACATGGAGACCTCTAGGAAGAGGGGGAGGCAAGAAACTCCATAAACCACAGAATCAGGAATGAATTTGACAGCATCTTCAACGCACAGGAATCAAAGAAGGAGGAAACGAAAACAGGCAAGTGAAAGAGTTAAGTAAAAGAATCTTTTATCTTGATATTCTCATCCTACCTAGGTAAGAACACCCACCATCAACAGCAATAGCAATAAAACATTATGACCTGGAAGCCATGGAATGGAAATACTTTTTGTGTTATTGTGTTCAACATGGTAATTACAAATGCAGTGATTAAACAATAAGAGTTCAAGGGGTTGGGGTGAACAAGGCTGTGGAGTTTAATACACAAGAATTGTCATGGGTCAACTCCTTGGTTTGGGGGTAGGAAATTGTTTTTCAGGTTGATCTGAATCAGGAAGTTATGGATCCCACCGAAATGTGAGCAGGATGAAAATCTCTCTGTTACCGTACCCAGCTGGTCAGAACCCAAAGCCCCGAGAACAGATTTGTGTTGTGTTGCCCAATACAGTGGCTACTAGCCACATGTGGCTTTTGAGCACACGCAATGGGACTTGTCCAGATTCAGACGCCCTGTAAGGATAAAACACACATCAGATTTTGGAGACATAGTATTACAGGGAAAAAAAAAAAGAATATAAAAGATCTCATTAATGATTTTTGTATATTGATTAAATGCTGAAATGATATGTTTGATGTTGCATAAATATACATATGGTAAATAAAATACATTATTAAAATTAATTTCATCTTTTTTTTTTTTGCTTTTTTTAGTGTGGCTACTAGAAAATTTGAGATCACATATGTGGTTCATATTTGTAGTTCTCATTGCATTTCTATAGGACAGCACTAGATTAGAGTTCCAGAGCTGTGATTAGGAGCAAACAGAGAGATCCTTTCCAGAATATTCCAGTCTAGGAAACACTGGAAAATATTTGAGGCAGAAAATTGTCTTAAGATTGTTGTTGATAAAATCTAGATATGCCAAGTGAACTTTGAATAATTATGGAGGAAACTAAAGAAAACAGGCCAATGTTAGCAGTGCATGGTAACAGAGAAAACTTCTTGGAGGTCGTGCATGGAGCTCAGGAGTTGGGATAACCCAGGGAGGGGAAACCAGACCAAAGCAGGAGGCCCTTTTTTTTTTCTTTTTTTTTTTTTTTTGCCATATTTGCCTACAAGTGTTTTTGGTTTTAATGAGGAAGAACTGAAAATTCTTAGTAGAAACCTATTGTTACTTATATATTATTATATAAAATATTGCGTATGTTTGCATACAACTGGTTACACTTAATAATAAACAGTGGTTAGTTCTGCACACAACGTGTGTTTTGTCATGCCCAGTGAATCCTTTTGCAGACCTCGTTAAGCTCCATTTAAGGAACTCCTTCAGGTGTTCTTATGTCTCTCCATCTCACTTGGAACTACCTCCGATAAAATTCCAGTGACCAGAGTATCTGAAAAATACAAGCTATCCTCTTACAGAATATGACTTCAACCAAGCCCATCATAGCAGCAGATGCTTCATGTCCTATTAACATTCCTGGTCACTTAAATCCCAGTTTTTCAAGACCCAGTGTAGAAAAGAGTCCTAACTTCAGATCTTTGCAAACCCAGCATTCCAAAAGAAAATGCATACAGCACACCATCAGTGTAACCGCATAAGTGTGGGGCACTCCCACAGAGGGGGTTTAAGGAAGATTTCACCTCTTCCTTCTGGGTCCTAAGCTACTATTCACAGTGACGGTGGCTGTGGGACCAAGCTGGGTCCCTTTGGGTTTCCTGTTTAAAATACAATATTGGTTTTGAAACCAATCAAGAAATCAAATACCAGAGACTATTTTCTTCTTTGTCTTTAGTTTTCTTTGGTTCTAAATTGCGACATAAGAATAGATGTGGCTATTTTTAAACCTGAGAGATAATAGATAACTGAGAATCTCTTGCATCTCTAACATAAACACAGACTACAAGAAAGCTGCTACAGAATGGAACCCAAAAGCCAGATTTTAATCCTCAAATGGGCGATCGAACATAAGAGACTAACACCTTTTGGATTTTCTTTAGAGACACTCCAGCCAAGAGGTTTTCTCTTTTCTTCTAGGTTTGATAGGAGGAGTACTTGAGGTAGAAGCCAGCCCCCAAGCAGAGGGATGCTAGCTGCCTGCTTCAGGCTTATGAGCAGCTCCGTGTTCTGTGTTGACTGTGAAGGACGTCTGCAATTTATTGTTTCCCTTTATTCTGTTTTTCAAGGATATAAATACCAATATACAGTCTCTTAATCATTAGTCTCTCATTAACATGGGTTGCAGAGCTTGATAAACTTTTCCATTTGACAGTTTATCACAGAATTGATATCATGTTCTGACCTTAGAATCAAGTTTCCAATCGTCTCATGGGCAATCAAATTTCTGTTAAATTCCTTCAGAGTTGTTAAGATCCCAGGCAGGCTATATAATCAGTCTGAGATTTAGCTTTCTTCATCTATAAAGTGGGGATAAGGATATTGTCTTCACGTGAAGATTGAGTGAGACACGATCTGCAACAGCTATCCTTGCATGTGGGGTAATTTTCTCTGTGTCTGTCACTGCCTGGCACATAGTAGGGATGCAAATCATTGTTGCCGAATAGCTGCTTCTTAAACTAGGTGCTAAAAGGCTGTTTTAAGAGACAGCTGCGAGCAACCTCAATTTCCTCCCATAGTGATGAGAGGTAATCAACAGCGCTATTCTGATGTTGCCAATCATACTACCAGGAAGGGGTATAAACACTTGGAGCAGGGAGGGGAAACAATGCTGAAGCGGGCTTTGGGCTCTTCCATCTAAGTTAGCAAGCCAAGGAATAATTGTTTCAAAGTTGCCAGTTCTCAGTGGGCGCTGTCTTATCCCAGAGCATCATTTCACAGGATGTTGGCTGCACCCATGACCCGGGTTAAACACAGATCATGTTATCCTATGTTGATATTGCTTAATTCGTTCCTCATCTATTCATCACAAAATGTATTATGCTTCTAACGGGGGACAAGTACTATTGTAGCTACTGGGAATATAGGTGTGAACAGGGCAGGCAGTGTCCTGGCCCTTAGAGAGTGCCCGTTCTGGAAGGAAACTGGCATTTAAAAAATCCCCCAAAATAAACTCACAGACAGGGTCTATGATACTAACCATAAAGGCAAAGCCTATTACCTTGGAAAGTCATGACAATGACCCACCAAGGCAGCACAGGTCATAGTGTGCTCTGTGGGAATGAGCCCTGAATGGCCAATGGGCCCATGAGGCCCCCGGGAGACAGGAGCAGAGAGAGGTGAGGCCGGGCTTTTCCAGCTCTGCCATCCACTTCAGGGATCATGCTGGGGACAAGGACACCAAATAAATCAACCTTCAGTTTCCTCATTGTAAAAAGGGGAGAATTCCTCCCTCTTAGAGTCATGAGGATTAAACAAGTTATAGAAGAAAAGCATTTAAAACAGAACCTCACACTCAGAGTTCATTAAAAACACATGTGGTATCTGCTGTCAAAAAGTACATAGAGAACAAATAACCACAGTGGCAGAATAAAATTACCAGGAAAAGGTGCTAGAGGCTTCCAGAAGAGACAATGACTGGCTCTCTTTGGCAGAGTGAGAGAAGGAATCTAGATGGGTTTAGAACAGGAAATAGGAGTGTGAGGTGGGGCCAGGGTATTATGACAAGGAAATAGCACACACCACGCATGAGAGAGCATGGCCAAGGGCGGGGGTGGACTGTATTGTTTCTTATTGTTGGAATTTGAGTGCTTTGGAGGAGGGGCGAGAGATGAGCTGGCTGAGCCCAGAGAGTAATCCCCTTTTCCATGGCTGTCAGAAGCTCTGGGAGGTGGTGAGAGACTAGGAGAGCCAGAGAAAACCTCCCAGGCCCAGGCCCAGACGCGGTGGGCCGTTTGCACCTTCATTATCCGAGAGGTGAAACCCCAATCGTGTGCCAAATTGCCTCGTCAGGCTCCAGCCTCTCCCCACTGTGGACTGTTTGCCTGTCTGGAATGAGATAATTTGTCAGACACCAGCTGCTGATCATTCTTTCCTCATGGGCACATTTATTATTATGTTACAATGCGCATGAAGAATCTTTACCATCACTGGAGTGAAAATGATTAAAATGTTGGTTTTTTTTTTTTTTTTTGCAGAAATTCTCAAACCTTCCTTCTGCCAGAGACAGCATCGGTCATAGACCGTGTTAGGGGAGCAGGATGGGGGGATCATTGTCATAATTCACAAAACAGCAAGCAGAGAACCCCAGGGTATGGGGCTGGCGAAGGAGGACCATTCAGAGCCTTTTGTGATGAGACCAGGAGCTTGCCAGCCACGGAAGCTGGGCTGTGCGTCCTTGAAAGAGTGCAGAGGATGGGCTGGCTGGCTGGCTTCTAGAGCCGCACCATGTCTAATTATGTACCAGGAGGCAAGAAAAGGTGTAGGTCTGTCTTTCCAGTTCAGAGGGAGAAAAAAATATGTGGTGTCTCGCGTCTAAGAAACGAACAGGCTGACCTTTTCAGAGCATCTGAAAGGAGAAACCAGATGTATTCCTCAAGAGTCACTGTGACTGAAGGCTTGCATTGTGCACTCACATAAAGGGAGAGCTAACCAGAAAACAGCAGCTGATGATCTGAAGCCAGGCTGTGCTATTGTCCGGCACACAAATGTTCTACAAGGACCCAGACCACCATGCAGTTCTCTGTGCTCAGACTATGGAGGTTGCGGGGGAGTGGAGGGGGCGACAGCTTTTTTTTTTCCCCCTCCTTTTCTTTCTTCCTTCCTGAAACCTTTTCCTTCCAACCCCTCTACAGCCGCTCACATTCAACTGCTAGCAATTATTCCCATTGACCCTCCTTGCTCTCCAAATGGGGTGTGGGTCTCGAAAGGTTTTCTCTTTGTACCTGACCATCTCGTGTTGCAGGCAGGCTCCAGGGAGGACGCGAGGTCTCAGCTCCCTGGGGACAGTGCCTGGGAGTGGAGTGGCTGTGATTCCTTTCCATCCAGCAAAGTCAAAGCAAGGCAAACGTGGGCTGGGAGGCAGACAGGAGAATCCCCCCAGCCTCATCAAGGTATGCTTCTCCATTGTCCTCGGGGAGGCTAGGGTGAATGCTAGTGGTGTTGGGGGGGCGGCGGGGAGGGAGAAGGAGGAGCAAGATGAAACAGAGGAGGCAGCCGAGCGAGATCAGGTAAGATCCTTTCTCCATTCCAGCCCAGTTCTCTTAGGTTTTCTCCAAGAACCTTTAGCATCCTGGGCTTTACTGAATACATTTCAATGCCCCTACAAACTGTAAAGTCCTTGAAAGGAGACTCTTGTATTCCTCTCCTTCTTGTCTTTCCATTGCCCCCAGTATTATATTTGCTCTGAGTCAGTACTCAGTGAATGTCTACTAAATGGAACCAACTCTGTGCCCCTAGATCTTTGGGTCTGGTTCCTCCTTGTCATTCAGAGCGTCTCCTCCTAGTAGCTGCTTTGGTTGACTAACTAATGTAAAATGGCTCCTGCCCCAGAAGCTCTTTATCACTTCACTCTGCTGGAGTTTTTTTGGCCATGTCTATAGACATTTACTAAACAACATTTATCGGCCAGTAGGCAAAAAGAGTTCATCTAACAAGATGAAATCATAGCTCTCTGTCCTTTTAAGTAACATGACCACACTTCACAATCCACTTGAGACAGACTCAAGAATATCCCAGAAGCAGGATCTTATGACCTGTATAATTGAGATCAGAAACACTACTATCTAATGGCTAGACACAGGACCACTTTAGGGTGAAGCCTCAGGTGCTGTCCCTGAGGTTATAAGCTACACACTTTTTTATGTTGGCCGTAGCACTTTGCATTGGAGATAATTCTGATCATATATATGTTCATTGTTTCTTGTCTCTTTCCTCCACTGAACTCTAAGTTCCATATAATAACAACAACAAAAACAACCACAACCGATATTTATTGAGGGTTTTGTGTGTGTCAGGTCCTATTTTAAAAGCTTCGCGTGTATTATCTTCTTTAAGTTTTCATTTTGTGAAAGTGTATTCCCAGTGTCAAGAAGAGTGGTTGGCACATTTGGAATTTAATAAAGACTTGTTGGACCTGGACTCTTCCAAGATTGCAACTAACATTAAAGCAAAGTCCTAGAAAAAGAAGATGTTATGAGAAAGTGGAAAAGTCAAAGGAACATCCTGAAGCATTCCTGAAAATACAGGTGACCCTTACTTTGTGCAATAAATTGCATAGCTTCTGGATTTTTCAGGATGTATTCTTATTTAAAAAGCATCAAGGATTTAGCTATTTTAAGAGAATTCTGTTATAGGTTCTTTCGTTAAGCGAAGACTCATTTTGTAATGAAAATAAGTCATCCTCCTCCTCCAAAATAGTAATCACTGACAAGAACAGCACAAATTAGCATTCTTCAAAGTGCTCTCTACATAAATAGCCATATGCTTACAAGTAGGCTTTTGCGTCATTGGAGAACTCACTGTATTGAGCACCCAATCAGCGGCAGATCCCTTAAACACTAAGAAGCAAATACTCCCATTTCACAGGTAAGAAAACTGAGCTTCAGGGAGGTGACATAGTTTGACCAGGAAAATTCCCTTTGACAATTTCTGTATCTGAACAATCTTCCCAGACATGTTGTCATTTTGCATACTGACCTGGGATAATTTAAATTTAGACTTAACCTGGCTTATTAGGGTGTTCCCTGAGCAGAGATGACTGTTTCATGCCAAGATTTATTAATTTATTTTTAAAATATTTATTGGAGGTCTCCTGTGTGCCTGGCATTGCTCTGGGAATGGAGAAGTATGACAGGGAACCAAACAGAAAAAAAAATCCCTGCTCTGGAGAACTTTTCTGGAACCTCGCTTCCAAAATGGTAGCCACTAGCCACATGTGGCTAATTGGATTTCAATTAAATTAATAAAAGTTTAAAAAATTAAAAATTTCAGTTCATCAGTTTCACTAGCAAATTTCAAGTGCTTAAGTTTCAAGTCCTTCAGCTGCTACACGTGACTAGTGGCTAACACGTTGGATGGGAGAGATATGGAATGTTGCCATCATCACTGAAAGTTCTGTTAGACAGTGCCACTCTAGAAGGACAATAAATAAATATATGATGTGTCTGGTGGTAGTAAAGGCTGTGAAGATGTTTAATGCAGGGTCAGAGAACGAGGAGAGATGGACAGGGAGGTGCTTATTTATACTGGGTGGTAAGGTGAGATCTCTGAACGGTGACCTAAATTGAGATGAAGCAGTCCCCATGGATATCCGGGGGAAGAACATTCCAAATCAGGGAGACTTAGTACAAGAGCCAAGAGGGAGCATGGTTCTGTGCTTGAGGAATAGCAGGGAGACCTCTCTGGCTGGAATGGGGCAGATGAGCAGGAAATGACTGGGAATGAAATTAGAAAGAGGGGCTGCACCGGATCACCCAGGGCCTTGTAGGTCATGCTAAACCTTGGATCTCCATGAGAGCTGAGCACCAGTGATTTGGAGTTCTGTCTTTCCCTGTTCTGTCCTCTTTTCCTTTCTTTCTGTCTCTGTCTCTCTCTCTCCCCACACTCCTGTGCCTTATAACGACTCTTGTCTTTGCAAGAAGATGTCTCCTACTTGTATTAATAATACCCTTGAGGAAACCAGAGCACACAACCACGTTTACCCCAGACAGCATCAAGTTTTCTTCTCAGCTCAGAGTTCTGACTCTATGACTGCAGGATCTGGCAGGTCTGCTGCTTGTTGGGTGGGCATGACAACTGGGAGAGTTAGGCATCATTGACTTTTCACCTTCTAGTAGAGAAATACTGTGGATAATGAATACTAATCATTACTGCGAGTAATCAATACTAGTCCTAGAGTTGACTACCCTCAAGACAAAGGTGAGAAACATTTTTCTTATTAATTCATTTAGCATATTTATTGAGCACATACTGTGCACCCAATGGTTTGCCCATAAACGAGAGGATTCCCAGGACACTGGGCTTTCCATGCTAAAATCAGGAAAGCCCCAGGCAAACTGCGATGAGCTGACTTGTGGTGGACATTGTGACTACAAGATAAGATATGATGCCTGTCTTCAAGACGTCACAGCCTGGGAGAGAAGAAAGACAATATAGAGTTTTAAGTTCTTTGATAGAGGAAAACGGTTGCACACTTTCAAGATCTCGGTACAGTAAGGGCAGTGAGGGAAGGCTTCCTGGAAGAGGAGGAGATCTGCTTTGATTCTTGAAGATGACTGAAGATGCCTACCTTGTGGCCCCAACTCCAGTGCCTTGCCTGGGCTCTCTGCAGAGATTTCATTCACAGGTAGGCCAACAGGCACTCACATGTCCTACTCTTTCTCCTTGTGCCCTCTCCATCAGAGAAGCAGATTGCCACCTGACCCTAGAGATTCTACTGGCTCCCAAATGCCTTTTGTCCGATTGCTTTGTTTGATAAGAAGGCACTAGAAGGGGAGAGAGTGAGTACCTACCTGTCCATGGGGGTATCAATATTTGGGCGAAAGGAGGTTGTTGATCACACCTGTAATTCTTTCCTGACGTAGAGAACAAGAGGGCATCTACCAGAATGTATATTCATCTAAATTCATGGGACCGAGGAGCCAGGCAGAATGCTTTTCAAAGGCATGCTGCAACTTGCTCGGTGAGTGTGCATTTCTCAATTCTTTCTTAGAAACAGACATTAAAACCTGCAGCACCGTCATTTAGAATTTCAAAGGTTTCTTCTTCAGGGGGTGGGACACAAAAGACACCACCATTATTCACATAATGCTGGGTTGGTGGGAACAGCAGCACGCAATTACCGGAGCCTGAGCAGCAAATCTTTATGGAGAAAGGCAAGAGCTTTTCCGCCAGGATAAAGAAGATGCCTCATTACAGTTGCTTAAAAAAAGATTATTATCGTTATTGCTTTTTAAAATTCACTCCTGCATTCTACCTAGGTTGGGAGAGTTTGAGAGGGGAAAGACAATTTTTAAAAGTAGTTCATAGATCACGAAAGAATCACAAAACACTCAACATTCACTACACATCTCTCTCTCTCTCTCTTTCTCTCTCTCTCTCTCTCTCTCTCGTTCTCTCTCTCAGAGTTGAGGATGTCAATCTGAATTTAGAATAAATGCAAGCCCCAAATCAAGAACTCCTTCTATTCTTAAGGCTGACGTCTTTCAGTACTGTTCTGCGTGGCTAAAAATGGTGCCAAAATCCTAGCCAGTGGTGCGAAGGACCAAATAAGATGGAGGTTCTCATACCTAAAGCTCCTGGTCCTTCAACATTATCTTGCATGGCTTCGCCTGTCTTCTGCCTCTCCTTTGTTTTGGAATTACACGAGGCGAACGCCACAATCTAAGTTGGAAAACCAGGAGCCCAGGCTGCAGAACAGCCAGCAGACAACATTGTCTCTGAACTGCTATTGTTTCTATTTTAGGAGCACATTGAGTGATTAGCTTGGGTAACAGTAACATTGCATTACCTTGCACAGGCTGGAAATGTCTTTCAATAAGGAGGCAACACGGAGGCCATGTGATACAATCCCGTAGACAGAGCCAAGTGGAATACATCAAAGAGAGCCTTGATGCAGATGTTTCATGCAGAAGAAAATTAGGTCAGAGACCACTTCAATTTCAGCTTCTGCCAGCCTCGTTTGAGAGCTTCCAGTGAATTCGTAATGAATAGCTTCTAGGGCACTTTTCTCTCATTCAGTCACAGGCTGCCACAGCCAGATGAGCGTTCCATGTGGAATCTTCTCTCATTATTTAAAACTGCTACTTTGTGTTCTGAAATTCCAGAACCCTTCCAATGCACCACCGCTATGGCCTGAAACAAAAAGACTCGGAAAATATGGAGAGACATTAATCTATATCATATTCTTGCTCGCTCTCTCTCTCCCTATCCATCATATACATACATGTTTTTTAATACATCCCCAACCCCTTTTTCATCTGTCTATGCAGGTACGTAAACCGTTGCTGAGGAATATAGGAGATGTCGGGCTTTTTTAAAATCCTACTCAACTTTGAAGAAGCTGAGTGGCCTATAGATGACCAAAATGCTTTGTTGGCTTCTTGCACAGAGCGTGCATTTGTGAGTGAGTGTGGCGTGCATGTATAAAAAAAGCTTTTCTCTGAAAAGAGCCGAGAAGGGCAGTGTGACCTCCATGAAAGTGAATGATGCATCTTTTCTCTGCCCACTCCCAGCCCCATCTCACATGTTATTTATTACAGTGGAGGGTTAGAATCTGGAGCACCCTCATCTCTCCCTTTTTCCTATGCTCTTACTGCCTACCCTTTGGGGGTTTCACATTGACAAATCCTTGCAGATGGGAGTCGGGGGTGTGTGGAGGGATCGCTTCAATTCATGCCAGGAGAAGAATCATTAGATTCTAAATGCATCTGGAAGAAAGGGGCAGAGAGACAGGCACGTAGGATCACAGAGGCTCCTCAAAGCTGGTGACGCTCCCATTTCCCATGGGAAAGGAAATGAAATGGCTGCCCCAGCTCCAGCTCACCGTGACACAATTGCTTTGTCTTTGCTAGCTCCAAAGCACCAGGGCACTCATTAACTGTTTTTCTCCATTCTAGGGTTTGCGAAGCGGTGGCAGAAAGCCTCAGAAGAACACTCAAAGGTCTGCTTCTGCCCCAGTCCAGGATGGGAGGCCATCAGGAAGATGCTGCCCTCCTTGTCCTGCCATTTAAAATGCTTTCTCTGGCTAAAAAAGATCTGAGTCTTCCTGCCCTTTTCCCCCAACTTGGTCTCCTCCCTGCCAGCACTCTCTTGTGATCTTCTTCTTTCGATGTCACACACACACACATACACACTCATACTCACACAATTAAAATTTCCAAGGAGGCAGAAGTGCAGGGGAGGCAGTGACAGTGGAGCAGAAAGATGACCTGATGATAAAGAGACCTAGTTTAAGCTCCACCTCTGTGTGCGCTTGGACAAGCAGCTCTCTTCTCTCGGCTCCATGCCCTCACCTGGGAAAATGTGGGTGTCGAGCCCAGAATCCCTTGCAGCTTTGACACTGACTCAGTAAGTCATCTTTCTCACGTGTTATAGATAATTGACACCATCTGGAAATTTCTGACTGTGGGTTGTAGGCACAGACCTACCTACTAAGATGCTGACAAAATTCTTTGCCCATAGGATTAGCATCATGGTGTAATGGCTTGTTCATGTAGCAATAGGACAGTGTGATTTCTTCCAGAGACCCTACAATGGGGCAGTGCAACACAGGTGCTGTAGTATTAGCTTTGGAGTCAGAGAGACCTGAGTTTGAATTTAGGCTCTGTTACTTCCTGGCTGTGTGACCTCAGGTAAGTCACTTAAGCTCTCTGATCCTGAGTTTCTCCCACAGTAAAATTGGAACAATAAACATTATGAAAGGTTGTTACAAGATTAAATGAAATAGATGTGTCTGATGGGTAACATATATATGGCATATATATATGTATATATGTACATACCATACATATGTACTGTGGTAAATACTCAGAAAATATTAGTGTGATTTCTATCGTTGCTATTAAAATTAACAATGGAGATATATATTGATATATATTATATAGATACATATTTATATATATTTCTGCATGTATCTATGCAGAAATGGCACATATGACAGGGTAGTCAAAAAAATTAACACTCCATTTGAATTGACTTTTCTTGCTTCATGTGGAGAATCTTTTAAAACACATGTACATATGAAATTCAATTTCTAAGGCAGTAGCAACCAATACTCATTTAAAATGCTTAGTAGAGATTTTTGGCACATAAGTGCTCAATAAGTGTTAGTTACATTTGCTTTTATTTACAACAATATCTTTCCATATAGTGAATTCCTCTCTAAAGAGGCTTCTTTTTTAGAGGCAACAGGGGACAGAGGAAATCTATATTAGTAGGAGTCAAAAGCCATCAATTTGATGCTGAGTTTTTAATCACAAAATCATGGCACTTCAGAGCTTGACAGGTGAGAAACTGAGACACAAAGAGGTTCCATGACTTGATCAAGGTCATGGAGGAAGCCCAGTTCTCATCGAGTCCTCCCCTATGTCCTTAGCTATCATAAGGCTCAGCTGAGGCCATGAACTTGAAAATGCTTGGCAAAGACCAGGTGCTTTCCACATGCCTGCGTCCCTTCCCCCAGCACCTGCCAGCTCTCCTACAGCAGCTGTGGCAGAGGGCCATCACCACTGCGGTGACTGCAGGGCTGTCTGCCACCAATGGCACCACTGTCCAAGCAGAGCATTGCCTGCCCAGAACTGGACTTGGTCCCTGTCAAGTTATGGAGCATGGAGCACAACACAGCCCCAGGAAGAAGCTCCATGGCCCATTACGCTGAGCAGGCTGGGCCAGCACCAAGATGGAGAGTCAAACATCAGTCTGCCAGGCTCTGGCTCTGTGTGCTGGTATGTGACTGTGGGCATTTACAGAAGCTAGAGAGGCCAAACAAGGGAAGAGAAACATCCAATTGCTCGTTTCTACATTTATTCATTCACTCACTTGCTTACTCATTTACTTATTCATTCATTTAATTATTCTTTATTGAACACTGTGTTTGGAGAAACAGGGCTTCTAAGATTTCATTATTTACTAAGAGACCACACGGATGGGCATACAAACCAATTAGCATATATAGCAAATATAGCAAGTGCTATAATAGCAGAATACTGTGGCAACACAGGAGAACGAGGCCTTTAATTTTCCTGGTTTACAAGTATTAGATGGAGTTGAGATTGTGTAATAATTGGGGTTTGATCAGAGAAATAAAACAACTGATAAATAAATGTCTGCATATATATATATATACACACACAGACACACACAAATACATATGTGTATGTATACATAAATACACACATATGTGACATATGTATGCATATATAATTAGGGATTTGACCTTACATGATTGTGGGAGCTGGTTTAACAGTCTACATATGGCTATTGTCTTTGCCAGGGTTTGGCAAGCTTTTTCTGTAAAGGGCCAGATAGCAAATATTTTAGGCTTTGAAAGATATATGGTCTCTGTAGCAACCACTCAACTCTGCCGATTTAGCACAGAAGCAGCCCCAAACAAGCTATAAATAAATGGATGTGGCTGTGTTCCAATAAAACTTTATTTACAAAAACAGGAGAAGGGCAGGAATTGTCCTGTGGGCCATAGTTTGCTGAGTCTTGGTCTTTGCGATGGTTGTGGAGCCCGGAGTCAAAAGGACGGACATTAGGTAAGGAAGATGGATGTGAAGTAGAGGAGGGCAGGGACCAACTGGAGCCTATCAGATGGCCTGTAACCTGTGTCAGTCTCTCATTGCCTTCAAGGCTTCAGCTTCAATGATGTATGAGTCCTGCAGGAGAAGCGGTGCCTTTCATCATGGAGTTAAACCTATATGTGACCCAGGAATTGGAAAAACTGAAAGAGGATCCAGTGGGAACTGGAGTTGCTGCTGGCTTGGCTGCTGCCCCATGGCAACAAGGAAGGTCAACAGGTGAGCAACCATGGACATGATCTGCAGTAATGTCTGGTGCTCCTGCATTGACCTTCTGAGTGTAAGATGAATATGGATTCTGCTTCAGTTCAACCATCCAAAACTCATGCAAAAGGTCTCTTATGACCCACACTAACTTGGAAGAATGTAGGGAGGGAAATTCTGAGAAATATCATTCCCGTCTAGCTAAGTGATTCAATTGAGTCCACATGGATGAGAAAGTTTCAGAGAGGAACTGGACCTCAAGCATGGATGAGAATTTTCCAGTTGGAGGACATCCATAGAATCCTTCCACAGTGTGCTTTGTGATCTGTTTTCAAGGGACTCCCATACAGAGTTCAAAAGAAAAAAACCAACCTGTTCTTTTCCCTGCCAAACATTTGAAGAATTTATTTTCCTAATTTTTCACTAATTGACTATTTCCGTCAGAATCCAGATGTGAGCGATGGGTGAGTGCTACCAAAGACTCAGCTCAAGTCTCCTCACGAGGGCTGAGGATGTCTTCTCGTCCATCCCCAGCAGGCAAACTCACTCCTGGGACAAGGTGGCTGGTCTGTCCGTGCAGCTCCGGGCATTCAATGAGCATATGCACATTTAGCAATGTTTTAGCAGATAATTCCCATTAAATTTTATTCTGAGTCACAGCACCGAATGTTTCCCCCTTTTTTAGTAACTTGCTCTTTCTTCCTGTGTTTTGTCTTCATTAATGCTGTCAGATTTTACTAGATGTTCTGGCACCCAAAGTTATATTTAATGCCTTATTCTTTCCAGTTCCTTCCAGTTCCATAATACCTCTTGCAACCACCCAATCATCCATTCTCTACCCACATGTCCATCCTTTCACTCATCTTTGCATTTATTTGTCCATCGTCCATCCATCCATCCACCCATCCATCCGTCCCTCTACATTTTTTTTGACTATTACCCAATTTCAGTCCTTTATCATCTCATGCTTAAATGATTACAAGATCCAGCAAATTGATATGCCTGGAAGGCCTAGTGAATGAATAGAATGTAGTGTAACATAAGCTTAGATTTGAATTTTGTGTCTGTCCTTTACTAACTGTACAATCTTAAGCACATAGTTGAAACTCTCTAATTCTGTGAAAGAACTGATCATGTCCATATCTCAGGACTGTTGTGAGCACTGATTGAAATAAGGTGTTTGGTGTAGGTAGTACAATTTCTGGCACATAGGAAGCACTCAATAAATGTTATTTAGGGCCAGCCTGGTGGCGCAGCAGTTAAGTTCACACGTTCTGCTTTGGTGGCCCAGGGTTTGCCGGTTCAGATCCCAGGTGCAGATCTATGCACCACATGTCAAGCCATGCTGTGGCAGGCGTCCCACATATAAAGTATAGGAAGACGGGCACAGATGTTAGCTCAGGGCCAGTCTTCCTCAGCAAAAAGAGGAGGATTGGCAGCAGATGTTAGCTCAGGGCTAATCTTCCTCAAAAAAAAAAAAGTGTCATCTGCCGCCTCCCCCCTTTTCTCCTACCTTATCTACTTTATACCTTTTTTCAGATATCTTCTTCATAAATACACGCAATTTTTACCTAACATCCTGGCCTTTGCTGAAGCCATCCTTCTTCCTGAAATTGCATCCTCCCCAGTTTCTAACTTACTGTTGAGACTCATCATTAGTTCTGCCTCTGTGTCTTTGATTGTGGAAACTCTTTTCCCTGAATTACCCATACTCTTATTCTCGTCATAAGATATTTATGACTTCTTGAATCTATCCATGCCTCAAATAAAATGTGACCTCTGCACAGAATCCTTCCTGAATCCCTCAAATGTAAACTTTTACTCTCTTTACGTATTGTAAGACTTCATTTGCAGGGAAGGGAAAAGGGAACTGCATTTTTGAGTACACTTTGTTAAGTGTTGATACCCGTGCCATGTACCTGTCACAACAAACTTCTGAAGTAATTATTATTATCTTTATTTTTTAGCAGAATTTTTCCAAGGTCACTCAGCTAGTAAGGATCAGAGCAAGAATTTGAACCCAGGTCCATATGATTCCAAACGTCCTTTTCATTTCACGCTACTTTGCCTTCCATCTTCTGTTCTATAATAATACTAATTACCTTCTGACATTTATGAAAGATTAAAAAAATTACTAACTATGATTGGCTCCATTAATGAATTATATTAAAGAATAGGGATGGCATTTTATTTATTCTTACCTCATCCTAATTGTCCTGGTGTAACAATTTAAACATACCAGTAAGGACGTGATAAATCTTCACTTAAAGGGCATTCAATGCACACACACAACTCTCGCTAGAGTCTTATTCTTGAGAGATTTTGCCCCAATTTCAAACGTAGTAAGTGGCCGTAAATAACTTCATATTCTCACATTCTCATTGGAATGGTCAATTTCCACTTTCTCTCTTTTTAGTAAGGAAGTCTGCAACAAAGAGGGAATTATTATTACTATTATTTGGTTAAGTTCTTTTCTCAATAAAAGACTCTTCATGCATTTAAGAGCCCCGGGCTATTTTGTGACAATCCTTGGGCCGATTCTTGCAGCCAGCAGGCAGTCAGACCACTTGTTTATCTCTCCATGGCATTAGTAACTCCATGATAGTTACATTTGTTTTATTTATAGGTTGGAAGAGCCTTCACCCATGAGGAGTACTGAATAAATAGACTTTGCCATCATCCTCCAAGAGATTGGGAAGGAACCGCTCATGAGGAAAGCCTGGAGGGTCCAAATTGTCAGACTGAAGTATGGCCCTTTGTTCAGAATCAGAAGAGTTAACCACTCAAATCATAAAATACCAGATGAAGCTCACTTCACCAAACGAGTAGCAAAATGCGAAGAAGAAAGACGTGTGACACTGAAAACGCCCAAGATGTAATCTCTCCAGGTTAAAACAAGCAGGTTCATTTGAGATACTAGAGGTCATACTTTTGCCTAAAAGACCCAGGAAACGTGCTTCGTGGTAGCACCAAAAAGAGTTACAGCATTTTGGGTTTTTTTAAAATTTAATAAAATAGAATGAGATTGATTGGCTGACGCAGAATAATCTGCCACCTGGGAAGTGTTTATGTCTAGTTATTTACACCTGAGTGTAAGAAGCGCAGCTCCAAGTTATTAAATTAGGGGAGTGCAAAGATCAACCCAATATCATTAAATAATCATGTTATGAATTCAATAAACATGAATTCAATAATCATATCTCAAGTCTGTTATCTCTTTGGAGAGAAATGAGATGTGTTCTTTGATAAACCCCCAAATCTGCACTGTCCTCAGAAAAGGAGCGTGCTGCTGATTCACCATGAGCTTTGAGATCTTTTCCAAGAGACAGAATGGGTTTTTGTTGTTCAGTCCTCATGAACTTGCCTGGTGCCTTTTCTGATTAATGGCATGTATTTCCCCAGAGAGGTGCCTGAAGCTGAAGGCAGAGATATGACATTGAGACAGGGCTAACCTAACTGGCTCTCTCGTGGGGATTGATTGCATGCCTGACCTTTCACTACAGTGTTGTAAGCATTAGCGTTAACTGGGTGTGCCTCCCTTAGGAATGAATAAGTCTCAGCCCTTCCATAAAAGGGAAGATGGGTTTCTCAGATATCGGGTTTCAAATGCTGTACCTTTAAGACAAGTTGAGGTTTACTTTCAAAGCTGGGTATGGGCCCTTCTAAAGCGAAGCCCTGCCTGATCATGAACTATTCATGTAAGTTATCATGTTTCTAGAACTACCTACTTTCTAGTTCTCTTACCTTGTCTCATCACCACCTATCTTATCTCCTTGACAACTCTGATCTCAGATCGACCTTCAATTTATTTTTATTACCTTCACTCTCTCATCCTGGACAAGATGTCTAGTCTCATTGATTCAATACCTGACTTTGACTTATCCTGACTCCACTTTCCCCGCATGCACTAGAGGTGGCTGTCGGCGTCAGACACACTGGTCAGTGTCTGTTCTTAAGTCCATGCCCTGTCCCTTTTTTGGCTTTGCTCTTTCTCTGAAAACTGATAACTCCAAGAGGTCCCACTCCATGACACAAAGCCAATGGCAGGACAGGGGACTAAAAAGGCTTCTACAGATGACATCTGAAGTGCTGTAGCCTGAAGGAATGTGGTTCACTATCCTTGGCATCTAAGCCGTGAGAGGGGTACCTCAGTTTCATGCATCCCAGAGAATTCTTAACTAAAGAGATGGTTGTACCCATTTCAGCCTGTAGCTCAAGTGCATCTATGTCTTGAAAAAAGCCAACAATGTCGTTGTGTGTCACCCAATGTGACGCAATAGGATATCAAGTGTTTTGGAGTCAGGCAGACCTGGGTTTGAATCCTGATTCTATTCCTTGCTAACTGTGTCATCTTAATCAAGCTTTTTAACTTCTCCAAGCCTCAATTTCTTCATCTATAAAATGGGGATAACTGTAAATACTTTATACTGTCTTCGTGAGGAGTAAAAGAGATAACGAATACAAAATACAGAACGTTGCATACAATAGTCAATAAATAGGGTTTATTATTATTATATTGATTATCATTATTATTATTTCTATGACAAGGTCCTAATGCCTAAATTCTGGCAAGAATGGAAAAAATTTCAAATATTCAGGCAGCTCCTTTCTTGAGAGATGGGCCACAGGTTTCTTCACGCACTAGGCTGGTTGATCAGTGCTCTAAGTCACCACTTGGCTTCCTGCCTGAACTTTTAATCTTGTCCCCATCTCAATTTAAAGAGGGTGAGAAAGCAGAGACATCAATCGTTTCCTTGTCAAGGACAACAGCCCCTTCCTTCTTCCTTAGTTCTCTCCTGGGGCCCCATCCACCCGGTGCCAAGGGAGGGGGCTGCTGCTGCATACAAATCACCACGTGGTGGGGGAGGCTTTGTGCTCCTTGGGAGCCAGGAGCAATTTCACTGTCTCTCTGTAAGGCTGTGGTGAGTCCAGTCTTCCCACTGCTCCTGGGGTTAAGCACCCCACCGTGTTCCACAGTCGCCCTGGATAGAGATGTAACCATGAAGATGGCAGTTACCCAAGGTACTGGGACACAGACTTTATTGATTTGTTCTTCTAATGCATTAGGAGGAAACAGGAAACCTTAGGAAGGTCACAAGCGACAATTGTGCATTGACTGGCACAGACATTTATTTCATTCAGGAAAGCGCGACTCAAGTGGCCTTGCTATCAGAAAGGAAAGGAGACCATAGATGAACGACTTAAAAATAAAAACAATAAGTGTGGGCTGGATCAGTAGGAATCAGAAAGGACTGAAGCATCTAATGTTCAAGCTCAAACTTGAGGGAGAGTCCTTGTTCAGTTACTGGCAGGGCCAGGTGCTCAATCAATGTTGCAAAACAATTGGATGAAGGAATAAACCAGGACAGAGTGATCTCCTTAAGTCTTTGCTCTATTGATTCTCTAGGCAGCTCTATAGCATTCTCTCATCTGATTCTGTGGTTACATTCCCTTCTTTCCGTCTTAGCTTCATGATCTTTAAAGCTGAGCACGTCAGAGAGCTCTGTATGCTTTCTCACTGCTCTCCTCAGCTCCATCCCTTTCATGATCCTCCTTGGAACCATTGATCATTGAAAAATCACAACACGTTTGAAGGTGTCCTAGCCTTCCTGTACCCCCTTTCCCTCCAGACTTGTGTCCTGAACGTTTGGGGGCTGCTTCCCACAAATCTAGGCTAGGCTTGTCTTCCCTGATGATTACAAGAGGTGAGATCTTCCTTCGAAGGTTCTGGTTATTTCAACTTTATCAACCAATTCTTGTTTTCTGGTGAGCAATTACTCCAGAATGTCAGCTCCCATGTTAGTCCTCTAGCCTTTAAGAAATGTAACCTATGAAACCAAACTTGTTCAAATGTTTGGCCTTTAATCATTTCAGGGGATTCTGGATAGGATGCTAAGGTCCCTTCTAACTCCATATGTGTATGATTAAAGCCAAAGCATTAGTCTAGGGCTCAGTGGAATATTTCCATCTTTCTAGAAACATTTCCGTATTGATTATTAGAAAATGAAATATTATAGAGCACTGAGAAGAGATTGGCCTTTGAACTATACTTTTGTTCAACCCATAAAGTGGGCTCTGTATGGACAGTTTGTCTCTAATCCTGGTTTGAACAGCCATACAAAACACCATTTGGGCAGTAGAAGAAGCAACAGAGAAGTGATATCTCCCACAGAAGACATAATGCTGGAGTTTACTCATAAGCAATGTGGAGATCGAGTAAGGACAGCCCAGCCTTCTGGGGAGCTCAGATTCTAGTACAGGGACATTGCTTGTCCCAACTCTGCCTGTCACTCTTTCTGTGACTTAGGCACAAGACATAAATTTTGTGGCCACAGTAGCCTCATGGTTAAAAGGGATTTGTAATCAACTAATTTGGGATTGCTCTGAAGATTAAATGAGACAGTGGATTCTAAATAGCCTAGCACAGAGTAACTGCTCAATTAACAGGTGTTTGGTTTTTTCCTGAGGGTCCACAAGATATCCAGCCATTGGAATGTAGTTTGAGTCTTAGGGTAAAACAGCTAACATGTATGAATCACTAAGCCATGTGCCAGGTAATGTGCTAAGCAATTTGATAGTAATATTTTATTTATCAAGATACAAATATAATACTCATTTTTCAGATAAGGAAAGTAAGGCTCAGCAGGGTTGAATAACTTTGCTTACGTTATACAGAAAATCGCTGGTAAAACCAAGATTCACATCTTGGACTTTCTCACTCCAGAGCCCATTCTCTCAACCGCTTTGTTGTCAGGGCATTTTCAAAGGAGAAATCAGTGGCACGACTTTAATAAGCTAAAAAATCAGTGAACTGTAGAGTCCCTGGGGAAATAGGGGTTGGGGAGTAGAGGTGGAAATGCACTAAAATAATAGATTCCAGTATTGATCTAGTGAGCAGGGCTGAGGAGAAGGAGATTAGTAGGATTTGTAAAGTTGTTATTAGTATTTGCCAAAGATGTTTGCCATCTCCAATGTTCTTCTTGGGAATGCTGCCTTTTGAATATCTCTCTGGAAAACAAGATCATGGAAAACATCCTTCTTTCTCTCCTTCCCCCTGAAATGCTTATTAAATCTTTTCAGCGCTGGGCACCATGTTAGGCACCAAGAGTACAGAGATATGGAATGCGGGGCAAGATTTTATATTTGATATGTTTGAATTATTGGTGCAACAAATTGGATCTGGAGAGAAAATCTGGGGCAAGATTTGGATGAGTTTTGCATCTACATTGAGGAATCTTGACTTTGGCAACATTCTTACACATGGGATTATTTAGGGGGGGAGTGCTGTAAGCACTGCAATTTCAAAAACTCACTTTGGACCAGTGATGATGCTAAAGTTTGTCACTTGGTGATGCCAAGAGGTTTGTAGATATGAAGAGATGAATACCCTAGACCTGCAGGTGAAAAATTATGTATCATGTGCATGAGTTTGTTTTCTGAGGAGAGCGTCTGTAGCTTTATTTTCAAAGAGTCAGGGGCACAAAATGATTAAGATCAAATACCATTAGAGTTGTCTCAGAAGGAAGAAAAGTTAGAGGAAAATATGTGAAGGTTGGTAAAGAATACAGTCAAGAGATGAGGATGAGCTGAGGCAGTGGCCCTGGGTATGGAACTGGCAGGTATAAAGGCTATTTAGGAGCAAGGAATGATAACTGGAATTGATGATCAATTGGATGTAGAAGGTGAGATCGGAAAGATGAAGCTTCACTATCTCTTGATTTTGTAGCCTAGGAGATGGGTTATTTCACCAAGAAATGGAAGAGAAACTATAAGCTTGGAGAGTAGGTAATAAATTTAGTATCGGTATTGATGTTGATTGCTCCTTGGAATGTGATTACAGTATTGCTATTTTCTCTATGAAGCTTAGAACATGTATCAGGAAGTGTAATTTAGCTCACTGATGTACCAGGCATATGAGGGAGAACATGCTGATTTGAGATGTGTACTTCAAACAAAAAAATATTGTTTTCAATAAAGCTTGGATATATACCTAAAATTGAGGGGCATGACTCCATCTCCCCTTTCCAGCCCTCCCACCCCTGCATAGTCTCAGAGATAAAGGTGGTAATTCACAATGACTTAGGATATGTTTATACAATGCCATACAATGCCAGATGTTTAGATAAATTCTTAAGAATTGGCATAATCCAGATCACTTCCAAACTGAGAATAGGAATAACATAGCTATTGCCTGAATTTCCCCTTTCTATAAAGATATTTGGCCTTGTGTAGATATAGTTAAAGTCATATAAATTCCCTGGCTATAGAAAGGGTGAAACCTTTAGGAGACAATTTTGAGCAAATCTTGGGTGCCAGTATGCTATCCCTTTGTAAGAATTAACTAGTTAACAACATTCTTATGGTATCAACCCTATGAGGTAGATTTTATTATCCTTGTGTCATAAATGAGGAAAATGAGAGCAAGAAACTAAGAAACTTGCCCAAGTTTGTCAAAGGAGGGAGTGGCAGAACTCTTCCAAACCTCACTCCATACATTATCTGACCACATCTGGACCTCTGGCCCATGAATCCTGTTCTTTTCAATGTCCCCATTGCCTTTATGCCTTCCTTTCACTCTGCACTCAGCTTAGATTCCAGAATCTGCAGCTATCATCATCCTCTTGCAAACCCTCAACTCCTAGCCCCTCACTCCTTCCATCATTCTCAACTAGCAAAAGTCAACCTTTGAACCCAACCCTGCCTACTTCATTCCTATCCCAGAGTCACTGATGGTGGACTGGAGAAAAACACTCAACCGTGCTGACTGGTCTCACCTCAAATTTGTGACTACAAATCTCAAGAGGGCGCTCTACCTTGCTTGGCAACCTTGCTACATTTGTGTAGTCCATCTGCTCTTTCATTATTCAAGACAACCATGGTCAAGTCTTCTCATTTTTCGGATTTCCTACCCTGCTCCTTCCCCTTACTTTCCAATGAAGACGTTGCTTCTTATCCAGCTGAAAAAATAGTCTGTACCCTTAGTGCCCTGGAGCTCACCCCCCTTCCTTCTGTGGGATTTTAGTCCTGCAGTTGTCTTCCCTCTTGTCCCTATCATCATTTTCTCCCTCTACTGATCATCACAATCAGCAGACAAACATGCTCTACTATTCCCCATCTTAACAGAAGAAGAACTCACCCTTGACCCACATTCCCTCCCTGCTCTTACCATATGTTTTTCCTCTCTTTTAAAGCAAAACTCTTGGAAAGAATTGTCCATCTACACTTTCTCTCTCCACTTTCTCACCTCAAATTCTCTTTTTGACCTGTGCTAATCAGGCTTTGGTTCCCACTCCTTCAAAAACAATTTTTAAAAACCACACTTATCAATGTCACCAACAAACGATACATTGTCAATCCGACAATGAATTCTCAGTACTAAATTTAAACTCTTTGGAGCTCTGACAAAGTTGCTCACTTCTTCCTTCTTCAAATACTCTTCTCTTGGCTTCTGGGATAGTGTGCTCTGGATCTCCTTTTCGTTCACTGGTCAGCATTTCTTAGTATTTTTGCTGACTTCTCCATCCTGCTCTACCCAAAGAGTCGGTGTGGTTCTCTGTTATCTCCTCTTCTCCACATGCTTTTACTTCTGGAGGATCTCATACAATCTGATAACTCCTAAATTTTGATCTCTTGTCCTAACCTCTTCCATGAGATATGAGATATCAAACTGCCTATCAAATACCTAGTGTTTATTATGTATATTATACTTAACATCACCAAAATAGAACTCTTGATTCTCTCTTTTCCCCTAAAAATAATTCTCATCCTTTTAAGCCTTTTTCAAAACCAAGAGGTCCTTCTTGATTTCTCTTTTCCTCTCATTTTCTACACCCAACCCATCAGCAAATTTTGCTGGCTTTACCTTAGTCTCATCATTTCCTTCCATCGCCACAAACACTTCTAGTCTAAGCCTGGACTACAAAAGCCTACAAATTGATCTCATTCCTTCTACCCTTCCCTCTTCCCTCTACCCAGGCCTGTTCTCTACTCAGCAGCCAGCCTTCTTTTTAAAATGAATTGTGTTCTGTCCTCCTAAAACTACTTCAATTCCTTTCCACGTTACTGAGAATAGAATTCAGACTACTTAATGGCCTACCAGCTGTTACCTGATCTAGACTCTGTTTACCTTTCTGATCTTGTTTTCTACCACTTTTGCCATTGATCAATTGTGCTATTTCTACACTGGCTTTCTGGCTTTCCTTTAACACACCAAATTTATGACTGCCTCAGGGCCTTTGCACTCCTTAATCTCTGTACCCAGAATACTCTCAGCCCAGATATTTGTAGAACTCCTTAGAAGTATAGAACATCTTAAAAGCATAGAGCATCAGAGTTAGAAAAGTCTTAGAGATCTTTAAAACCCATCCCTGCATTTTACATCTGAGAAAAATGAAGCCCCAAAAGGTTGAGACTTGTTCAGATCCGTACAGTAAGTGACCAAGTTGAGACCTCCATCCCTCTTGACCAATTCTCTTTCCTTTAAATTTCATTAGACAAGCTAATTACTCTGTGTATGGCATTCTTATTGTTTTGGATTCAAATGAACTGTGATTAGTTTTAAACTGCAACACAATTTGTCTATCTGAATTCTTTTGACTTCTGAATTCTTTTGACATATTGTTTCCTGGGGCAGTGGGCTCCAGTGGGTGAAGTAGGGTAGAGAAAAGAGGATGAGAACACAACGGAGATAATTTTTAATTACATAGAAGTATTTGGCTTTTCCCTGTGAAAACAAAGTGCCTCATCCAGGTGTTACTTCAAGTCTCCTGTAACTTACAGAGTAAGTAACTTACAGAGACCAATGTACAGATGAGAAAACTGGCTGTGTATCTCCTGTGTATATTACTCACATCAGAGTGACTTTTCTAAAATATAGAACTGGCTGCTTCTTTCCTCTTCTTAAAATCTTTCCATGGTCTCATTTGTCCTCAGGATAAATTTCAGTCTCTGTAACCAGGCTCCCCAGCCCTTCACAGGCCGTGCTGTTATCATCAACCTCATCTCCATCACTTCCTTTCATAGATCCACTGCTGTCACCCAGTGGTTCTCAATGCTTCAGCCACACGTGTGTCATGCTCATTGTCTTTCATCTCTCAGGCCTTTGCCCATGTGATTCTGCTTTGAGGGACCTTACATACCTGTTCTTTGTAACAGGAAGCAGGTGCTGCCTCTTTTGTGCATCCTGTGAGACATTTCTCAGGCAGTGCCATGTGCTTCCTCAGGATCTTGAACATCTTGTGTGTGTCCCTATTAGAGGGTTTATCAGTACACAAAGGGGTTTTGTTTGTTTTTGCTCTTCTCACCACCTTGCTCGATCATGAGCTTTTGATGGGCAAGAGTTGGGTCTTATTTTTTTTGGTCTCTGCAGAACCTGGTTCAGGACCAGGCACGTGATCGTAACCGAGAATGTGTTGGATGAATGAATGAACAAGTGAATGTGACTAGCATGCTGGCAGGGAGTGAGAATAGCCTCCCCAAAGAATATTTTAATGGATTCTCATCTGCCACCACCTTGACCACGCCTCTTTCAATCCCACTTATATTTCACAGACTTTACAGTAATCTCTCCCCAGGGTTAAAGAGACCAATTACTCTTTCAAGGCTCCTTCTGGCAGGCACTGCCCCTGACTCTAAAGGGCCCCTCGAGCCATCTATGAGGTCTCAAATGTGAACACAGACGATGGGATTTCACATTCATTTGTTTATTACAGTGCACTCACTTCTAGCAGTATGCAAGATGATTTTTAGGTAGTCTGTGGATTTTTTAAATAGATATGAATTTATTTATATATGATTTAGAAAGAACCCTTTTTCCATTCATGATAGCAAATTAGACTGTTTAAAAAATAATTTATTTAGGTTTAAAAAGTGAATCGAGTTAAAGAGAAATATTAAGTTTATATAATACAGATATATAGCAAAAAAAAAAAAAGTGGTGCCTGAATGACTAATGTATTTCATTCACTTAAGCATTCATTCAGGTATTCATTCATCAAATGTTTACGGCACATCACATGCCAGCCCTAGGCTATGTAAGGGGGATATATATAGATGATTAGTAGTTTCCGTCTTGGTCCCTGTCCTTTAAATTTTAGATACTCTCCCTGTGTACTCTGCACACCTCTCTACTGGATGCTGAGAATAATTTGTTAACACCCACACTGATGTGGGGTGACCAGACTGGGTGGGAATGGAAAAAGGAAAATACATACACATATACATGTAAATATATTCATATATGTGTGCACATGTGAGTATGGGCTGGGCTTATTGTTTGGCTTCTAATCAATAGACTATGTCTGGGGCTATGTGCACACCATACATCGCACACAACCACCCAAATGCTAGGACTGGAAAGCCAGACTGCATGGGAAAATAACTTGCCAGGAGTGGAGTTGTAAGAGAGACAGTGAGCAATGGAAGAGAGTAGAAACTGGCGTCAGATCAGAATTCAACTCTCAGCTTTGCCACTTACTGCAAGACTTTGGGCAAGCTCTTCACCTCTCTGAGGTTCAGATTTCCTCTGTAAAATGAGAGGATTGGACTGGATCAGTGACAGAAAGTACACTTTACTTATTACGCATAACTTACTGGAGGGTTTTGGTGACAAGGCTTCTGAGGGAAGATGCTGGTCGAGTTGGCAAATGTGCTTGTATGATTACTTATGTCTAGCGTGGATGTGGAAGGGGGAACTGAATGAATGATTAGCTATGTCTGACACGAGTATGAGGGGGCAGAATGGCAACAATTTGCCACACCGCACTTAGAGTTTTTGAGCTGGATTACCTTGAAGAGAACTTCACAATCAGACATTCTATGGTTCTGCAAAAGTCAACTCCATATTTTCTTAACAGTGAGAAGTGAGTAAGCATGGGAAAGATGGTGGAGGTGGTGATGGTGGGAATGGTGGGAAACAGCTCCAATTTATCTCCATAGAACTTGTGGTAGGCAGCCTCTAAGATGACTCCCAATCATCCCCACCTCCTGGTATAGTCATTGCCTCGTGTAATTCCCTCCCCTTGAGTTGGATTGGATTTTTTTTGCTTCTAACAAATAAATGCAGCAGGAGTGATGTGATGTCATTCTGAGATTAAGTTATAAAAAGACTGTGGCTTCTTCCTTGGATTCATTTTCTCTCTGTCTCTCTGAGGGAGACAGGCTGCCATGTTGTGAGCCACTCAAAGGAGAGGTCCATGTGGCAAGGAACTGATGTCTCCAGCCAACACCAAAGACGACTTGAGCCTGCCAACAGCCCTGTGACTGAATTTGGAAATGGACACTCCTTAAGATGAGCCTTGAGATGATTGTAACTTCAACAGCACCCTGAATTTAGCATCCTGGGAGAACTTCCGGCAAAGATGCCTGGATAAGCTGAACACAGATTCTTGACCCACAGAAACAGTGAGATAAAAAATGTTATTTTAACCTGTTAAATTTTGCAGTAATATATTATGCAACAATAGACAACTAATGCAGAACTCTAAGTCTGGCAATCACTATGGTGAGTCTTGACAAGTAACAGGCAGCTCTGTGTTCCATACTTTATTTCATAAGAATTACCATGGGCTCAGATTTTTATATGGCCACAAAAACATCCTCTGCACACACAGGCACTTGGGGACCAGGGTCACACCTTATCCTGAGCTCCAAACTTGTATTCAAGCTTCTTACTGAATATCACCAAAAGGATTTTTCACTGCCACCCCCCACAGAACATCTCTGAGATTCTCCCTGGTCCCGTTCTTCTACTGTTCCCTGTTTTATGTTCAGGCTCTAAACTTTGGAATCATCAGCGCTTCTCCCCTTGCCCTCACTCACTGTATCTTATCTATAGAATCCTTGTGACTGCCACTGTCTGAATTCACTCCTGGGATCTCACGTTTGATTAGGACAAGAGCCTTCTTACTATCCCCTTGCTTGCCCCCAGACTTCCTCGTGTGCTGCAATCATTATAATGCCTTTTATTGCTGAATGTTGAATACTTAATGTTGAAAAGAGTATGTAAAATAAAACTATCCCTTATCCTATCATCATAAAGTCTGATTTAATTTTTGTACACTCTTCCAGTCTCTATGTGCAAAAATCGATTTCATTTTTACATGTATAAGAATTTCAGTGTGTTAGAATAATAATCTGTAAACAATTTTTGTGTTTTACTTTAAGTAATTCATTAAATAATAAGCATTTTACCAATTTGCTACATTGTCTTTGAAATGTTTGCTCCTAATGGTACATACTATGCCATGGAGGAGATATACTCTAAGATGTTTAACTATTTCTCTATTGAACATTCAGGTCATTTCTAATAGTTGTTGTTATAAGTAACATCGGATTAATCTTTCTGGGTAAAATTGCTTGCTTCTCTTCAATTAATTCTCTATAGTAAGTTTTCAGGGAGACAATTCCTGGGTCAGCTATTCTGAAGACCTGTTGGTACAGGAGAGATGTCCCTGATTGCTTTCTGAGAAGGCTGAACCTAGGTGACAAGAGTTTAAAATATCCTTTTTATTAAAAAAAATTTTTTTTGATATAGTAACACACTTTAAAAAAGGTCCCTATAGTGGGTGACTCATTTGAGAGCATCACAAAGTTCACATAGTAATAGGAATAAATGAGAGGGTCTAGGAAGAAAGGGGAAATACGAGAATTTAAAGTCCAAGATATTAAGACTGGAACATTTTTCTCTTCTATTCTAATAAGCAAGCGAACAGACAATCCCCACCATCTGTTTATGGACCTCTAGGAATGTAGGGGCTTACTAATTTCCATACCAACTTTGTCAACTTTTGTCCCGCTATTAACACTGTGCCCCTGCCTGGAGAGTGAGAAGTCTGCTGGGCATGGAGTCCACAGCCTTCTACTTCTAGAGCATACTCTGGGTACCTGGGATGTCAGCATACCCTGCCACTAGGGCCCTGGACCAGATGTTCACTATCACAAATAACAGTAAATTTGCTTTTTCTTCCTAAAGCTTCCTCCTTCCCCTCTTTTTCTTTTTACACTTGTTTCTCTTCCTCCTTCTTTTTCTTCTTCTTCCTCTTCCTTTTAATATCGAGCTTTACACATTGATGTAGCATTAGTACAGAAGTCAAGAGTAAGGCATGTGGAATCATTCTGCCTGGGCTCACAGCTCAGCCCTTAGACACTCAAGCAATGTGAACATAAACACGATTACCTGTCTGTTCCTCGGTTTCCTCATCTGCAAAATGGGGTACTGTTAATACTTCCTCATGGAGCTATTAAGGTGATCCAATAAGTCAACATATACATAACAATTAGCCAGGCACTATGACCAAATGTTTCAGACTATTTCCTTAGAATAGATTCTCAGAAGCAGAATTACTGAGACACAGAAGAGGACCTCTTATTCTCCTTCTGTGTAGAATTTCCCCAAAATTCTTGCACTGATTTCCACTGGGTAGAGGTGCTATTTTCAAGACCTCCACCTCCCTGAGGGCTGAAGATGAAGGCGTGGAGGATACGTGACTCATTGTGGCCATGATGCTGCCTCAGCACTGAGCAGCCAGACTTGCATCTGAGGAAAATGCAGCCCGACGCCCCGACATGAGGAAATGGGTGACGCAGGAGTGTCAGGCAACAAGCTGATACTGGAGAGAAGTCAAGGAGAAATATGATTGCCTCAGGATAAGGACTGCTCTTGTCAGGAAAATTCCTAGGAACATGAAGAGAGACGTGCTTAAACGGTTCCGTGAGTCATATCCAGGAATTTGTACAACAAAAGGGCAATCACACCATGGCCAAGCGGGGCTCCTGACTGAGAGCTTTTATGGAAGGACCAAGGAGGGCTGGAGAGCACAGAGCAGACCAACTCATTACCGCCCTGGTGATTCCTGACCCACATTCACAGGCCCTGTTGCCTTTCTTCTTCTTCTTCTATGAGGGACATTAATAGTTCAGCTCTTTTCAGTAGACAGAGAGGTTTTGGGTATCTGAGGAGCTTAAGAATGACTGACAGAGAGGTCTGCAAGGAACTCCATGCAGGCTGACAAGATCTGACTTCCCAAAATAACTTACTCACCAGTTCCTTGTTGCCAGTAATTTAGCAGCAGTTGGGGTGTTTCCATGGTCGCCTCGAAATTCAGGCCACTGGCTGATGCTATTGTTACTGATGAGGAAAGCAAGATGAAGCTGTGATAATGATTATGACAATAATGAAAAGAAAGAGGAACTAATGTTGACTGAGTACACCAGTGCTGGGTGCTTTCAAATGCTTTATCTCAGTTAATTCTCACGACACCCCGCTAGAGTTGGATATAATTATTCCCATTGTACAGATGTGCCTCAAGGGGTTAAATATCTTGCCCGTGGTCTCACAGCTGCTAAGTGCCCACTGGGGGTTTAAAATTCCTGTCCTCACTTCAAATCCTGGGCTCTTTTCTCTACATTACATGCATTAGATGAAAACATTATGTCGTGCATGCACATACTACTTATCTTGGAAAAAGACCCCTAGGCAACCATTCCAAAGGGTGCTGGACTTTTTGTAAGTACAACACTAACTTTGCTAACTGCCCTGTACTCTGTATCTTCTGTTATAACAAAGCCAACGGAACATGTTATTTCTGCCAGGGCTTTAGAATACAATCTGGTTCCGGATTTGTGATAACAATCTTGAGATCTGGGCACTAAAACAGCCTGGTCACAAAGGGTTAGACCATTTGAAAGGCCAGCAGCCTTCACCCAGCGATCCTGGTGACTTAGAGCCCCACATGGGGTGGCCGTTAGCTTTCTCAGCAGACCAATTGCCCCCAGTTGATTTTCTTTTCTGCACAGCCAGAGAGCACTTTTGCTCTCACCCACTGGGAGCAAACCTGAGGCTGCCCAGCTTGTCAGAGTGCCCAGCAAGTCTGTTGACCTGATTAACCTATGATAATTATCTTCTGAAGCTACGTGGTGGGCAGAAGGGACTAGACAGACAGCCCTGTTGGCTCGGCTTTCACAGTTCATTTCCACAGGGCATTCCCCTTTGGGTCTCTGGACATGAGCTAAGTTCATCCCCACATATTTCTTTCCTTTTCTGGCTTGTCCTCTCCCCTGCCCTCTGTCATGCACATGCCAGGGTCACCAATTTCCTTGTATAAAGAGATGCAAGTCAGGAAGGGAAAGAAAGGTGAATTGCTCATCTCCAGGACCAGCTGAGCATTATAACGCATATTTAATATGAATGCTTTGCAAAGTAGTAGTCACGTCTCCCAAGACTTAGAGAGTTTTTCAGGCCACCAATATAAGGGAATTTCCCAACATGCTCTGCACTGGAAAGAGCAGAATGTCTACTTTTCTCTGAATCCAGCCTCAAGAAGCAATGATCAGGACATGGCTTTTATGATTACAAACCTGGTTTGAATCTTGGTGTTACGCTTTCCTAGTCTTCTGACCTGGAGCTGGTTTTTCACTCCTCTGAGCCTCAATTTCCTCATTTTTCAAAAGGGAATAAATATACCTGGTCACAGGGTTGTTATAAGGATGAAATGAGAAAATGTAGATACAAAGCTTGGCATGGTGTCCAGCACAGGGAAATGCCCAGTAACTGGAAGCTATGACAACATTGCATATTGTTACCTGGGGTGTCGTAGCTAAGGGAAAGCCCAGTAAACATGCAGGTATACGGGCCAGGGACCACAAAGCAAGATGGAGTCAGGAGCCCAGGAGGCATGGCATGAAGGGATTCCTGAGAGGGGCCCCTTATGAAGGCTTGGTGATGCCTCTTCTCTACAGAGGAGATTGACTGAGTGGCTCATTCAGAGATAGTGTGTAATAGGGTGATTTGCTTTAGTCCTAAGAGACTGAGAACAAGGACTTCTTTTCATAAACCACGTTGTCCCTAGAGAATTATGACTTCCTTCTTCTCTTGAAGTACGGCTCAAAGAGCAGCTGCCAAATGATACCCATCCACCTGAAACCCTGATCTGCCTCAGCAGGTTGCAGGCAGGGGAAGGTCACCCCACGTTCCAGACCAACATTACTGAGGTCTGCTTTTCTGTTCTTTCATTTTTATTCCCTCTTTTGCTCATGCCAGGGGGCCAAATCATGCAAAACACTTGTTACTTACATTCTTAAAAGGGAAAAATATAATGACACTAAACAAAATTTGTGAAAAGAAAATTAGTTAACCAAGACCCCTTTGAGTTTTCTTCTTTTATTTTTTCTTGTCTGAATCCACTCAGATTTTAGGTAGTTATAATCATTATGGACTTTTAAAATCTTTACTTCTTTCCCCTAAAATTATATCATAGTCTTTTATACCTTCTCATAGCCTTCTTGGCTATCATTGTAGATTGTTCCGTAGTATTCCTGACCCTAACAGTGGACAGTTAAGTTGTTTCACATTTTTTTTTTCTCATTTTGGCTAATGCTGCAAAGAGCATTATCCTCTATGGATTTTATTCCTTTCGATGATTTCTTCGGGATAAATTCCTACTTCAGAATGATTCATAATTCTTGATTTGTGTTACCAAATTGCTTTCCAGAAGACCTGTACTAATTTTTATTGTCCCCAGAATATTAAGCTCACAGAATTGCTGAACTTGGATGCTATTTATTTATTTATTTTTGGTTTGCTAATTCTCTACTTGATGACTTATGAACACAGCCATGCTCCCAAGCCTTATTGACTATTTGTGTTTCCTCTCAAATGGCCTGTTTTTACAAAAACCGAAACTAGGTTGGGTGTCCTAAATGTGACTGTGACAGGTCAGCCCTGGATGACCTGAGGAGTCTTATTTCTCATTCCACCCAGGCCCTGGAAATCTGATCCTCTGACCCTGGTGTCTTGCTGTCAGTCCACTTTCCAAGCACTATGCTGGGCACCAGGGAAGGAAGAGTGAGCAGGGTAGGGGTACACAGTTTAGTGGACGGGAGACCGACAAGGAACACACAGTATGGAGCAGGGGAGTCCCCAGGACCAGGATGGGGAGCTCAGGGAAGACTTCTCAGAGATAAAGCTCAGGCTGACATTGGAAGGATGAATTACAGCTTATCGGGTCAAGAAAAAGGAAAAACGCATCCCCTTCTGCCATTATCACCATCTCCCCGGTGCTCCACCTCTCTACCTTCTCACAATATTGAGTCACACTGAGCTACTCACGCTTTCATGATCGGAGTTTGCTTATACTGTCCCTGCCTTGGAAGCTCTTCTTCATCCTTATCCACTTGCTCAAGTCTTAGTGATCCTTCAAAGCCCATGAGAAATTCCCTTCTCTATAACTGCCCTCTCCCAGTCTGGGTGTGGAGGTGATCCCAAATGAGGACTCCTCTACCTCCCACAGCACTGGGTCTTTATGACAGCCACCACTTTCATATTTTTTGCCTCCTCCACTGAACCGTGAACTTGGACTCTGTGTGACTCCTCTCTCAGTGTTGTCTTTGCTGAGCTCAGGGCCTGACTTGGGATGCTGGGTGACTGCTGAGCCACGATAAACTAGTTGAAAGATCACCTCTTGAAATTCAATCCCTAAAGTGCCATTGCTGGAATTCGGTAGCTTCTCAATAAGTAAATACATTCTGAATACACTTAAATATTCAAGATCCATTGCCACTAGGCTTTCCTTTAGAAAATTACTCTTTTTTTTTTTTTTTTTTTTTTTTTTTGCCAGTGGTGTTTGCAAGGGAAGTCCACCTCCTAATACATTTGGTTTTCTCTACTGGCTGAGAAACCTGAGCTTTCTTGAAGATCATCAGCCGACTTCATTCACCAGCCCCACCCACCGACGGGCAGGCCAAAGCATGTCTCTTTAACACAGAGCCCTTTTTTCTGCTTCTGAGAAAACCAAACCTCCTCTGCTATCTGAGATGAATAACCCCTGCTAAAATAGAACGCACTGAGTCTTCCAGCCAAGGAGGCGGCTGGCAGAGATGGGGGAGGTGAGCACATTTGGAAGCATAAAATTTCCCAGGATTAGGGCATTTCATTAGGAGCCTTCTAGATTTGTCTTTCTCTCTAAAGACTCCAATGAAAGTCCAGAGAATTTACCAGCTACGGTGAAACAGTCTTTACCACCAGGAGCTGTGTTGCCTGTTAATTGTAAACAAGTTCATGTGTTCATCTCACAAATGCCTATTTATTTTCTAAGTCTACCTTGTTTCATTTTTAATTAAAATCGTTGCATCGATTTGTTTTTAAAATAATAGTGAAGACTCTGACTATGTAGGTTGAGAAATAAATTATCATTTGTAGGATTAGAGTGGCTCTTCTTTTGATTTTAATAAAGATTAGAAGAAGAAAAAGAAGCACAAAGGAGTGAATGCAGCTCCCCCAATATAATGAGTTAGACGGCTTCCCCCTCCTTGATCAAACAAAAGAACAAATGTATTAAAGAGTATAGATTTGACAAACCATCTCTGCTCTCACAAAGGATTTTCGAGGGGATTTGGAAAGTTGCAGCCTGCCCGTGTTCTGTTATTTCTGAGTATATTAAAGCCAGTACTCTGTTAGCTTAAGTATTGTTTTTGTGTGTGCTTTGCTTCCTGGCAATAGAGTCTTTCTTTAAGAAAAGCAATTGGGAGATACCCCGGTCCTGGTTAATCTGTTCCCCTTTTCACACACAGACCATTGTCTGGATGTGCTTCCCCAGAGGCGCAGGCATTCTGTCCTGGGCCCCCTCTCCCGAGTCGGCAGCCTGCACAAAGGGAACCGTACCTCTTGGGAAGAGCCTGCTGGATTTCCATTTGACACTGGAGCTGTTTTGCTTCGCACAAACCTCAATGCAAAATGTGCCGATTCCCAAGGAAAAACAGAAAAACAATGCAAGGAACAAATGTGGTGGTGGTTTGTCAGTGTTCCACCCATACCCTCCACTCCAAAGGAACAGAGTTTGGGAAGCTCCTCCTGCCTTCATGGATGACCACAAGGTTCTGACGGCTCTGTAACAGATTCATCCTGTGGATGCTGAGGGTCTGGCTGCATCTCTAGAACAGGAGCTTCTGGAACTCTCTCTTTGTCCCTGTATTCACTATGGTTTTTCACCCAGATGCAGAGACAGGGCCAGCTCTCTATACTCCTATCAGTCAACTCTGACAACACACCCCAGTAGTTTCAACTGGCCTTACGTGATGGTGGCCCTTTTCATATTGACATTTAATTACTACCTCTTCATTAGTTCTTTTTCAGGTTCTAATGTGGCCTTAGCCAACCACACACACACACACACACACACACAGCATGCTTCTGGATCTCCCTCTCTTTCTCCTTCCCTCTCCTCTCCATCTAAGTTGCTTAAATGTGCTCTATTCTTGCTGTCTCTCCAGTTCCAATTTCTGCTTTCTCCTCTAGTCACTGCATTGTGAGTGCTGACTTTCCCTGCCACCCCTGATCCCAACCTGGCTTAGGTCACTAGCAACTGCCATGTTATTAAGGCCTTATTTGTTTATTTACTGTCTCTTCTTCCAGACCATGAGCACTTTCAGGTTGGGGTCAAAGTCTTTTCATCTCTGTGTTCACAAGTATTGTGGTGCTCAGGACCTGTTTGACTAAATGAGCTTATTCCAGAACTATCACATTATCACAGCTTCTCTTCTTGAGTTATAGGAAGAAAATAACATGTCCTAAGCATTTTGCATTGTACCAGGCATGGTGCTGGGAATAGCCACATACATTTTCTCCGTCATCTTTTGAGATGAGGCCTTTTGGAGATGAGGAAATTGATCCTCTGAGAGACTAGGTAACTTGGTCTAGATCACACAGCCAGTAAGTAGATGACAGATCTAGGGGTTAGTGTTTTAAAGGCATTTCTGTTCTTTGGGCTGGTTTGGATTATGGTCCAAATGTTCCAGGCATTGAGAACAATTCATACATATGGCAGATTCACCTGAGGTAAATGTGGGCTTCCCAGAAGCTCAGGAAGTGGGGGCGGTCTCCAAGCTGCCATCATGGAGAGATTGATTCCAGTAGAAGAGATTCTACTCCATTTGAGGGAAGCTCATGACTGTCATAATTGAAGAAGGGATGCTAGCAACAACAAATAATATCTAATGAGACTTACGCTCTGCTATGGCAATAACTTGTCTTAAATTTATTAATTTTATTAACTCAGTTTTCAAAACAATCCTATTTGGAAGATACTATTATTAGTCCTATTATATTGATGAGAACACTAAGGCACAGAGAAGTTAGGTAACTTACTCAAGGTCATATAGCTGGCAAGCTGTGGAACTAGGATTCAAACCCAGACAGATATCATTCCTGAATCTAGTACCATAAGCACCATATTATTCCAGGAGATAATTCTCACTTTTCTAAAAGTCCTAAAGTTTCCACATTTTCTTGGGGTGGGAATATCTTGAATTCTTATTGTGGTTTTTTTGAGTTGAACATGCTGAGTTTTTTCATCATTTGACACCCCACCGTCATTTTGACAGTCTACCATCTTGTTTGCTCTTTGGGATCATCCTCCACTTCATCCATCTTCCTCCTAAAGCATGAACCCTCAAATGAAGTCAGGTATCCCAGGAGTCATCTGATGTCACATATTCACTAAGGGGCCAGTTTTTGAGGTCATGTCACATATGTTCATTTATGCTAGTCTTCCTGCTAACCAAACATCCTCAGTCTTTTTCCAACGAGCTGCTGGGGCACTCTCCCATGCTTATTTGATGAGTATTTTGGGCATAAGTTCAGGCAGTTCTTTAAATTTATCTTGGATAAATTTCATCTAATAAGATTCATTTAAACCATTTCAGCAAGTGTTTTCTTCAAGTCAGTGACTAATTTGGCAACAAGAGACATTGGAAGGGGTATAGGATTTGTAATCAGACAACTTTGAATTTGGAGGCTAGCTTGTCAATTATGAGTTATTTGATCTTGGGTAATTCCCATTGACTACACCTCAGTTTTCCCATCTGTAAATTAGGACAAATGATATCAACTCTAGAGGACTGGGGAACTCAATGAGAGGAGGACTTCTTAAACCAAATTCCTATTACCATTACAATCATAAATATTTCAAGCCTAGCTAAGCATTCAAGAGCCTATCCAAAGTCATGAAAACATATTATGGCAATGCATACTTTCTTAGCTTTTACTTCTGTTCATATGCATTACATTTATGTTACTAATGTAACCATTCTTTGCAAGGTTTCCAGGAATTCGTGTCTATTTCTTAGAAATGCTTGGTAATTGTTTATTGAGAAACTAGCAATGGCATATGAAATACCTATTCCTAGAAATGCTTCTAGTGAGCTTTAGCATCTGGAGAACAACTTCAGTAATCCAATCACCTGCACAAAGTGTTAATAGGGGATCATTATCTTCTGGAGACATAACCTGGGCTCCGACATACCAGGCAAAGAGCCTGGTGACGTTATGGCCTCTGTCTCTGGCCTAGTTAGAGGCAAGGGTCATCTCTACTTCTCAGGGGACCTCTGGAGACTCAGGTTGCCAGCTTTCAGTTGGAAATACGATAGAATAAGAGAACAGAAAAAAGATAATTTTCATTCCTGATCCAGATCAGAATTGCACCTTGATAATACTAATTTCTCTAGTCAACTGAACTGCTAAATTCTGGAGCCTTTTGCTAACCTGGGCTTTCAAAGTCATCCCCATCCTCCAGCATTTTCCTGACTTCTCTGATTCTTCCACAGACAGGCTCTGATCATTTATGTCTGCCTGAGCCATGCAGACTTAGAGGACTTCTGGACTTGCCCATTGCCTCTGCTGATATCAGATGCCTGCCTAACGCTCAAGTCTTCCACAATCCTGTGGCCTACACTTTGAGCTGTCGACCAAACTCTGCTGTTAGCAGCAAGGAGAAGGCTGTAAATTATCTTCTTGAAAGGCTCTATTAGGACTTCAAGATGAGGAAAGTCCATAATAGAATATTTGTTTTCCTATGCTATGGCAATGGAAGCCTACACAACTGATTAAAATTGCATTTGAAGCTAATGGGGCAGGCAATAAAATTTAGTGGTTAAAGTGATGGACTTTGGAGGGAGACAGACTTGATTTTTTGAATCCCAGCTCTTTCAACTGTTGGCATAATAGGGGGGGCAAGATATTTCCTTCCTAAGTCTCAGCTTTGTCACCTGTAAAATGGAGAGAGTAATTCCTATCTCATAGGATTATTGTAAGGGTTTCTTGAAATAGTGTAAAATGTGTTTATTATTATAGTGCCTTCTGCATAATAAGTGCATCATAAATACTAGCTCCTAATTTTAATTTAAGGTGGCATCCATTCTACAAAATTCATCCTAGCCTGTCTGACCCCAAGGTCCATCCTCTGTCCACTATGTCAGGTGGTTTCAATTTATGACCTCAAATCTGTCGGCTGGTCACAGGTCTCTCTTCAGTTATAGACTACAGGATTTTTTATTTTAATGACTATATTTTTCATTTCTAGAAGTTCTAGTTTATTCTTTTTAAAATAGCTATTCTTTTTTCAGAGTGTCTCTTTTTTTGGGAACTTTTTTTAATGTCTTGAAACTGTTTACTATACTTGTTTGGTAGTATCTATGAAATTGATAATCTGAGTTCTTTAGGGCTTAATTCTACTATTTTTGTTTCTGCTGGCAATCGCTCATGATAGATCAATTTTTGGATATGTTTTTAGTTTTGGGTTGAGAATTCATCTTGAGAGAATCCTTATGTGTAGAAATCATGCTCATTTTGATTGAAGGTATTTGCAGATAAGAGTGGTGATACTTGCTTGTTTCAGATGCGTCAGGGGTATTGGAAGTCTAGAACCTATTTTAGGTAATGTTTCAGCTTGTGGGTTCTGAGGTCATATGAGTAGTAGAAATCATGGCCCCAGATATACATGTGGTGCAGGTTGGTGTTACAAATTTCAGGGAGATAGTTTCCTTAACTGCAAGCTAGTTGAGGGAGACAAGCTTTCCTGCCATCTCTTTTGGGGATAGGCAGATTATTTCTAGTCTATCCTTTTACTGTTTGCATTATTCTTCATGGATCCTGAATTTTTGCAAATGACTAAGTTCTGACTCTCCCCACCTTGCATAAGCACAAGATTTCATCTCCTGTCACAATATGAGCATTAAAACCAAGCCTCTAGATTACTGAGAGTGACCACACCTGCCCTTGGTCACCTCAGGGCAGCTATAGCATCAGCACACATGCTTACCACCTTGCTTTTGAGTTTTTTCCCTTCATTTCTGACCTCCGGAGATTTCTCTTTCCTGTGATCTCAGTTGTGCATCTAAAGGGATGTTTGTTGTATTTTGTCTGGCATTGATAAACATTTGTGGAAGGAGTTTTTTCAGAATATCTACTATGCACAATGTTGGAACCACAAGTCCTGCAGTGGAAGCCTTTCCTCCATTGCTCAAAACACCCTATCCTTAATGCTTCCTTCACCATGAACATCTCCACTGCAAGGATGGTACTCATGGGAGCTGACTGGCTCCAGGATTGTTCTCTAACAACTTGAAGGATCTCCTTCAAGCCTTTGTGGTTTAACTACTTTTTGCCCATTAGGCGTGAGTAATCCTTAAAGTGTGGTTTGTGATTTTGAGTGAAACTTTAAGGTGTTAAGCAACATTCTAGATGATTTCGATTTGTCTCAGTTTGCATGTTCCTGCTCTTGGCAACATTTCCCCCAAGAGAAGTATGTGATTATATATGCATATATTTCCTAGGTACATGAACATCCTTATAGAATTGATGTTTGAAGAGAAGAGAGAGATTTGCATTTGCAGGGCCATGTGAATTGTGGAAGGGAGACCCACATTTATTGCTCTGGGAAATTAACAACTAATTTCCCTTCAAGAAACCATTGGACATTTCCATTGCTGAAGACCTCTAGGTCTTATCTTCCCCAAACAAAAAACTAGAATCATTTGCCAGAGTGGGAACTAAACACATATCGATTCAGTACATACCTTCTTCCACCACTTTTTGTACAGAAATGAGCTTCAGATCTTTTCAATAAAAGTCATCAGGTCAGTACAATCCAGACAGCCTCTCTTTGGCCTCGGTGATGCATCTGTTTTGTTTCATATCACCTCATTCTGCAGTAAATTGTGACTTCTGGGGCACAAGGGCAGCGCAATTACTGAGCTACTCTTTAAAGATCTTAGGCTTCAAGAGTGAAGGAGCAAAATGTTTCCTGATTGGCAGGAAGCCACAGGATTATTTTATTTTAACTAAAGATATATGAGGCATGGAGGCAAGAGCATCAACTTTGGAATTAGTCAGAAATGAATTCCAGTCTCAGTTTCCTAACTCTCCAACACTGTGATATTTGGCAAGCTGCTAAACTTCTGAGCCTCAAATATATGAATTAGAACCGATTTGCAAGGCATTAGAAGTAAATATTTGTGAAAGGCCTGATTTAGGGTCAGCATGGTATAGTAGAGAAGGTTTTAGAGCCATCCAGATGTAGGAGTGAATTTTAGTTCTGCCATTTCCTTTTGTCTAAAATGGGGCAAATAATGCCTACCTCACAAAATTGTTGTGAGGATTAAAGTGTATGAGAAAATCTCTATCAAGCACTTGGTCCACAATGTAAGTTCCTTTCTTTCTCTTGTTAGCACAGTCCTTGGCTCAGTACAGACCAGTTTAGTCCCTTGCTCCTTGAAGAACCCAGTGCTTTGACTCCATTCTATCCCTTGAGGGCCCTCTGTGCATCAGGGCCCCATTGCTCAGTTTTTCACCTAAGTAAGATGCCCCATTCATGCCTCTTCCCTCGATTTCCCAGACAGAGAGGTTATTGCAAGCTGAGAATGGCTCCAGGCCAGTACGCCACTTCCTGCCTACCACCTGGCCCTCCCACGGTGCTTTCCATCTTACAACCTCTGGGGCCGTGACAACAGGACCCAGGGAAGAGGCCCCTGCCAAGGCCTGGCCTTAGATTCCTGAGAGGCCTCTGGAATTTTCTGGAGACAGACTGGTCTCTGTCAGCAGCCCACAGCCTGGAAAAGAGTGAACAGGAGTGTATGGCAGGCTGTTGCTTTGAGCTGCTCCCTCCCTGAGGCTTGTGGTTTTAAAGCTTTAATTGCTGAGATCAGAGACATTCTGTTTTATGACAGTGCCAAAAAGGGCCACCCCAGCCTCGCCCGGGTGATGGCAGTTCCTTCCAGAGGCCCTCAGCATGGCCTGGAGAAGCCAAGGCTGCCAGGGCCCAGAGCCTCCTGTGGGGTGTGTGTTTCCCTTCCTATTAAATCTTCCCCGTGCTCAGAAGGCCGCTCCACTTTCCCATCTCTCCAGCTCTGCCTCTGGCTTCTTTAAAGGCTTCAGTGTTCCCTCAAATTAAGGGACCCAGCTGCTCGAGGCCCTTTGTTCAGTGTCTCCAGGATGACCTTTCAGATAATTCGTCCCCACTCGCAGGGGCTGAGCTTTGCTGGTATTTAGACTCAGAGCTTCCTTGGCTAATGGGAATTTATTATCCTCTTTGTTAGGGGACTATGAGGTTCTTTTTCACCATGGAGGGCTGTCTTCTGGGCGAGTGATACATGGGCTGGCCCTGGCTCTCTAATCCTGGCAAGTCCCGTTTCCAGGTTGTGTCTCCATGGGCCCCAGAGTCTCTTTCCGTGTGTGTGTGTGTGTGTGTGTGTGTATGTGTATGTATGCTCACTTGGCCATGAAAAGTAAAGACTTTCAGGTCTCAGGCTCATTCTGGGATAAAGGAATCAGGTTAGAGTTGAAGGAACATGGAGTCTTCACTTTAACAGCTTTTTAATTATTCTTGTAAATCTGATTAAACCTTGCCAATTGAATTTTTTAATTGTGGTAAAATATACATACTGTAAAATTTACCATTTTAATCATTTTTAAGTGGGCAGTTCAGTATCATTAAGTACCTTCACATTGTTGTGCAACCATCACTGCCATCCATCTCCAGAACATTTTCATCTTCCCAAAGTGAAACGTTGCACCCGTTAAATGCGGACTCCCCATTCCCTCCTCCCCCAGCCCTGGAAATCACCATCTTACCTCCTGTCTTACGAATCTGACTACTCCACGTACCTCATATAAGCGGCATCACACAGTATTTATTGAATAATATTCCATTGTGTGGATAAGGCACGTATTGTTTATCTATTCACTTGGTGATAAACTTTTGGGTTGTTTCTACTTTTTTGGCTATTGTGAATAACATTGCTATGAGTATCTGCGTACAAATATCTGTTTGGGTCAACTACTTCAAATCTTTTGGGTATGTACCTAGAAGTAGAATTGCTGGATCATGTGGCAATTTGATGTCTAATTTTTTGAGGAACCACCATGCTGTTTTCCACAGAGGCTGCACCATTACTTTCTGTTTCGTTTTGTTTTTTATAATAGCCACCATAAAGGGTATGAGGTGCGTGCTCATTGAGTTTTGAGGGTGATGAAAATGAGAGCAACTGCAATACTGATCATTTATTAAAGTCATACTATGTACTAAATATTTAACACAAATTATCTCATTGAATCTTCAAGATAACCCTGTGGGGTTTGTTGTTATCTCTATTCTACAGAAGGGAAAACTGAAACTCAAAAAATTGTGTAACTTGCTCAAAATCAAACAACTGAAAGAGAGTAAAACTGGGAGTCAAGTGCAGGGTTGTCAGAGTCCCAGTGTCCATGCTCTTTACACGTCACAAGTTGTCTTCTCACCACATAGTTGTACTTAGATGGAAACTTGGGATCCCCCCCACCCACCCGTTCATGGCTACTTCCAAAAGGTTTCAAAATGTAAAGTCGAAGGTTTTCTGTAAAGGTAGGGCATTGGGATGTTAGCAGGTTTTCTGGAAAAAAAAACCCCGCAAACACACACAAGCACATGAGTGACTGAAAATACAGTTATCCAGGAAACAAGCCAAGCCTTCCTCAAGCACTTACTAGGAGCGATCTTGCTGTTCTAGATCCCAAGGCCACAGAAGCAACTAGTCATGGGCCCTTTATTCTGGGAGCACACCATCTAGTTGGGGAAACACCTTCTCAGGTAATTATAGTACAGGGCGCTGTGGACAGTGGCAGAGGAGGTAACTCCAGGGCACTGTGCAGGGTGTCATGCCTGGGGAATAGAGAAAGGGCCTTGGGGGCACTGATCGTGAGAATAATCAACTCTATCCTTAGGTAGGGGGCCAGGAAAGGATTCATATCAGAATCATCCTTTGAATTGAATGTCGAAGGATGGGGTACAACATTATAGATGGAGGAACAGCCACAACAGAAGGGGGAAGGTATTTTGTGCATAGTAACAGCAAATACAAAGGCTCAGAAGAGGGAGGGAATGTGGTTTATATGAAGCGGCGCGCACATTTCAGCACACCTTTAGCATAAGCGGCATGTGAAGGAGTGGAAGAAATAGGATTGGAAATTAAACACGGGCTGTCTCATTAAGAGCCTTTCTGCCTTACAGACTGTCTCTGCTGGTCTTGTAGTTGATAGAAAGGCAGGAAAATCTCTATTTTAAGCATGACAGTGACTTGGTCAAATTTGTCTTCTAGAAAATCGCTTTTGACTATGGTGGATGGATTAATACCTACGGTGGTGAGATGGAAGGTGAGATCTGAGCCCAGCAGTAGGGAGACCATAGTATAACAATAGCTTACATAAATTAATCATTTGCTATGTGACAGCACTATACAAAATCGTTACATGCATTGCTTTCAATTGCCATAACAACTTTATGACAAATGTGTTATTACCTCATTTTACAGATGGGGAAACTGAGGTTAAATATCTTGTACAAAGTGACATTGCACTATGGGTGTGGCTAGAACTTTAACCAGGGCTGTCTTAGTCCAAAGCCCTAGGCAGAAATGGCAGCTGAAATTAGGGCAGTCATAGTTGGAAGAAAAAAAGCTGACTGACTCCCAAGGTATTTAGAAAGTGGAAATAGTTGAAAACGATGATTGACTAGATTTAGGGAAGGAAGGAGAATGAGGTGTCAGGGAAGACTCTCCGACGTCTAGTTTGGAGGACCGTGTGGTTGGACATGCCTTCTACCGAGAAGAGGAGGACAGGGTGGAGGGGAAAGATGGTGGTTTCTGCTCTGGACAAGCTGTAAAGCTTGTAGAAATCATACACTATTGATCAAGTAAATCTCTTGAAATATGAATTTATAACCATTATCATTAATGTTGAACCTTCCTTTGAGATGCCAGCCAGTGATCATTGCACACATGTGTAATATATAAATAAATTAGTAAATATACAGTTATGGGAGGTGCATTCTCAAATTTTTTTACTGATATAAACGAAGGCTCAAAAAAGTTTGGACACCACTAATGTTAGACTAGATTCAGAGAAATCAAGATTAAAAGCATATCCAACAACAAAGCATTGCCTTAAACATGCAGACAATATTTTGTGATGCATGGTCTTCTTGTCTACTTGGTCCACTTACATGCATTCCTTGCTCTATTATTTGTCAGCAGACCTATTAGTTATATAGATTCAACACTGGTCAGTCTGTCCCATCTCCTCACTCCAAATATGTTACTTCAATCCCTACTCACGTTTTACTAATTTTAACCACTTGCTTTCTTCTAGGATTAACCTTATAAGTTCATTTTCTATACAGTCTCTGGGGAGATCTTTTAAACTGGACTGCATCCACGTCATTTCGTTCTTTAAAATCTTTCAGTGGCTCCATGTTGCCCATATTACACTCAAAGCCTTGGTCATCTGTGTCTTTTCTTCTTCTCCCAATGCCAGCTGCAATGGGATATATGGTGACATAAACAAGCCCTGCCATTCACAGTACCATGTTTCTCATGCCCAATATGCCAATATTTTCTTTCTTTCTTATTGATTTGGAAACTGCCTATTTATCCTTCCGAACTTTGCTCTTTTCTCCTCTAAGAACTTCCCTCTAGTCTCCAGCAGAGTTGATTGCTATTTCCCCATCTCTACAATATACCAAATACACATCTGTTTAACACTGTAATAAAAAGTACATTTGATATGATTGTTTCATGCCATAGTCTGCGAGCTCCTTGAGGGGAAGGACTTGATATGTGTATCTCTGTAGTCCCTCACAGTCTCTTAGGACATGCCAATATAAGAAATGGTTCAACAGTTGTTGGTGAGCTAAATGAATGAATGAAGGATTATTTATTATAGGAATTACATAGGCTAATGTATATAAGGCCCTTAAAGAGTGCCCAACGCATAATAAGTGTTATATAAGTATTTGCTATTATTATTTTCTCCTGCCTAATTTCTTTCAATGCTTCTTTCCAGTTGGTTTTGTCATTCAAGCAAATTAAAGGTAAGAAACATGGCCTTTATGTCTTTCACATTCCTTCATAAAACCTAACATAAGCACTTAGTCAATCTATTCACATATTCATCAAAGATTTGCGATCCCCAAAATCCAAAATTTTGCTAATTTTCTTCCTAACCATGCATGGCGGAGCTCTCTGAGTACATTCTGATACTCTACCCCCTCTGTAGGATGGGTATATTTACTTTCTTTTCCCCACCAACATTCCCAATCCCTCTCACTTTTCTAGATTTTTCAATGGTGCTTTCAATCTTTCTTGAATCTCAGAGGTTCCTTGCAATAGCATTCATCTTTATTGCAAAAGACTGTCACATTCTTTTGGTATGGATTCATCTTTATGGATTCTGCCCCAAATAAATAAATAAAATGGAATGCCACACTTCTACGCAGAACACTGAAGTTTATTTTCCTTCTGTGAGGCTGAACATTTATTGATGAATCCATATTGTACTGACAGCAACTTCTTCAATAATTTCATGGGTTGTGTAGCAGTTGGTAAAAGTGCATGCATGTGGGCAGGGAAAACTATGCAAATAGCAATAATAATTATGCTTGGTGTATGCAAATTCTACCAGGTATTTTCAGAAATTAATCTTCCAAATTACTTTTGCACAATTCAGGAAAATTGAAATGTGCATTGAAATAATTGTAGAAAAATTTAAAAGCATCTCCACTCATTCAAATCATCCAGTTAAGGTGCTATTATAAACAAAAGGATTGTAGATATTTCAGACACAGCAACCATACTGTCAAAACAGAATTATAGAGATCACGAAAGCCACACTTTGTTTGTAGACAGCTTACCAGGGATGACATTGTTTGGATTATTTTGCTTGGTTTAAAAAATTATTATTAATATTCCTCAAAAGTTATCACTAAAATGAAGCATCATTGTTTTATTTGTTCATATACTCATTTACCTATTCTTCCTGTGTTAATATCTCCATTTATCAATCCATCCATCCATCAAGTCCATGTTTATTAAGCATGACTGTGTGCCGGGGACTGAGCCAAGTTAAATTATAGGAGTAGCAAGACCTTTTTGCTTGGGCCTCCAGCCTACTGTGCGCCACAAATATACATAGTTTAGCCATGTTAGGGTCTTTAAATTTCCTCCATGAGTTAACTTTGTATGAAAACTAGATTTGTTTTTAAAATAGTTAATGTATTACATAGATAAAGCATTTTTAGTATCTTCTTCTACGTTCATGTAGTTTTAACTAATCAAATTATGACCAGGGATTGCTGAAGATGACCCTAGGTTTCTCTGACTTCCTTGAATACTTGACCTGAGGTTCTCAGGGAAAAGATCACCGAATCAGTGGGTAAAGGATAGAAAGGTAACAAGACTTGCCCGCAAGGAGCTGCCATCTCACAGACATGTGTGACAAGGAGCAATAAACTAATTAGCAGTGCTTGTGATTAGAGTCCTGTAACCGTAGTCTGTGGACATTTTGAGGAACGAGGAATCGCCTTCTCCTAGGGTGATCAAGACGCTTTCACGAGGTCCTTGAGTTACACCCTGGGGACAGGTTTTACAAAGAAGGTTGGGCACAGCTTTGGAAAAGGGAATGCTCCAAGGTTATGTCTCCACAGCTATATGACTGTGAGGTTTTAACAATTAGCCTCATCTGTAAAATGGAGATGGTGACACCAGCCTCAATGATTTTGGGGGAGGATTTAGCTTATGTTTGCCAAAGTTCTTATCAAGTTGTATTAAGCAGGGAATCCTAGTAGAAGAGATGGTCCAGGGCAAAGGCCCAGAAGCAGGAGGAAGAAAGACATATTTGAACAATGATGATAAGGCCCGTTTGCCTAAAACGTAGGGTTCTTCTATAGAAAACCAGAAGCAGTACTGCAAAACTGCCATGTGTCTGGTTAGTGACCTTGAATTTGTGACTTAACTGTTTGGACTTTTAATTGCCTGTCTCTAAAATGGGTCAAGAAAACATGCTGCCCCGGGTGGTGGAAGATAAGATGCAGAAATGTCATCTGCAGGTGAGGCCTTTCTGTTCCTCTTCTGACTGATGTTCTTTGTTTATTTGATCGTTTCTTATCCGTTCATACCCAGGGACAACTTCCTGTTAAAAACACACACTTGTTTGGTCATTTATCCTAAGTCAGCTAAGATGTCCCTCATAATGAACACACTTCTGATCTAGAACATGGGTTCAAAATATCCTCATTGTTTTTATTGTGATATTATAAGCCAGTATCACGTCCTAGTTGTATTGCTGTTGTGGTTGCTGTTTGAAAGCAACATTGAAACTGTCCCTTCAAATAAATTAGCAATCTGATTGTCATTGATTCATTTGGTGGAAACAATTTATTCTCATCCTAACCAATGAGATCTGGGTTCTCAGATAAAACAATCTATTGCTCTGTTTTTCTACATTTTGGGGGCTGGTTAGCTTTTCTTTTCTGGTCTCCCATGGCTACATCTGTGATTCTACAAATGGCATACTGATAATAGAAGTCAAACAGGTAGAATGGTAGAGAAAGAAGGTAGGAAACACAGAAAGAGAGGACAGTGTCTTTCTCATCTTGCACTTATTCATTCAACAATCATCTTTCACATATTCGTTCAACAATTACCAAGTACCTGCTAGGTGGCTGGCATTGTGTAGGAGCCAAAAAGAAAGCTCAAAGAAATGTCATCTGTACCTTCAACGGACTTGACTCTTGTGGGGAGGGCGGTTGATGACACCAACAGCCAGGGTGTTAATGGAGGATGTTCAGTTGCTCCAGAAGTGTTGGGGAGAGAATGACTAACTCAGCCTGGGAGAGCTGGGAAGGCCTCACAGAGGAGGTGACATTAGATTGGATCACAAACACAAGAAAGAAAAGAGATGAATGGCATTCCAGGCAGGGGGAGTATTACTTCAGTGATTAAAATACAAGGCAGAGAAGGGTTAGGCCGTAGAAAGAAATAAAGCTCTAAGGGACTCAGAGGAGGAAAACATCACATTTCATAAAGAGGATAAAAGAGACACTTGAAGGAGGAAGGAATATTTAAAATGGGTTGTGACATTTCAGAAGGCACAGAGGGGGCTAGTGAGGCCATTTCGGATGGAGGGAATAGCATGAACAGTGTTACGGAGGTGGGAAAGTTCAAAGGGGTTTAGGAAACATGGAGGAGTCAAGTAAGCTTAGAGTATATCTGCGCGTAGTTAAGAGTGGAAAGGTCAGGTGAAGCCGGTGGTGAAGAGCTCCAAATATTGATGAGAGGGCTCAGTACTAATTCTATTATTTGATAGGAGTCACTGAAATTTTGATTTGGGGAAATGAAAATCCATTCAATTTAATTCTACCAATGTTTTCTGAGCCCTTGCTCTGAACCAGATACTATGATAGGATCTAGAGGCACAAAATGAATCAGACATGTTTCCTGACCTCTTGAATCGCCCATTAAAATCTATCTATGTCCATAACTATGCCTACACCTATATCTACAGCCACATCTCCATCCGTCTCTGTCTGCACCGGTCTTCAGATCTATAGCTCTGGAGAGATTAACCCGACAGTGGTGTGTGGGATGGTTTCAAGCAGAGGAGGAGAGATGGGGGTGTGGGTAAGCGTCAGACATTCAAATTAGAAGGCCCTGCACTCATCCCAATGGGAGATCCTGAACAGGAGGACTGTGCAGCGTGACAAGATGAACACTGTCCTTGGAGCTCAAGGAAACTGAGTTTGAATCCAGGCTCTGTCACCAACTCTCATTCAGAACTTCTCCGAGTAACTTCCTCGGCTTTATTCTCCTCATCTTTAAAACAAGGAAGCTAACATTTACCTTTGAGGGTGAATGAACAGATTAAAGATGATGTTAAGTAAGCTCTTGGCACTGGCTGGCATCAGCATGTGGCAGTGATGATATCTGTGATAAAGAGGCGGCAGTGGCTTTGGCTTGTCACTCCTTGCTCAGAAAAAAGTAGATATTTTATCCCAGAATAGAGAATAGAGGCAGATTTGGTGGTTTCCAGCAGGGAAGAACGATTGTGGCTTTGATGTAGACTGCCCTTTGACCTCTATGTTCTGTTTCCCAGATAAGGAGCACAGATATCCCTTGCTTGGCTGGCAGAGCCCGGCTCACCTTGGGAGGCCCTTTTGTGGACTGATCTTCCCATGCCACCAATGAACCCAACTGACTCGGAGCTTCTGAGAGGCTCTGGCAGTGAGCACGGCTACAGCTGTGACCAAGCCAGGTTGTTCCATCTCCAGCAAACATTTACAGTGGCTCAGTGCCTGCTGCTCCTGCCCTGACACACAGGAAGCTGAGAGCCAGGCCAGCGACTGGCAGCCAAGAGGATGCTGCCAGCGTGGCAGGCAGAAGCTGCAGAGGGTCTGTCAGGCTTGCTTTTCACTATGGGGACTCTCCTCCAGTGTCAGCGCCACAGCTGTGGACGCAGCTTCTCCCAGGAGCCCACCTGATGGAGCAGGACTGTCTCCTGGGCTCTGGCTCTTCCTGGCTGGTGTCAGGTGGCTTCCAAGGGCCACAGTGCCATAGTGAAGAAGAAGGAAGCAGGATATAGTGAGGAAACATGGCAGAACATTTGCAAAGGCAGATTCTTCTAGGGGGATCCTCTTTCTCCAGGATTGAGACTTACCTCTGTGGTCATTAGCATTTGTTAGCAGTTTTGTGTTAGAGATTTAACAACCAGCTCTAAAAAGAAAGAGAGAAAAAAGGGAGGGAGGAAGAAAGAAAATGAAAACCCTAATTTATAATTTTTGACGATTTCCGTGGTCTAAAACCTCCCATTGCAAAAATTTCAAGGCCACTAAGATCTCCCCAAATGTGAAGTTGCAATGAGACGCCCAGGAGCACATTGTTATATAGTGTTTCCACCACTGATATATAAAACATACAAATAATAGGAGCATACATCCTAGTAAAAGATAGTAAAATAATTAGGATGTGAGGAATTTTGAGTACTTACTACCTTTGTTCCTAATATAATTTATTTTATTATAATTTTATATTATTTAACTTTCAATAATGGCTCAGTTTAACAATTGGCTCACAAAATTCTTGATTTTTTTTTTCCCCCAGAGCTTCTCTGTCTTATCTTCTCTGGAGAATAAACCTCCAGTCTTCAAAACTGACTGATATTTGTCAGATAATTTTGCTTTCTATTTGCAAATCTGGAGGCAAGAAGATTGGTCGAGAGACCACCGAAATAGTGGAGGCAAGTCAGTTTTAAGGCACAGACTAGGGAAAGGGCCATGAGGATGAAGAGCAGAAGGTTTCTTCAAAGTGATTAGAAGGTACACATCACATCCAAAAGCTTAAACATTACATATTTGAAAGTATATGAAAGTATAATGTAAAGAAAATTAAATATCAGTTATGATACAACTCAGTTACAAATACTGTCAACATTTTGACATTATCTATGTTTTAATCAAAGAATAACACACACACAGAAAAGTGCAAAAGTGAGGAAATTTTAGAAAGTTAACACACTCACGTATCCACCCCCCAGATCATCATAGGTAACCTTACCAGTACACTAGAAGCTTCACTCATGCCTCTTCTCCCAAAGGTAATTATTACTAGTTTTGGCCTATTTTTTGAGTTTTATATAAAGAGAATCACTACATCCTCTTTCATTGTTGGCATATTTTCCTCGCATTCTGTGAAACTGATCCATGTAGTTATGTGAAATATTGCTCTTTCATTTTCCTACTCTTCTGTTGTATGAATATATCACCAATTATTAATTGATCTTATTCTTGACGGGCATTTGGGATATTGTAGCAATGTTACTATGAACATCCTTGTTCTTGTCTTTTGTGCTCATGTGCACACCACATACGGACACAACAGTATCTGGTAGGGTAAGTCCACCAAAGTTTTTCTTCTTGTGGTGAGTACGTGTCTAGGAGTGGAATAGCTGGTTCAGGCTTAGGCGATCCCTGTCAAAGAGTTTTCCACAGTAGTTGTACCACTTTACACTCTTACTGATGGTAACTTGAGAGTTCAGTTACTCTACATCCTCACCAAGACTTGGTAATGTCAGTTAACTTAACTTCGCCACACTGGTGGGTTTAGTGGTATATCATTGGGCTTGTAGCTTTCATTTCTGTATGATTTATGAGGGTGAGTTTTTCACATATTTATTCATCATTTGAATATTTTCTGTTAGAATGTTCCTGATCATCTTTTTCCTAGTTTTTATTGGTTCCTTCTTTTGCTTATTGTTTAGTAAAAGTTCTTTATATATTCTGGATATGAGTCTTTTATGATAGGTTTTGATTTACATACCATACATATTGCTTATATCTTTTATATCGTATACAGATTTATTGTAAATATCTTTTCCCATTCTGAAACTTGTCTTTACACGAGCAGAAGTTATAAGTTTTAGTTTATTGTCCAATTTATCAATCATTTTTTTAAGGTTAATGCTATTTGTATCCAGTTTAAAAAATTTTTACCTACCATGAGAATATTCTACATTATTGCCTAAAAGTTTTACTGCTTTAACTTTCACGTTAAGCCTATGTTCTATCTAGAGTTAATTTTTATGTATGGTACAAGGTCGAGGTCAATTTTCTTTACTTATCCATATGAATATCCACTTGATCCAGCACTATTTTTTGAGACCATCCTTTTCTTCAACTATGGCACCTTTGTCATAATTCAGGAGATTGTATATGTGTGATATTGTTTCTAGACTTTTTACTCTATTCTATTCATCTATTTTTCTATCCTTAGTACCAATAGAATATTGTCTTGTCCTAGTTTTTTAAGGAAGCCTTGATATCTAGTAAAATTAATCCTTTTAAGTTTTTCTTCTTCAAGATTATTTTTGCTATTCCAAGCTATTTGCATTTCCAAAGAAATTTTAGATTAATTTTGCCAATTTCCTCAAGAAGATTTGCTGGGATTTTGTTGAAAACTAGTTTGTTTTTGTTTTGAAACTCATGAGAAGGCTTTGGATTTTAGTAAATGTTTCTTCTGCGTTATATTCAAATAATAATATATTTATTCTCCTGTTGGTGAATTATATGGATTGATGTTTGACGGTTATACCAAGCTTCCATTCCTGAAACAAACCCAATTTGATCATGATGCCCTCTTCTTTTTATGTAAATTTGCCAATATTTTGTAGTATTTTTGAGTACATGCTCATAAGACAAATTGGCTTCTAATTTTATTTTCTTAAATGTTTTTGTCATATTTCGTGTCAGAACTATGCTGGACTCACAATGAGTTGGAAATATTTCCTCTTTTTCTAGTGTCTGAATTTCTTTTAAACAAGAATATGTTATTCCTTAAATATTTATAAAAATCGCCACAAGGGTCTGGAGAATTCCCTATAGGAAGGACTTTATTTACAAATTCAATTTCTTTAATAGATATGTAGTCTATTCAGTCTTTAAAAACTCTTCTTGAGTCAGTTTTGGTAAGTTGTGTCATTCTAGATATTTTATCTGATTTTCAAGTTTATTGATCAAGTCTTTCATAATAATCTTTTATTGTCTTTTTAAGGTTCATAGAATCTGTAATCGTGCCCTTTTTTAATTTCCAATTTTGGTAATCTTTTCTTTTCCTCTTTTTTTACTTCATTAATCTCTTCAGGACTTGGTAAATATTAGTAATTTCCCCCAAATAATCAACGTTTCTTTTTGTTGATTTTCTAGTTCTTGTTTATTTTCTATTTTATTAATTTCTGTTCTTTAAAATAATTTATTTCATTTTACTTTCTTCTTGTTTTAGTTTTCTCTTCTTTCTCTATCTTCTTGAGATGGGTACTTAAATGATTGCTTTCAGCCTTTCTTTTCTTCTATTTTATGCATTTAAGGCAATAGATTTCTTTCCAAGAATGTCTTAAGCTGTATCCCATAAGTTCTGCTATGTAGTGTTTTCATTATTACATAGTCCAAAATATTTTCTAGTTTTCATTGAGGTTCCTCTATTGACTTATGGGTTTTTTGTCTAGCTTCTTGAGTTAAATAATTATTTATTTCCGTTCCTTCCTGTACAATGATAAAAGCATGGAAAGTCATAACATATCCTCCTGGTGCAACTTTGGTTGCATCTTGTGAACTTTTATACGTAGTGCTTTTAATTGGGGTATTTAAAAAATGCTTAAAAGTTTTTCTCTTTGTATTGAAAATTATTTACAAGAGAATTTTTACTTTTCCAGGGATTGGGTTTTAATGATATTTCCTTGTTACTGATTTCCAGTTTTATTGCACTTTTAAGATAGAATTGACATGTAAAAATCTATGCAATTTATTAAGTTCTTGGAGGATTACAATGAACATTTGTAAATGTTTTATAAGCCTGTGAAAAGAGTTGCATTTTCTGTTTGTAGACTTAGATTTCAACATGTGGCTATAAGGAAAACTTTAGTCCCATAAATTAGATACTCAATATCCCATTAAAAAATTTCTGGTTATTTACTATTAAATTTCTAATTATTATTACTTTATATATTTTAATACTTTGCTATTAGACTCATAAGACTCACAGCTTCTATACTTTGATCTTGGCTCATGCACATATAATATAAAATATTTTTTCCATCTTTTGAATGATTTCGGTTTTGACTTCTACTTTATTTTAACATTCTATCCCTAGGGATTTTTTTTCATTGCAGTTGTCTGATATTGGACTGACCATTCTTTAAATTTTAATCTATCAAAGACACTTTTCTTTATCCATATCCAACAGTTATAGTTGGACTTGGTTTTCTTGCCCATGTTGAAGAGTTTTATCTCTTGATAAGGGAATCATCTCATTTACAGTTATAATCACAATTGCTCTATTTTGTCTTACTTCTGTTATCTGGATTTATATTTTATATTTTTAATAGTTTATCTTCCTATAGTATGAATATATGTAGAATACCTTTTATTTGAATTTTTTCTCTAATAATTTAGAAGTTTTAATGCATATCCTTCATTGCATTAGTTTACGTACTCCTGTGGATATGCAGCAATGTGTTTGGGATGTGTCACACCACAGGATAAATATGGTACATGTTCCTGAAGTATTGACTTCATTAAATAGTAGGAAATAAAAAATTTTAACATTAAAATTGACATCGATGTATAATGTGATAAATTCACATGGCACTTCTGAAATTTCTGTCAGGGATCGAGCCATTCTGGGTTTTATACACAGATTCCTGGGGTCTATGTTCACTTTTCTCTGATGTTAGAGGTACTTATGTGGAAACACTTGAGAACATCTGTGTCCATTTTTAAAAATTACTTTTGATGCCTGAACCTACATTATCTAATTTTCAACATCAAAAATAAAATAATATTTTTTGAATTTCCACTCTATCGAATAAGGAAATTAACACACTTTAATTTCCTCTCCCTCCTCCTCACCATTTTTTTCAATTTAGTTGGTATAACCCAGAATTTTGGACCCAGATTATTATTATTCCAATTCAACTATGATTTTTAACCATTATTCAAAGTTTTTATTTACTATACAAACACTTTATATTTATGATAAAATTTATAAAATAGAGATAAACATCCTCAACCTTCTATTACTTAAAAATATAAAGGAGTAATAGTTTTGTCATACTGGTGTGAGATAGGAATCAAACTTAAATGTTTTCCCAATTATTTAGTTAGTTTATAAAGCATCAATTAATCTGAGTCGCCATCTGTATCATATATATTATTCTCATATGTGCTTTCCTGTGCCTAAATATTACATTGCAATAAACTAAATAATATAGAAATAAACTAACAATATATAATAAATGAATAATATAAAGTAAACTAAACTATATCACAATAAAGTAAACTAATAAAACAACTAAAATAATAGTAAACTAAATAATACTATACTACACCAGACTGTGTTACGGTCTGATTCTAGATTTCCTATTTTATTTCCTGATTCGTTCTTCAGTTACTGTTTCAGTATCGCTGTGATGTGTGTATGCAAACACATGCACACAGTTGATTCTTATTATTCATAGGAGTTATGTTCTATAACGTCACTATAGTGAATGAGCGAATACAGAATCATTGTTTCCAGGGGAAATACAGGATTAGGATCCTGTGAGCCTCTAGTCACAATACTTTTATCAACCGATAAGTGCATAACCTTGTTTTATGTGTGTTTCTGTTTAAAGACACGTAAACACACACACACGCGCGCACTTCTAATATATCTATCTTGGATCCATTAACACTGAACTCATCTTGTGCTTAGGAACAAACACTCCAGCACTATGTTCAGGGACCAGCACTTCAGCACTACATTTGGGGGCCATTTTAACAGTGAAACCATCAACAAAAAGCACAAAAAATGTTAAAGTGGGGCTCTAAATATACCACAAAAAAGGCACTTGTTGACAGTATGAGAACTGAAACAAGAAGGCAGAGCGTTGCCATGTTTGACCTCCGTTGGGAACATGCAATTTGGATGACTCATTTTCTTTGCCACGCATCTGTGAATGCCTGTGAAAGCACTGTGAGTCTTGATTTGGGGGTTACAAATAGATTTTATCAAGTAGGAGAATTTGCAAATACAGGATCTGCGAATAATGAGGTTGACTGAGTGTGTATATAGATAAAACAGTATATAGATGAAATATTGGTAGGCTGGCCTCCTCTCATTGCATTAAAATAATTCTTGTCTATCTTAGGATTTATTTTCAGATGTATGCTCCTTCTCTGACTCTTCTCAGAGTTTTATTCATTCTACAACATTTTTTGGGTTTCTTCTTTTGTTTTACATGTACCTACAGACGAACCAGCTCACTCCAGTGTGGGTCCCTCTCCCCGCCGGAGTGTGCATTTACTCTTCTCCGCTACTAGGAGCCTCTGGCATGGATGGGTCTAGTAGAGATCAGGGATATTGGCTTGATCTTGGTTCCCTTTCTGCCTTGGTGTGTTGAGTATAGTACTTGATATCCATTACCAGCAGGTAAATTGATGGGCACAATTCCCAATCTTTTCTCAGTTACTAGCTGTTTTTCACCTATTGCAATAACGGAATATTTCACTACATTATAATAGTTCCCTAGCTATAGCCTTTAGACCAACACATACTTGAGATGAAATGTTTACTGGACTTCCATAAATGGAGAAAAATACAGGTAATATACTAAGAATAAATTTATTTAATTTAAGGGACAATTCTTTGAGACGTTTTTTCTATGATTTTGCTAAACTCCTTCTGCTCTTATTTTTTTAAGTGTTTCTACTTGTAAAATAAAATCAATTGCAACCCAATGTTGACTCCCAAAATTTTATTTGAAATATTATTGATGTATGAAATCCTAAAGTCCAGACACAGTACACTCTGTTCTAGTAGGGTTATATCTTTTCCTTCCTCAACTACCTTTCTCCTTGCAAAGATAGATAGATAGATACATAGATAGATAGATACATAGAAGAATAATTGTTATTATATTACAACTATATGCTAGGTCCTGCCTACTTGACATACGTGAACTCCTTTAATCCTCACAATAGTTATGGTAAGTAGGTATTATTATCCCCATTTTAAAGATGGAAAAACTAAGGCACAGAGAGTCCCTCAAGATGACCCAATTGGTTAGTGACAGATTCAGGATTTGAACACAGGCAGTCTGGTTCCTGTATCCATTCTCCTAAGTACCACACTGAGCTCCCACGCTACAGGCCTCACACCTAGCCCATGGTTCCTCTTGTATTGTTGGGCTTTTCCTGTTCCCACCCCTGACTTTAGTGCGTTACCTGCAAAGATTGCATTTCCCAGCATGCAGTGTTGCTATCACTCCTACCCACCTCTCCATTCCTGCCCTGTTCCTGACCCATTCCTGGCTTCCCTAAATGGACAGAGATGGCCAAGAGAGGTGGATGAATGCACACAGAGGAAGGAATATAATGTGGCCTGATTCCTAATATAGCACAGAGCAGAGAGGGCCCTGGCCATTTCCTATTTGCTTGAGGTCCTGAGTCTCTCATTCTGAAGAAGGCTCCGGAGAAGACACCAAGTATCTTCCAACTTATTTTTAGACCTCTCTTTTTGCAAGAAGCAATTCTGGTCTATGCCAGGCACTTGAACCTAGATATATTTTCCTCAATCCACCTCTTTGTGTCTTTTAGGTTCAATACTTTTCAAATTTTGATACATTATTTTTCAGTTTCAGCATTTAAGGTTTTTTGGAGTTTTTTGTTTGTTTGTTTTTATGAATATGTTGGCAAAAGCTATGTTAGCCAACATTTTAAATTCCAAGCAGGTTCTCCTTAATTTTTTTCTGTGTTTGCTTTCATGAACTTTTTCCAAAAATAAGCTCTTCTCCTGAAACTTGAGTGATATGTTTTCCTCCTTCTTTCTGTTTTGCAGCATCTTTTCACTGTTTCCATTTTGGTTCTATCTCTGTTCAGTCAAGTAGAAAGAGGACACATTGTACATAAAACATATTTTCTCCTAAACAGGATGGGTGGATCTTTCTTGATTTGCCATCATCTGTTCTTCCCTTCTTCGCTTGGCTTTTAGAAACCCTATCTCAGATCCTAGGCTAGAGGGCTAACTATTTTTCTAGTTGTCTGCTGTGGCCCCCTAAGTGGGGAAGGTGGGGGCGTTAGCCTGGGCCATACCTGAGGGAACTTCATCGCTGTATTTGATGCTTCTGTCATGCCCAGAACTCAATGTCTGTCTCTCGCTTTCTTCCCCTTGGCCATTACAGAGACACATGTGCCTGTCCTGCCTCCTGCCTTGTACCATTGCCCAGGGCCAAGGGGAAGCCTCACTGTCTGACTCTTCTTGGTAGCACCTCTGCAAATCCACTTTGGAATGCTGTCAATCTGCTGCTGTGGACAGGGTTCTCAGTGCACCGTTTCTTCTCTGTACCATCGTGGGCCTGTGCCCCTGATCTTCCACCCTCTAATCAAGAGATCTTCTGCCAGGGTTTCCAACCGTGCTTGATAACTTCCCTTGCTCTAGTCCTACTCTCCTCTTCCAATGAGAAAGGCTTCAAAGCTCAAGGAATGTGGCCAACAACTTTCCTGAGTTCTCAATGCCTGTGCAGAATTGCCCATATTTCTATTTTCCTTTGGTCTTATCAAAGGGATTTGGGGGGGTCCTTTCAGAGATCTGTACTCAAGTCACATCTTCCATTGAAGCCTTTAACGTTTAATATTTAACTTTAATATTTATTATTTAATACTTATTGATTTTTGAACATTATGCCAGGCACATTCACTTATGTGGTCTCATTTAATCCACTGAATATCCCTTTAAGATATTTTGTCATCATCCCCATTTTATGGGCAAGTAAACTTGTTCAGAAGAGTGTATTAATTTGTTTGTGTTTGTACAGCTAGTTAGAAATGAATACAGGAAGCAGAACCCCATTTTTCTAGTAAAGTGTGCTACCATTCTACCACCTTTCCTTGTCTCAAGCTAATTATTGTGCTTGGGAAAGGCTTGGAGGAAGCGCAAGTCCAGCCTTTGATGGCACATGGTTTTGTCACTTTCTTGCTATGTGACCTTGGGCCAGTTATTCAGTTTCTACTTCAGTAAAATAGGAATAGCAATATATTTCTTTTTAGAATCTGATGAGAGAGTACCTGTCAGGGATTTCAAACTCAAATGGCTTTAGGAACATGGCAGAAGGCATAAATATGTGAGGTAGCCTCATGTAAGACTGGGAGGATTGACGGGGACTGTGAAATCTGGAGAGGGCTAGTTCTTCTGAAGACATCACATTCTATTTGTTAAAAGTCACTGGGTGACTGCATGCCCACCAGAAGGGCTAAAATGAAAAAGAAAGAAAAATACCAAGCGTTGTCAAAGATGTGGTGCAACTGAAATTCTCATAGACTGCTGGCGGGAAGGTAAATTGCATAACCTCTTTGGAAAACATACACATATTTGACTTAACATTCAACTCTTAGGCACACACTCAAACAAGTACATACTCCCACCAAAAGATATATATGTTCAACAATGTCCACAACAGCACTATTCATAATAGCCCCAAACTGGACACTACTATCGGCTTTACAGTGGATCAATATACCGTGAGATATTAACACAATGGAATAGAATGGAGAAACCACAACCACATGCAACAATATGGACACATCTTATGAACACAAGGTTGAACAACAAAGGCTAGATATAGGAGAGTACCCATTACATAATTCCAAATGTTCCGAAGTAGGAAGAAAGAATCCATGCTGTAGGAGCCAGGAGAGCAGTGAGTGACTGGAAAGGAGTTTGAGAGGGGCTCCTGGGTCCTTCTACTGTTCTGATTCCTGATCTTTCTACTGTGGTGTTCACTTTCTGAAAATCATTGAACTCTATACTAATGATTGTGTACATCTTTGTACGCATGTTGTACTTGGACATAAAAATTTTAAAAATAATAACAATCCAAGACTCTTCCCCTCAAACAAAAGCACCAGACTGACCGAATATATATGTCTGCTGGTAGGATTTGCTACACTTTCTCCCCTTACATTCCCCCCACCCCCTCTGTCCTTTAGAGTTCTGTTCCCCCAACACTGGCTATGGAATAGGACAGAGCCCCCCCACCCCACCCCGACACTTGTTTGTTTTATAGGTTTCCCAGGCAAGCAATGAGGAGGCACAGATGTGGCAGAGGTGCAGGAGGAAAGCCGAGACATTAAATGCAGGAATGACATTTTGAGAACCTCAGTCTGGGTCTCAGCTATAGGTCTTACTCTGCTGTTTCAGGGGTCCCCTAGGACATTGATATATCCCGGCTTGCCTTTGTTATTCTAAGCGTGTGTTTGGTGTGAAAATTGAGCAGGGGGAAGACTAGCAAACTACTCTCTTCCTCAGACCCCAGCCTTCATCCCTGAACCATCCTCAAGAAAGTCCTGGATTCCCAGCCAGAAGAAGCATGGGGCTGCAGGGTACGAGGAATGTGTGTGAACATGTGGTTGTTCCAGTGCCTCCTGGATACAAGTGGTTGTTTCCATCTTCAAGGAAGAGGTTTCTCCTGGACACACTCAAAAAGAGTATCACACTCAAATCAGGAATCTCAAATAATCCCAACTAAAGAAGCTGAAGCTGGAGTCATATACCCATTTTGCAGAAAAGCAAAATACAGCCCAGATAAGTAAAGAAATTTCCCAACTACACTCTGCTGAGTGGCAGGGTCCGCATTTGAACTCAGATCTTCCGAATCCCACAGTGTGGCTCCCACTGAAGTGAAACCTGAAGCCCCAACTTGGGGCATTTCCTCATGTTTCCTCCTCCTCCCTCCCACTCCAATCTGCAGATAGCCAAGCCCTGCTTTCCTACCATGCCATCATTTTGTGAGTCAGAGAAAAGCCCAGATCCTGCATACAGGTACAGTACTGACAAGGCTTCAGAGGACTTCTGGGGCTGCAGAAAGGGCAGCTGCTTCAGGGGAATCAGCACCAAATGTTGTAATTTCCTTTTCTCAGACTAAGCACTCTGGATATGTCAGTGGACTGGGTTCCACTGCTTTCCTAGCAAAAGCCTGTGCTCTCTAGAGGGGGGCCACTGTGGATCCGTCAGTGCCCTCTCAGGAGGGACCGTCTGCTTCTCTCCCTTGCATCCATTCTGAGACCCACACCTGCCCCAGTTTGCTAATGAGAGGGGAGGAAGTCTTGGGGCTGCCAGGGTGCTGAACTGGAATGAGGCAGCCAGGTGCAATGCTAGAACAGGTGCTTTGGAACAAGCAGAGCTGAGTTTGGATCCTGGTTTCATTATTTCTTCCACTGTGTGCCTTTGCCCTCTCTGGGCCTCCGATTCCCCAGGTGTAAAATCAGGATTTTAATAATAACCATGAAGAACATTTTGGGGGAATTAATAAAACTTGGGTTGCAAAGGGCCTCATACCTAGAATTGATACTTTAAAACTGTGGTCCATGTCTCTTCACGCAGAATTGTGCAGGTAAAATGCACATTCTTATGCTCATTCCTGACTTATAAGGTCAGAATCTCTGGGGCCAGGACCCAGGAAATCTTCTGATAAACCTACCAGGGAGAGACGATTTTAATAGAGAGACGTCCATTCTCTATTATGGTAAGCAAAGGGGCCCAGGAAGCATAAAGCAAGGTCCCCTAATGGGTCAACAAACACTTCCCATGATGCTTGGGCCAAATCTTGTAGATTGCATGGGAATTGGCCTCTTCAGGAAAGAAACTGGCCTGCCCAGTCTTGTCACTGGAACTGTGAATGTGAAACTCAGAGTCAAGGGTCAGGAGCAGTGGGAGGGAAGAGAAATGGTTGAGAGACATCCAGGGGTGCCAGAGATGAATTGATTCAACGCAAGGATCGATGCACCTGAGTAGGGTCGTGAGACTCACTTCTGCCTGTCTGCTCTGGATCAGCCCGGAGCTGCTGTGGTGTAGGCTGACGATGTCTAATTCTTCTTGAGGCCTGTTGAGTTGGTTTCCTGTGCTTCCTTATTCCCCATATCTCTCTTCGGTAAATGCTAATCGCATTTGAATGTGGTGTGGTTTTTTGCAACACGAGAGAATTTCTAACACATCGAGTTAAGAGGTTTGGACTTTTATTGTGTAAAAAAATGGATAGCTGGGGCAGATATGAATGTTCATCTAAAAACAGCCATTGTTCTTTGCTGGACCTTTGCAGCCACCTTGTTCTTTGCTGACACAGTCCATTGCCCATTGTGGAGGCTGAACTTTCCAGACACTCACTGTCCCAGTGTCAGCGACAGCAGGGGAAGGGTCACGTGACTCAGGTCTGGCTAATAAGACCTAATGAAAAATTTTAGAGGACTTCTGGGGAAGATTTCCCTCCATGATAGAAAGAGAGCTACACCACCTCCTCAATTCTTTTGTGCTTCTGTCAGTGTATGAAAATGTGATTTTTAGGAGCCGTGGCAGCCATCTTGTGTCCTAGGATAGAAAACCAAAAGAATTTCAGAGAAACTAACCCAGGGCTCTGACATCAGCAAACTGCTAACTACCCAACTTTCAAATCGGTTAACTTTGGATCTGTTGTTTATGAGGAAATAAATATATTTATTCTTTAAGCTACCTTTACTCTGAAAGAAGCCTTACTAATAGAGAATCCTTTGAAGGGTTCCAATCAAGAGGTGGGTTGTATTTTAGAAAGATTCCAGGTTAAGGTATGAAGTATGTTTTGAATGGCAGAGTGAGAGTCAAAAGGCAGAGAGACCGGTAAGGAAACTTCTAGTAACCAAGGCAAAAATAACAAAAACCTAAACATATATGTTGAAAACCCACTATGTACTAACCAGTGATCTGAAAACATCAGTTGCTCTCATATCATCCGTAATTTTTTACTGGATGCTTTTTTCTTTAAATAGCTTCCTTTTTAAATAAAGAAAATTATCTTTCATAGTTTCTATGTACTAATAAATTTTTTCAAATACACCTTAAACAAGTAAGGGACTTGTCTCTAATTTTGATGATGACAAACTGGCTTTAAGGACTGATTCTCCAGTTGAGAATAACTAGTAGCCTGGATAAAAATGTTTAAAACTCAGGATCTGAGGATCCAGGATCCTAAGGAAAAGAGGAGCACAGAGATATTCCGTGACAGTTTTCCCTTTGAGGGACTTGCCGATTCACAACTGGCAGCTGTGTGAGAGAGAAGCTGATGAGATCTTTCAGCAGGTCTGATGTGACAAAGTCAAAGTTTGGGGCCTTAAGCACCGTGGATTCTCAGTTGGGACCACTGAAGGGCTGGGGGGTCAGAGTCAACCAGAAACAAGCCAGCCCTCTCTACGAATGAAACCAGCATCAAGTCAGCGTAACATCTGATTACAAAGAAGCACATTCCTGGCAGCCTAATGCGTATCAGTTTAGACTCATCATTCTTTTCCCCGGATCCTTCAGCTCTGCTTTCTCTAGAGACAGATGTATGATGAGAAAAATAACAATGATACTTACTATTTACTAAGCATTTGCTATGGACCATATTCTTATTACTACATAGTGAAAGAGATGACATTATAATCCCAATTGTCTATTAAGAAAACTGAGTCTCGGAGAGTTAAATAACTTGCCCAAGGTCAGCAAACTAGTACATGAGAGAAATCAGACCTGACTCATTTGTGGCTGCAGAGCCTGCATGCGTTCATCGGACCAGCGATCTTCTGTCTTGCCAGTTTCTAGCTGGCCTTATATTTACTACAGGCAGTACAGCAATGCTGACTTATCGACAACGCCAGTGGTACTTCAGTCTCGAAGACATTGAATACACCCAACTGGCAGGTCCAAGCACTTCCTCTTTTAGGCAGCAATGGCCAAAATTAAGTCCCTGGGATTGAGTCATAATTCCAAGGGTCCCACCTCCCCCAACCTTGGTCTACTCTCCTTCTGAGGTTTCTTGGTACCTGCAGCTGTATCTCATGCCCCTCTATCAGCTGTTTCCTCCTACTGTGGGGCTATGGTGCCAGCAAGCCTTTATATCCAAGCTGACCTTTTCCTTGCCTTTCAGTAGACAGTTTTCTTTCCTGAGCCCATCCTGTTAATTCTTGTGACATTTATTTCAATAAAATTCAGTGCACCTGGTTCCATCCTTCGGACTTCTCTGAGCCAAGGATGGCAACCTTTCTCACCTCAAATGTGCTCTCCAATCAATTGATAGTGGCCGCCTGGAGCACCATGGTTAGCAGGATCGCGAGGCTCCTTCACACTCAGGGGTAGAGCCTGCCATGCTTGATGAATGATGTCTGACGCGAGCATAGGTTGTGACGGAGAGGGAGTTGTCACTTACACACCGTATATTGGTCTCTATTGCTCTCTGCTTTGAACACTGTTCTGTTTCATCAACTACTCTCATTTTGTTTCTAGAAGAATGAGCTGCACTTTGGTTTTGAAATTCCCTTCTAGCAGCAGTTCTGCAAGGAGAGACGCCCCCTGGTCATGTTGGGGTCCTTTTAAATTCATTTCAGATGATGCTTACAGAGGTTCAACGGCTTGCTTAAGCTCCCTCTGCTAGGAAATATCAGAACAGAGACATAAACCAAGTCTCCAGAGAGCAAATTCTCCGCTCTTTCTGCTGCCCTCCGATGTCTCTCCATAAGCCTTTCTACGGCTGATTATGGTTTATGAACCAAGAATTTATATACTTGACCTGACAAGAGATTTTTTTTTTTTCCTGAACTGTGACTATTTTTATATGAGAAGCCTAGCAAGGTTATAAAAATGGAATCACATTTAGTTACACATTTAATGAATCACCTTTTTTATTGAAAAGAATCAGGTTACATGAAATCAGGAGGGTCCCTTAACACCAAGAACATATCTTTTGCATAAAAAAAAATGTATGAAAGAGAACTGGCTTGTACTACTCACTTGACAGTGGTTGTGGACACGTTGGAGCAGCTCTTTCTTCTTTTTTGACTTCGAGGTCTTTCTACGCATGTCTCCTTCCCTGCCTTCAAGTTCCTCTCTAACCAAGTCCCCCTGTGTGTTCAGTTTCCCTTTCTCTCCAACTTCAATTACTTTCTTCTCTCTCAGTGAGGAGTTTCAGTCAAATGAACAGCTTCTAGTCCCAGAACTTCCAGAAAAGTTTCATATCTATGAACTGACTTCTACATTTGAACAAAGGAAATGTACCTATTCACTTAACTTATACTACATGGCGTTATATATGTTAATCCATGGGAAAATGAAGAGATTTGTGAGTAAAGGGTGTTTACAAGCAAGCGGAAAATGATCAAACCTTCGAAAGTTGGAACTGGAAGGGAGCGTAGACGTCATATAACGTATGCACTCACTTTAAATGAGAGCACAGAGAGACTCAGAGAGTCAAGCAGAATGTGAATGATCATCCAATGTTGTGGACTGAATTCTGTCTCTCCATAATTCATGTGCTGATATACTAACCCCAAGTATCACTGAATATGGCTATATTTGGACATAAGGTCTTTAAAGAGGTAGGTAAACTAAAATGAGGTCTTAGGGTGGGCCCTCATACAATCTGGCTGGTGTCCTTGCACACAGAGGAAAGACCACGTGAGGACACAGCAAGAAGGTGGCCATCTATAAGCCATGGAGAGAGGCCTCAGGAGAAACTAAACCTGCTGACACCTTGAAATGGACTCTAGCCTCCGGAACTGTAAGAAAGTAAATTTCTGTTCTGTGAGGCCTCTAGTCTGTGGCATTTTGTTCTGGCAGCCTGAGCAGATTAACACACCAAGTTAGGAAGTGACAGGAATGGGATTTGAACCCAAATCCATGAACCAAAACCTAGGTGCTTTTCTCTGTCTTATTCTGTCTTTAATGATTCTTGACACCACTCACGACAGAATATACAACACAAATCTGTCTTGCCTTTTAAATTTATAGATTGAATATTGCTATCTCAGGATTAGGTTGAACTATGATAACAGTAAATGAAGAGAAAGACGGACAGGAAGAGGGAGAAGATTTGGAAAGGAAAACACAAAACTGCCTTTACTTGAAAATGATTTTCTCATCTCTGAAAACACGACGAATCTAAGACAAATATTGAGAGCTAATAAGAAGCTTAGCAAATGTATCAGGATAAAAGATCCATGTGAAAAACAATTTCATTCTGATCAACCAGAGACAATAAAATTTAAAACATAACGTAAAAAATAATATAAAAGGGCAATAAGGTATCTAAGAATAAATTTGTATTCCTGAATTCTCTTTACTAATAGTTCATTAAGGATTTTTCTATGTATATTCAGGAGGGATATTGGTCTGTAGTTTTCTTTTTTAGTATCAGTGTTGTCCTGTCTTGATATCAAGGGTACAACCAGCTTCATAAAATGGATTGGGAAGTATTCCTTCTTATTCTATTTTCTGGAAGAGACTATGGAGAATTCATATTGGTTTTTCTTTAAACTTTTGGTAGAATCTCCAAGTGAAACCAATTGGACTCAGAGACTTTGGGAGGAGAGTTTTTAAATTTGAAATTCAAATTTTTGATAGTTACAAAGCCATTCAAATTATGTAATTCATATTGAGTAGGTTGTGGTAGTTTGTGTATTTTGAGGGGTTGGTCCATTTCGTCCAAGTTGTCAAGTGTACCCATGTAGGATTGTTTTTGGTACTCCTTATCATCATTTACACGTGTGCAGCGTCTGTAGCAAGATACTCTGTTTCTTATGTTGGTAAGTTGTGTCTTCTCTCTTTGTTCTTTGTCAATCTTCCCAGAGGTTTGTTGATTTTATCGATCTTTTCAAAGAACCAGCTGTTTTACTATTTTCTCTATTGTTTTTCTGTTTCATTTTCATTCATTTCTGTTCTTTCCTTTATTGTATCCTTCCTTCTGCTTGCTCTGGGTTTATCTTGCTCTTCTTTTCCTAGGTTCTTGAAGTGGGAGTTTAAATCATTGATTTAAGACACTTCCTCTTTTCTACTGTAAGTGTTTAATGCTGTAAATTTTCCTCTCAGCACTGCTTTAGCTGTGTCCCATGAATTTAAATATGTCATATTTTCACTTTCATGCAGTTCAGTGTATTTCTTTTATTTTCCTTGAGACTTCCTCTTTGACCCATGGATTATTTAGAACTATGCTGTTTAGTTTTCAAGTGCTCGGAGATTTTCCTGTTAACTTCCCATTGATTCCAATGTGTTCAAAGAACACACTCTGTATGATTTCAGTTATTTTAAATTTTTTGAGGGGCCGGCTCCGTGGCCGAGTGGTTAAGTTCATATGCTCTGCTGCAGCGGCCCAGGGTTCGGATCCTGGGCGCGGACATGACACTGCTCGTCAGGCCACGTTGAGGCGGCATCCCACATCCCACAACTAGAAGGACATGCAACTAAGATATACAACTGTGTACAGGGGGGGTTTGGGGAGATAAAGCAGAAAAAAAAAAAAAGATTGGCAGCAGTTGTTAGCCCAGGTGCCAATCTTTAAAAAAAAAAAAAATTTTGAGATTTGTTTTATGGCACAGGACATGGTCTATCTTGGTGAACATTCCATGTGTGCTTGAAGAAAATATGTACTCTGCTGTTGTCAGTTGAACATTCTATATATGTCAATTAGATCCTATTGGTTGATTGTGTTGTTCAGTTTTACATCATTGCTGATTTTCTATTAGTTCCATCAGTTGCTGAGAGTGGGGAGTTAAAGTCCCCAACTTTAATTGTGAACTTATCCTTTTCACTCTGTCAATTTTTCTTCATATATTTGAACCTCATTTGCTTGGTGTATACACATTTAGGATTGTTTTTTTTCCTGATGGAGTGATCATTTTCACATTATGTCAGGTCCCTCTTTCTCTCTAGTAATGTTTTTGTTCTGAAGTCTACTCTGATATTAATAAGGCAATTCACGTGTTTTTTAGCATTAAGACTTGCATGGTATTCCCTTTCTATCTTTTATTTTCAGCCTACTCATGGCACTGTTTGAAGCAAGTCTTTTAGAAACTTATTTTGTTATTTATTCCACCTATCTCTGAATTTTAATTTGTGTATTTAGACCACTTATATTTAAGATGATTGTTGGTATGTTAGGGCTTAGCATGCTATTTTGTTATTTATTTTCTGTTTTTTCCTCTCTTTCTTGTTCCCTTGTTTCTGTTTTCTTGTGTTCTTGTGGGTTACTTGAATATTTTTTTCAGGGGATTCATCTTGATTTATCCATCTGATTTTGAATATATCATTTTATAAAGTTTTCTGATCCAGGTATTTCAATTTACATACATAACTCATCAAAGACTGCTGGTATTGTTTTACCACTTTGAGTGAAGTGTAGAAAAATTACTTTCATTTGTAGACATTCTTTATATGCAAAGGATATTAGGTAATTGCTAAATAGTTGGGATTTATTTTTCTACTTTGTAAGTTTGAACTTGAGGTTTTATATACAGAAAAATTTTTAAGTTTAATTTAACTTTTTCAGTATCATTTCTCTTCCTTTATGGTTTCTCTGGTTTAATAATCAAAAAGCCCCTTCGTAACATTTTATTTGTTAAATATTTCCCTAATTTTAGAATTTTCTTATCAGTCTCAATACAAAACACACATCATCATCATTATCATCAGCATCATCTTTAGGAATTTGAGAAGGAAGTTATTAATCTTATAACTTACATGGAAAATTTAACATCTTAACAGTATTTGGAAACAAATACCCTCCTCCTTTCTATAGATAGGTAGATAGGTAGATGATAGAGATACTAGCTCTTGGTAATATTTTGTAGTTTTCCTTATAGAGACCCTACAAATTTCTCATTAAGATAGCTTCTAAGTATTTTACATTTTATGCTGCTCTCATGAATACCATCCTTTTCTCTATTATATCTCTTCACTGGCTGTCAGGAAAAGAGCTGTTAATTTTGTATACTTGCCTCGATTCTAAACTCTCTTTTTCACTTTGAGTATTTCAGGAGATACTCTTGAGGTTTCCAGCTTTATAATTAGATACATTCTTAATAGCATGAAAATAGTTTAAATATAACTAGTTTATGAATTTGATTCTTTCAAAGAGAAGCAGCACAGTGAGTGTAAAAGAAAGAACATTGATTTTGAATTCGTGCAGACCTTGATCCAAATCACTTTTCTAGGGGCCGGCCTGGTGGCACAGTGGTTAAGTGCACATGTTCCACTTTGGCAGCCTGGGGTTCGCTGGCTCGGATCCCAGGTGCGGACATGGCAGCACATGGCATGCCATGCTGTGGTAGGCGTCCTACATATAAAGTAGAGGGAGATGGGCAAGGATGTTAGCTCAGGGCCAGTCTTCCTCAGGAAAAAAAAAAAAGAAGAGGATTGGCAGATGTTAGCTCAGGGCTAATCTTCCTTGGGAAAAAACAAAAACAAAAACAAATCACTTTTCTACCATAAACCATCTTTATGGCACTTAACTTCTCTGAAATTCTCAGTGTCATTAACTGTTAAAAAAATTTTACATCTTAGGGAGTTGTGACAATTAAATAAAGTAATGAATGTAAAGTACCTGACATAGTAATGATAAAGAGTGAACACTTTTTGTTATAGTGAATAAACTTTTATTATTTCTCTATTATCACCATTTAGCTTCATAGATATTGCTTGTGCTCCATTATAAAGAACGTTGGAACTGGCAGGTAGGAAAATTGTTTGTCTGGCTCTTTCACTGGACTGTAGATTCCTAGAGGGCAGGATTATGTCAGGAATGGCAAATACTATCACCTGACACAGCAGCTCTGACTGACTGGAATTTTCTGCCTAGAGATCTAGGTTAAGAAGGATGAGTGCTGGATTGATTAGTGATGTCTGCCACCGGTGTGTATTAGGAAGGTGGTGGGACATGTGCCATATACATCTCACTCCTATGCTTTGTCTGATTCACCTGATAGCAAATGATAGACACAGAGACAGTCCTTAATCAATACTAAATGAAGAAAATAATGAATGAATCTCCTACATTTTGGCATGAAACAAGTAATGAAAATAAACTCATACATAGTAAGTGTTAAACAAGATGAAAGGCTAGCCTTCAAATTCAGTAAAGACTATTTTCGTGTGTGGACTTTATGAGAAACAGTATCTTGGAAAGAATGTGAATTCTAGAGTCAAACAAATTTGGGTTTAAATTTCACCTTCACTGCTTTCTAGCTGTGTATCCTTGGTACAAAGTAACTCTCTGAACTTTAGATTTTTATTATTAAAAGAGATAATGTTCAAAGTCTCTTAGTTTTCCTTTACCTGATAATGACTTTATTTCTCCTCCATTCCTGGAGCATAGATATTTGGATATAGGATTCTGCATTAAAAGTCCCTTTCTCACTGTACTGGAAAAACGTACCATTTCCTTCTGACCACTATGGTTCCTGATTATAAATCTGCTCTCATTTGAATGTTATTTTCCTAATAGATAAAGTGTTATTTTTCTTACTGCTTGAAATATTTTTTTTTTTTTGGCTTTAGTTTTCAGCAGTTTGATGATGACAAGGAACGTCTTGATGCATTTCTTTAGTTTTATCCTGTTTGGGGCTCACTTATCTTGGCTCTATAGATTTTTGATAGGCTTTTAAAGCTCTCCCTCTCTTTAATCCCTTTCCCTCTTTTTCTAATCTCTACTGTGTCAACTTCTCGAATGTCCTCTCTCTTAGTACAAGGCCAAAGTAAGCCCAAAGGGTTTATTCCAGTCCCTTCCTGTTCCACCCACTTCCCTTTTGGTTAGTTCTTGAGATTGATGGGCTCGTGTTTGAGAAGCAACAACAGCTGTTTGTAGATTTTTTGAAATTGAGTTCATGTTTGCCACTCACATATAGACACAGAGACAGGCGTGAATCCCTTCTAGTACAGTCATGTGCTGCATAATGACGTTTTGGTCAACAATAGACTGCATATACAACAGTGGTCTCATAAGATTGGTACCATACAGCCTAGGTGTGTGATACACTATACCATCTAGGTTTGCGTAAGTACATTCTATGATGTTCACACAATGCCGAAATTGCCTAAGGATGCATATCTCAGAACGTACTCCGCTATTAAGCGATGTGTGACTGTAGCGTAGATACTCTAAAAAACTCTTAGCCTATCCAGAAATTCTTTGGTGAGCTGACATGCACGGTGTGTGGAATCTATCACAGCCTGTGGTTGCAAAGCTTTTTCAGAGGCTGCACAGACCTTCTTCTCCACAGAAATCTGGTATTTCTGGCTGCTACAGTCCAGTGCAGTTGAACTGTTGAATGCCAAACTCCAAGGCTGCATCGAGGACTGAGAATCAAAGAAGGAAAGAATATTCTACTAGGATTGCCATACATCCATTCCACTTTACTTGTCAGTCAATGCAGAAATCATCTCTGCATTCTATACTTATGGACTGTTAGAGGGGCCTCTACATCTAACCCAACCATTTCATTTCACAAAGGAGGATAATGAGTCTCAAATGAGGGGAGTGATGTTATTTCAGGTCACCTGATAATGACAGTGGAAGAGGGACAGCACCCTGGGCTCTCAACTCCACCTCTGGAACTCTTCCCTTGCACCATACGATATGCCTAACAGCCTCACCCTGAATGCGTTCTTATCACTGAAATGTGATGGATCTATGACAAAACTAAACTGCCCCAGGATGGAGTCTGGCAGATCTGGCCAGTACCAGCTAAGACCAGCCAGCCTGGAAGTGGTGTCTACTTCTCTTCTGCAGGCCATATTCCAGCCGCCCTTGCCAACAAATGGGAATCAGCACATCCCTCGGGCATCATACAGTGGAAAGGACCTAGGCAAGTGCCCTCCGCTCAGCCACACTCTCTACAGAGTGTGGTGACAACTAAACTACGCATGGCCCAATTGCACCAAGAGTTGGAATCTGCCCGGAACAGACTTACAGGAGACCTGGATCCTCACCCCAACCCTTATGTGTATGTGCTTTGAGGCCTCAGACAATATGCTTCTCCTTTCTGATTCTCAGAGTTCCCATCTGTGGTAGTCAGAATAATGCCCCCTCCTCAAAGATGTCCATGTCCTAATCGCCGGAATCTGTGAATAGTTATCTTTCACAAAAAGAGGGATTTTGCAGATATGATAAGAGATGGAGAGATTATACAGCTGGACTGATTACATCAGCAGCTAAAAACAGAGAACCTTTCCTGGCTGCGGTCAGAGAAAGACACAACTATGGAAGAATGGTCAAAGAAGTGCAGTGTTGCTGACTTTGAAGAAAGAGGAAGGGGGCCACCAGCCAAGGAATGCGAGTGGCCTCTGGAAGCTGGAAAAGACAAGTAAATAATTCTGCCCTAGAGCCTCTGGAAAGGAATGCAGCCTTGTCAACATCTTTATCTTAGCTTATTGACACTTGTCTTGGATTTTTGAATAAGTTTTTATTGTTTTATTATTTTATTTTCTTTTTTTGCTGAGGAAGATTCGCCCTGAGCTAACATCCACTGCCAATCCTCCTCCTTTTTCACTTGAGGAAGATCAGCACTGAGCTAACATCTTGTCAATCTTTATATGTGGGTCGCTGCCACAGCATGGCTGATGAGTGGTGTAAGTCTGTGCCTGGGATCCAAATCCATGTACCCAGGCCACTGAAGCAGAGTGTGTGAACTTAACCACTACACCATGGGGATGGCCCCCAAATTTGTATAGTTTTAAGCCACTAAGTTCATGGTAATTTGTCATAGCAGCAACAGAAAACTAATAATAAATAATAATAATATTATTAAATAATGTTAATAAATAAGCTATTTAAAAGTAAATAAATGTAAGGGAGCTGTTCTCCAACTCCCTGGCACTGTCATAGTTCAGGCTTCACTCTCACCTGGACTACTACAGCCTCATGGTCTCCTCATGGTCCCCTGCCTCCAGCCTCACTTCCCTGTGCATTGTCTACACCAGTACCAGAAAAATCAGTCTTCAACATGTTTCTGATCTCATGATAACCTTCTTAAAATCCTCCACTAATTGATCATCTCCTGCACTGCTGGTTTTTAGTGCTGTCTGTATTTAATTTATTCCACCTCTTCTCTTTGTAATGTAGTGCTTTACAGGCCACCCATATTTGTTAAGTTTCCCACCTATTTGTCTTGCTGAATAAAGTTGTTTAATTTCAGTGTGGGGCTGTGGCAACTGGGAATACATTTGCTGGTCTTCGAGTACGATTCGTTCAGAGTAACAAATATCCGCCTTGACCAAAACTGTGCAGTTTTGTTCTCAATTTGTGGCTCCTTCTCACCAAGGATTATCTCCCTATTGACCAGAGTGTCTATTTTCTGCCAGGAACAGATCTATTATCTGGAACACATCACTGTGCTCTAGATTATAAAATCATCTTGTGTTAACTGGCGGTTTCATTTGAGGATCTCAAAAGGTGGCATAAAGAACACTGAACTGGTAGTCAAGAGAAGTAGGTCCTCATCCAGAAGGCCACCACTTGCCCTTAGACGCATTTGCATCACACACATTTTCTTAGCCTTAATTTTCTCATCTGTACAATGGAAGAATTTGCACTCAAACACTGTAGGGACTCTAGGGATTGAAATATGAGGTATAGTTTATATCTTCCTAACCCTTACTGTATGTTTACTATTCTAATATATTTTTCCTACTTGCAATTTGAAAAACTAAAGTTCTGAAGGTGATGTGCTTTGTCCAAAATTGTTCAGAACACCAGAGTATAATTTAAGTTTTTGCACCCAATTAATTCATTTATGCTGTTGGTCAACATGCTTTTTTGTGTATGTGTGTGAATGCCTGTTGTATGACTTGCACCAAGCCAGGGGCAGATAATCAAAAAATGAATAGAAGGAGACTCTTTCTTTCTGGCAGCTGATAGTCTACTGTGGGAATCATATAAACAAATACCCTGGAGGGTGATAAATGTTATGTAAGAGAGAAGCTCCAAGTGTTTTGGGAGGGGAGAAGGCCACAGACTGCCTGGGTGAGAGGCAGATGGAGTCTGCTACTTACAAAACCCTTTCACAGGCGTCATCTCTCTTGATTGTCACAACCCTCCCATGAGGTCAAGAAGATGTTTGTTTGTCTCCTCTCAAATCAGGAAACTGCATGTGAAGAGTAAAGTGACTTCCTGAAGGCCCCGGTAAAGAGCAGATTTAAGGAGTGCAACAGAGGTCTTTGGATGCCTGATGTGATGGTGTTTCCGTAGCACTGAACTTCTGTCTCTTTTTGGTCAGCAACTCCAACCCTCAGACAAGGTGTAGCATAATAGAAATTCATTTAGGGTTCACCACATGCCTTGAGAGATGGGACCAGTCTTATTTATCTTTATCTCAAGGAATTCTAGTGGAACCCAAGTGGTTTCCACTAGAAGAATTTGGGTGAGTCAAGACATTTGTGATGGGCTGGTGACAATTTGCACAAGCACTTTGAAGGAAAGACAGGGAAGACTATGTGTGGGTGAGACAGGCAATTAGGAGAACATAAGTTTTGTCACAGAGATTGGTCCTCCAACACTTCCCCGTGGACAATTGCCAGAGCCCATCTCAAGCAGAATGTGAAGGATCTGTTTCACTTAGAACCTCATGAAACTTCTTTGGGTCCTAGGTTATGTAGTGTGGCAAAAGATGACTGTGGAGCGGGACCTTGTCTTCACTTTTATGTGGAAAGCAATGGCCTTTGGCATGATGAAGGCTGCAGAGAACATTGGCCTCTTGTGTAACTCAAGAGACATCACACACCACAAAGGAGTTCAAAATGCTATTGAAGAGCGGTTATGCCCCAGTTGTGGGGTCACTCAATGGTGGGCACTGGAAGAAAAGATACTTCTCACAAGGTAGCAGGTGGAGGAGGCCTTGTCAAGACGTTTCACGGAGGTGGGCCAGAAAAAGGCACATTCAGGTGCCCCTGTGAGACCCTATCTGGTTGTCCACAGGGAAACATGGCAGAATTTTTGGTGACCAGAGGTCAGTGAAGCATGAGTTATATTTGCATCTTCAACACCTACTATTGACCTGACACATAAGAGGAACTCAATGACTGTCTGTTCATTTGAATGGAGCTAACTTTTCACCACTGCTTTACCTCCCACTCCATCAAAGGACACCCAACACAAGCCTCTCAAGAAACTCTCCCTTTCATAGGTGGCTCTGTATCGTGTTCTCTCTTCCATCATTCTTATCTACTCTCTTCCTCTATCAGGTATTAGGATTCCCAACTGTCTTTAAAGATCAGTTTAGAACTTTGAATTCAAAAGGCATTTTAAGTTCAATAATTAAGTTTGAATACAGTACATGCAGGACGATGAATCATAGTCTGACCTGTTACAGAGTTGAAATATCCTGAGTACCACTGGCACAAATTTGCTTTATCTTCTTGTCTTCAACACTTTTCCTTGCTTCCTAAATCAGTGAACATGGAAAACATGGATAGTAAGCTGAAGCAGATATCGTTTGTTTTTGAGCAATCACCTAGAGAAAGTCATGGAACAGAGAGTCCAAGGGGCTTGATGACTTAGTGTCTTTCTCTTTCAAGAAGCCTGTTATGTACCAGGTACTCGGCTATAATATGTTATTGTATTTGTTCATCTTCCTGTTGTTCTCACCTCTCCCCACCCCAATCCTCGCTGACATGCGTTTCTCAAGGGGCTTTGCAGCTGCAACTCCCTTCCCATGTCACCAGTAGGTGCTTAGGTTTCTGACTTCTCTAACTCACAAGTGGCCAAGCTTCTAGAAAGTTCTTCAGATGTCTTACGAGCCCTAAACTCTCCCTTTGGAATAAGACCTGTGAATACCGTGAATCACCTTTTGTATTATACGTTGCCATTTCAGTTCTTTTGCATTTGGATCAAGATTTTTTTCTTTTTTTTAACTTTACCCCTTCCTCATTTGAGGTTCTAAGGAGTAAAGGGGAAAGAATTGTTGCTTAAAGTAAGTTGGGCTTTTTCATCTTACTGTTCTTTGTTGGTTCTGATCTAATAAGTCTAACAACTCATATCAACAATTACTGATTGAATCTGTCTTGAAAGATGACTATGAGAGACACCAGGACCCAAGTTAGAGGCATCAAAATCTGGAGCCTGGTAACCCGAGTTTGAATTCTGGTTCTGCCCTGTAAGCTGGGTGACGGTTACATTTGAATAATTTATGTAAACTTTCCCTGCCTCATTTTCTTTACCTGTAAACTGAAGGAGATAATAAAAGTCTATACCTCATCAGGAGGTGCTGAGGATTGAGTTCATATATGGAAAGTTATTAGTCCAGTGCCTGAATGGTAGTAACTCCTATATCTGCTGCCTATAGTAGTTATAGAAGAACTAGTAACAGAAGATGCAGAAATAGTAGTAAAAATAAGGCATATTTCCACACTGATAACACAGAAGAAACTGAAATGGTTCATATCAGGTACAAACTCAACTTTGTTCTGCCTAAGAGCATTCATTGTCGAGTGGTAATTTCTCTCCAGATGAAAATGTCAAAATTAGCCATCTCCCTTCACTATGTTTTTACGCCCTCCAAGCAATCTTCTGAGGACTAATTCAACTTTCCAGGGACCTTAATACTGGGAAAATGGTGTGGTAGATAGAGAACAGGGTGACTCTGGCCACAGGAAAGTGGTAAATTGGCATTTTAAAATCAATCTTGTATGAAATTAGTATCAGCATGTCACCAAGAATCTCTCCTCTCTACTGTACTGAGAAGCTAATTTTCTGGACTTCCAAGACTGTGGATCCAAGACCCTAGAACCTAGTGAATTTGTGCCAATGACATTCCTTTGGGGGGTTCGTTGTCCATCTTGTCCCCTCACTGCATTCGGACTTCAGTAGGCCACACTTTAGTCCTAGTGGGATCTCTAAACTCTCCAATCCACAGTGAAATAATTCTTTTTCATAGTAGACATGCTGCAGGAAACGGAACTGGAAACTCAAGAAGATTAGAGGCTGTACATGGCCTATTCACCCAGCACCATGCCAGACATGTAGTGGGCACTCAATTAATATTTGTTGTACAATTTCACACACCCTTAACAATTTCAACAAGGCCTTCCAGGAAGAATTAGCTTACTCTTCTTTTATAAATAATATGAGCAAAATGTAATTAAGCAATCTACACATTCTAATATACTGCATACAACTCTTTACTCTGAAAATCCATTTAAACGCCTAGTCTGCTAGAAAAAAAAAAAGAAGGAGGCAATCCTCTGCACATATCCCATTTCTAACTCTTTCAAATCATTTTAATCTACTGCTAGTGGTGGAGGAGGTCATGAAATATCCCATTCCACAAAGGCAATTTAAAAGAAAGAAAAGTCAGATAGTCCATTCCGAATGAGAGATATTTTGACGTCTATTTTGAGAACAAGGTCAACTCAAGGTCAGAAGACAATCTACGGAATTGCCAAAAATGAGAGACTACACTTCCTGTACTTTAGGGATTATGGCAAAAGTCTAATCTGTTTGAGATGTCCTTAGAAGTCTAGGGCCTCTGGTTCAGCTGATCAAGGGCAGTGTTCATTTAAAAGATGTCATTTTCCCAACACCGAACTACAAAGCAGCTACCCAGATTCATCTGAGGCCCAGAGTCTACCTGCGTAAACCAGCCAGAGCCACCACCAGAGGCATCGGACAGGTTTTCTATTTCCTTAATTTCTGCTCTCATCTTTTTAAAATTCCTTCTTTACACATTTTTGAATATCTTTCCTTTGAGTTTGTTTTAACGTTCTTTCTACACTTCTTTAGTTAAATTTAAAAATTTCCATTTTGATTTCTCTTTATTAAAAAAATTATATGAAAATATGTGTGTGTGTATCTATATATGGACACCTGTTTTGTTTTTGCCTGTTGGTTTGTTTTTGGACATCTATCTCTTAGTTGTTAACTTCTAATTTTATTGCATAATGGTTAGTGAATTTTTCTTTTAAAGTTAATTTTTTGGAATTTGTTGATATTTGTGACTTTGTGATAGACAAATTTTATGACCATTGCACATGTGTTAGAAATGATGTTGAGTCTCTGGTTTTTGGATCCAAAGTTTCCTAAGTATTTTATCAAGCCTCTTGATGTATTACTGCTAAAATTCTCCATATCCTTATTTGTTTTTTGTCTGCTTAATTCTGTTTCTGAAGGAATTTGTTCAAGTTTTCAACGGTGATTTTGTATCTTTCTATTTCCTCTTGTAATTCTGTCAATTTTTTCCTCAACTATTTCGTAGCTATATTTTAGGTGCATAACAGGTATTTCTTTCTTGGCTGCCTTTATTAATATGATGTGTATATCTTTGTTTCTTTCAATGAATTTTGCCTTAAATTTTATTTTACATCATATTAACACAATTATATCTGCTTTATGTTTGTCAGCCATTTCTAAACCACTATATTCCACTGCTTTATTTTCAAGGGAAAGTTTGCTTTGTCTGTTTCTTGAATATATAGTAAGGCTACATTTTTCCAATACAAGAGTCTGTCTCTTACAGATGATTTCAACCCATTAATATCAAGGGTGCTTACAAAGTTTGGATTTGTTCCTATGTTGTTAACTCACCATGATTTCTAATTGTTTTTCTCTCTCTCTAATTCTTGGCCTTTCTTTGTCTTTATCAAGTTTTCTCTGCTCCTGTCTTTTTAAAAAAAATGTTTTGTTTGAAGTTGTTCATCTGTTTGTCTTCTAGTAGATACCGTTACATTTTTAACAGCTTTATAGATATGCAATTCACATACCGTAAATTTCACACATTTCACGTGTACAATTTAATGCGTTCTACCATATTTACAGAGTTATGCAACCATCACTATAATCTAACTTTAGCATATTTTTACCACCACAGAAAGAAACCTGTGTCCAATAGCAATCACTCTCTCCTTCCCAGATCTAGACAACCACTAATCTACCTTCTTTCTCTGTAGATTTGCCTACTCTGACTATTTAATACAATAAATATCCAGTGTAATGTTGAATAGAAATGGCAAGATGGTCATTTTTGTCTTATTACTGATTTTAGAGATAAAGGATTGAGCCTTTCACCATTAAATAAGATGTCACCTGTTGGCTTTTCACAGATACTCTATCACATTGAGGAGGTTCTTTTCTATTCTTAGTCTGAGTGTTGCTTTTATCATGAAAGAGTGTTAGACTTTTTCAAATGCTTTTTCTGCATTTATCGCTATTACAAAATTTCCGTCCTTTATTTTATTAATATAGTGCATTACATTGATTCATTTGGGGATGTTAAACCAATCATGCGTTGTTGGGATAAATCGCACTCGGTCAAGGTGTACAATCCTTTTTATGGGTATCCAGTGTGCTAGTATACTTTTTTGCATATTTTTGCATCTATATTCATAAGGGTTATTCTCTGTAGGTTTTTTTGTTGTGATGTCTCTATCTAATTTTGATGTTAGGCATTAAATGTTTAAGATATTTTTATATATATTTCAACATATTTTTCTAGAAACTACCATATGAATATCTATCTCCTGCCCTTTTGAAAAAAAACAAGAGTATTAATGTGATTTTACTTCCTATTCTTTCCCTTAACCCATGCACCAATCTACAATCTACATTAACAATCAACACGCTAGGTTTAACAGTAAGTTTTATTTCTTTCCTTCACTCATCATTGCTTCATGCATCTCACCTCTCCCTACTTAATTTTTCTCCTTCCTGTAAGACATCTTCTAGTGACTTTTTAAAAAAGAGAATGTGGGCTATAATTTTTTCTGAGGCTGTGTATCTCTGACAATAGCATTTTGCCTTTACTCTTGAGTGAAATTTTGGCTGGCCATAGAATTCTAGACTTGAAGGAATTTTCAAGTAGAACAGCTAATTGTTCTTGTAGTTAAAGTGATGGCTGATGCCATCTGACTCCTTTTCCTTTATACGTGAATTCCTTTTCCTTTGCTGGCTATTTTTCTGATTTTCTTTCCCCTTTAATGTTCTGTAATTTGTATGTGTGATACTATTTGATTCTTGCTGAGCACTTTAAATCTGTGGAGTCATATCTTTAGTTCTGGGGTCTTCAATTATTTCTTCAAATATTCATTTCTTGTGGAACACCTTTTAAATGGGTGTCAGAAATTATCTGTTTTTCATGATTCTCAACCTTTCTCTAATTATCCTAACCCCTTTATTTCCTTTTTTTTTGCATTTTTGAGATTTATTGAAATATAATTGACACATAACATTCTATTAGTTTAACATGCACAACATAATAATCTGATATATGTATATCTTGTAAAATGATCACCACAATAAGTTTCATTAACGCCCATCACCTCACATAGTTACAAATTTTTTCTTGTGATGAGAACTTTTAAGATCTACTCTCTCAGCAACTTTCAAATATACAACACAGTATTATGAACTATAGTCACCATGTTGTACACTACACCCTCAGAACTTACTTGTCTTGTAACTAGAAGTTTGTACATTTCGACCACCTTCATCAATTTTCCCCACCCCTTCCCCCGTCCCTGGTCTGGCAACCATCAATTGGTTCTCTGTTTCTATGAGTTCGATTTTTTTTAGATTCTGCATATAAGTGAGATCATACAGTGTTTGTCTTTCTCGCCCTGACTTATTTCACTTCTTTATTCCTTTTTTCTGCATTCTAAGAGAATTCCTAGATGCAATCTTCCAGCTCACTAATTCCCTTTTCAATCATGTCCGTTCTACCATTCAACTGATCTGTTGTTTTCCTTTTTGTTCATTGACTAAATTTCGTCTTTTCATGGTCTCTGGTTGGCATTTTACCAATATAAGTCCTTTTACCTCTAACTGTGTAATTTTAAGTTTCCTTTATTCTAAAGTACTGTTCTGCTTACTCTCATCCCTCTGAGTTGCTAGGTGTAGTTTCTGGGTTTAAGTTTGCTGTGTCTCTTTCACAGCGTGGACTTCCCTGACATTATTGGTGAGAGAGAGTGTTTGTGCATCCCTCTTTGCCCCTGAGTTTCCCTGTTTGGCTCTGCTCTAATTTGTTCACACAGCCTGTCTGAGAGGAGAAGTGGATGGCTTCCTGGACTGATCTTGCCCTTTTCAGCGAGGTTTGGGAAGTGGTGGGACCTGCCTCTGGACAGCTCTGTGCGGTGATTGTCTTCTGGGCATGGATGCTCTCCTTCCTCCCGGATATTATCAGCCACCTGTGGTCCTTCCTTATTTGTCCAATCCAAATTTCCACAATAGTGCTTTTTCCTGGAGGCAAGCACTCCTGTAGCGGCTGGCTGCCCCCAGGGGAGGGAATGCAAGTCAGACTGATGCACCCGATGGCACCAGGTCTGTCATCCCTGGGTCTCCTGTCTTCTCTGTTTCCACCCCTCTGGGCAAGTAGTCATTTTTCAATAGAATTTCCTCTGCCCCTTATGGGTTGTAGTTTCCCTTTTCACACCAATACTACCTACTTTCTGCTTTTAAAGAATTCCTCATTGCTTCTGGACCTACTGAGGTCTTCGCTTTTTGGTTTGGGGCCTCGTGAATTTATTTTTTCTTTTATATTTTTTCTATAATTTGTAGGGTTTGTTATGAGAGGGGAGGCTGAAGCAAGGCTGAGACTGTCCTCTTGTAACAAAAATTAGTGGCACTTTATTAGAACACAGAATTCCGTGGCCATCACCGTCTTCATTGTTCGGTTGAATCCGCTGATCGAGAGAAAGAGACAGAGTGAGCGAGAGAGAGTGAGATGAACTTGGAGAGCTGTTTGAGACTCATTTGAGGAAGGGGCATCTCTTAAGTAGCTCAGGGCTGTTTATCCCATTTCCATGTCCTGTAATGACAGGTGCCACCTGCAGCAAAGGAACAAAGAGGGTATTCTTCAGAAGTATGGGACAGAATCTGAAGCTCAGCTATAGACAAACCCCAGCTGGCTTCTTTTTACCCTGTCAATAAAAGGCCCTGTGCTTGCACTGTGGCTCCATTATCCCTCCAGCATCAAAGCCAGGACAAGCTCCTCCTATCTCCATGCTGGCTGCAGCTCTTCAGCTGAGCTCTGCTTCCTGGTGCAAATGCAGCTGCACACACTCCACAGGTTCTTTGAGCGTCTTCTTTTCTTTCTTCAGGTTCACCAAGGGCAGCAAGACATTTCTTCCAAGGGAGTTGTTTTAAAGCTGATACGGTGTCTGAATTTCCAGCTTGTCACATTATTATTCTTTTTCTTTAATCTCCACCTTTATTTTTTATTTCTCTTGGTTAGATGTGCTAAAATAATCATCAATAAGCATTCATGGAGGACATGTTATGACAAGTGCCCCTGGATAAAGAGAAGGTCAGGAAATCTCTGTTGTTTCCCGAGAGTCACCAAGGTACCCCTGGAGGAGGGAATCCACAAATGAGGCAGACATCTAGAGTTTTGTCCTGTCTTCTGATTACAGCAACCTCTCTGCCTTTCAGGAACTGCTCCCCCCTTACTCTGACCACGTGATTTTGGAGAGTCTGGAAATCCTAGAGCCCTGCCGTAGTCATTTTACCCAGGCCTGCTCAAATATACCCTCCCTACTGGTGAGCAGGGGTTAGTCCCAATGGTGAGCACATGACTTGGACTGGTCAATCTGAATCCTTCCTTGGGATTAATACACGGAGGCAGCAAGAAAGAAGCTTTCCCCTCTGAGTTCCTTCCGCTGGGATGATGGAAGCCTGAATTCGCCTCAATACATGTCACCTTCTTTCCCTACCACTTTACATGGAAGATGCATCTCCACCTAAGAGAAATTGAGACCAATGCCAGGGAAGAAGAGACGCCAGAGGGGGAAGGACATAGAGATCGAGAAAGAGAGATCTGATGACACTATGTGAGATCTTATATCCACTCAAATCTTTTACCTTGCCCCCTTCACGCTCCATTTAATTAAACCTTGTTTTCCAAACAGTCCACATCTGTCTTCTACGATCTTTGCACAACATGGTTTATAATGTAGGGAAAGCTTTTTCGGCTCCCTTTCTTCTTCTGTTCCTGGGACATGCTCAATCATGCTCCAAGGCCTAGCCCAAATATCCCCAATTCCTCCTCGACTCCTCTACATATAGTCTGTCTCTGGCTCCCTCCGCCTCCTCAGAACCTTTGAGAAGTCTTAGAGTCTTTGAGAAGACTTCTAAGATAACATTTACCTCTTTGTCGAAACTATTTGTTTCCACTTCTTTTTCTACCATCAGACTGTGAGTTCCTCGAGGGCAGGACTGTAACCCATCCTCTCAATGTTCACGGTGCCTCTGATAGGGATGGGCATAGAGTAGAGCACTTCGGGCAGTGAGCGTTGTCTAGAACTGACTTTTTCCTGAAAAGAGTGGTGGGGGCGGGGGAAGGTGTGCACGTATGGGCATTGGAAGGCAGATGGCTCTTCTAGAAAGAGGGCTCACTCCTGCCGTCAAAGTACCCATCTCTGCCCCTTGAATCTTTTCTTTGCTGGAGGTTCTCTGACCCACATGGTGAGTGAAAATAGAATCCCCTCTTGTGGGAGGAAATGGCTGTGTTCGGGCATCAGGAAGGGGTTTAGGAGGTCTGGTATGCCATCTAAGTAATAGGGAGCCACTGAAGGATTTTAATCAAGGGTATCCAAATTACGGTCAGGTAGTTTAGAAAGACCACCAGACGGGCTGGAGACAGATTGGGGGTGAAGACAGCAAAGATAGTAGGGAACCAGCAGAGAGGGTGGGTCCAGGAGAGAGCTCATGACTTGGATAGTGCAGTGGACATAGAAAGGAAGGGACAGTTACCTTCCTTTATCATTCCTTCTCTCTTGACTCCCTCAACTGAGCAGCTGAGACTTCCTCCCTGGTGGCCTTCATCCCTGGCGAATCTCATTCTTCTCTGTCTTGTCTGCAAACCCCAGATTGCCTCTAAATCAGGAGAGAGTGATGTTTTCTCCTTGCCCCATAGAATCCTTGGGAGTTACATCTTTGTCAGCACTTCTGCTTCCAGCTCCCTTCGGATCGGTTAATGTTTCTTTTATGAAGCGAGGACACCTGATTTCTGTCAGTGCAGAGCTTGAGACTGCTTCGTCAGCACTGTCTTCCTGGCTGGCCATATCAAATAGACAAAGAAAGAAAGCAACCAAACCTGTGATCAGATTCCAAGGTGATGATGATGCCAGGGCTGCATGCTGTTTCTGAGCGTGGAGCTGGGGGAACTAAGGGGGTCCCATAGTGCTAGGATGATAGAGTTACAGCTGGTTGAGGCTGCCTGTGCAGCTGGTGTGGGAAAAGCTGAGGACAAGCTGTTGGTCATTTGACCATCCAGACAAGCCCCTTCCTTTGTCTGTTCTTGGTTTCTCATCTGTAGTGTGTCAGCAATCCCTGGAGGTCTCTTCCAGGCTCTTCCAATCCAGACTAAGGGATATAAGTGATTTCTTCTCTTCATTGTTACAACCTATGGCAGTCCCAAGAGCTAAAGCAATTCTCACTGTATTTGAAACATTCACACACTCATTCATTTATCGAATAAATCATTCATTCATTCATTCAGCAAATGTCCACTTAGCTGCTACTCTGTGCCTGGCTCTGTACTCAATGCTATGGACACAGAGATAAATAAGAGGCATCTGACACTTAAGAAGTTTATCATCTAGAGAGAGATCCAGAAATGTAAACAGACAATTACCATAAGGTGACAAAATTAGGAGCAAAGTGAAGAGGGGTACAGAGACCAGATCATTACTAAAGGATTCTGTTCTGTTCTTCCTCTAAGTATCTGGCATTTTTTCTGGAATACAGTTCATTCTTCAATAAATGAAGGAGGTGCCATTTTAGCTGGGCCTATAGGATGAGTACAAGTTTTCCAGGTAGAGAAGGTGAGGGTAAAGCATTCCAAACAGAGGGAACTATATGGGTTGAATGCATGAAAAGAGCTAGGCCATCCTTGGAAAGAGCGAGCAGTTCTACATGCTTAGCATTCAGGGTACTGTTAAGACCTGTTAGAAGATGAGGTTGGAGAATCAGATGGAGAGAGGATTGTAAATGGTCTTCAGTGCCATGTCAGAGAACTTGAGTTTGATTCTTGGCAATGAGGAATCATTGAAGGTGCAACATAGTAACTTTTGAAAGATTCTCCTGGGCTTGATGTGGGTGGATTGGGGCAGGAAATGCCCCAGGTAGGGGGGCCTGTTAGAGAGCCTTCCCCAAGATGGTGCTACTCTTGGCTCAAGGCCTGTGGGAAGGAACAGGGCATTGCCAAATCTGGATTCTCCTCCATCCCAACAGAGCAGGTTGGGTCATTGACTTATGGAGACCCTGCTGAGGGAGAAGCAGGTTATTTGGGGAGCACCTTGACCTAAGTAATATCCCTACAGATTGAATATGCTAGGAAAAAACTCACATCTGGTCAGAGACCAAAGGAAATGAGCAAGTACTGACCATTTGAAATTCCCAGGCTCACCCTTCCCCAACCTCTCCCAACTTAGACCTTTCTATCTTTTTTATTGCTCTGTTAAATGTAAAAATACATATAGCATTTTGGCTAAAAGTAAATTAAAGCCATCAGATACTACCAACCTCATAGAGAAGCACTGATTTGTTTAATCTCCTAAGTGTTTCGTGTGGCGAGCTGAGGCTCAGAGAGGGGGAAGGATCCGGCTGAGGTTCCTCAGCAAGTTAGTGCCTGCAGCAGGTTCAGAATTTGGGTCTCCTGGCTGCCAGGTGACTGGTTTCCCCAGCGTGACACAAGGCCTCTGGCTGTAGGTACCAAAGGAAGAGTGAAATCAATTGCCTCTTAGTAAACACAGGTGGTCAGCCTCTCTGAGAAGATGAAACCAGAATTTCCCCTGAGGCTCAGCCTACCAAGGCTTCACCATTATGCTGACTCATTTCCTATAAGTCAGGTCACTTCCCCATTTAAAACCCTTGCATGCCCACAGGGGAAGTTCAAACTGCTTAGGGAAGCATCCGAGGCCTTTCATCTCTGTGTCCTTCCTTAGTATCCAGACAAGTCTCGCACTCCAGCCCAGATCCATTCCGGGCAGTGCACCAGCGGGTTCTCAATCCTGGCAACACATGAGAATCACCTGGGGAGCTTTTAAAACGTGCTGAGGCTCAGACTGTCCCTCCAGAGATTCAGGGGGTGGGACCCTGGCATCTGTACGTTTTAAATCTCCCCATGTGACTCTAATGAGCAACCATCTTGGAGAACCACTATTCACCCTCAACTAACTACTTTTCGTTGTCTAAATCTGTCTCGCCCTCTCTGAGACCCTGGGCGGGGATTCTTTACTCTGACATCCACACTTCTCAACCTGGTTCTCCCCGCAAACTACCAAGGATGACGGATCTCTCCTTTTACTTCGGACGTTTGCACACACCTACATCATAGCATTTATACTGCTTTGCTTACGTATTTTTCTGGCACTCAAAGGAGACTGTGGACTTCACAATGAAGATGCTGTTCTATTTGTTTCTTCATTGTCAAAATTACATGACCTGACAAATAGTAGGTGCTTAATAAATAACTGTGGTCTGCATAAGAGTTTCTGAATCCCAGAATGGCCTCTGTTCCACAATCATAGGGTGTTGAGTCACGGGGCAGAGCTTCTGAGAGACCCCCAAGGTGCTATGTTCTAGCAATTGGTCCTTTCTATCTTTTGTCTCCAAGGAAGGAAAATGATCAAAGAACTTCTATTCACCTGCAACTGAAAATAGGAGGCTAGTCTCATCTTTATGTGGCTGGCCAACTCTATAACTTAAAAAAAGGGAGACAAGATGAGGTTATTTAGACTCAGAGAGACCTTGGTTGGAAACTTATTTCCCTTACTAACTGTATGACCTGTGTAACAAGTTGCTGAAAGTCTCCAAGCCTCTATGAAACAACATATAAAGAGTTGAGCACATTGCCTGCCGTATTGACTCATCTCATTATAGAGGCTGAGAAGTCCCAAAATCTGTAGTAGGCAAGCTGGAGACCCAGGAGACCTGATGGTAGAAGTTCCAGTCTAAAAGCCAGCAGGTTCGAGACTCAAGAAGAGTTGATGGATGTTTTAGTTTGAGTCTGAAGTCAGGAAAAGAATGATGTCCCAGCTCAGTTAGGCAGGAGGAGATCCCTCTTACTCCGCTTTTTTGTTCTATTCAGGTCTTCAATTGATTGGATGAGGCCCACCCCCATTAGGGAAGGCAATCTGCTTTACTCAATCAATTGATTCAAAGGCTGATCTCATCCAGAAACACCCTCATAGACACACCCAGAATGATGTTTGACTGAATGTCTGGGCACTTTGTGATCCAGTCAAGTCGACACAAAATTAACCATCATACCTGCTATATAGTTGAATTCCCCATAAGTGTGAATTCCCTTCCTTCCAGAAGATATGGTTTTAGAATCCTCCCATGTTCTATCCAACTGTCCCCTCCTGGGTGTGCTCAATCTCTGCTATTTTTTTCACCATCCCTTCCATCTTCCCTCCCTCTTTTCCCTCCGTCTTTCTCTCTCCCCTTTCCCCTTTTTCCTGTCTCCTCACTTTCTTACTCTGTCTCCCAACTGCTTCACTTAGGATTCACCCCAGGAGAAGAAACGAATTCCTTGGGCACTCTTTCTTTCCATCTGTGTCTTCTGGGGACACAAGGAGAACACCCAGCAGGATTAAAGCAAGTTGAAAGAAAGATCTGATGCCAACTTTTGCTGCAATCTAGCACCAGGGTAGCAAGGGCCTGGTCTCTCTGTGCTGGGGCAGGAGGCAGGGAAAGAGAGAAGTGAGGTCTGACATAAATACTGTGCAGTGTGTTTTTATTACCGCATAATCCATGCTCGTGCCACTTGTCCGCATACCACCAGTTAATGGAAACCTCATGTTCTCCTGAGCTGGGCCGCCTTGTGGTTAACTCTTGCAGGGCCAGGTATGTACCCAGGCCAAAGGAAATCCTTTCCAGAGGGGAGCTGGGTTATCAGACAGGCAGGCGCTGCCTCACGTGTTGAAGGAAGTCAGCGTGGGGTGCGGTTAATGATAAAGGCAGGAATGTAGCAGGCAAGCACTTGTTCTGGACCTGTCTGCAGAGCTGCTCATGAAATGCTACATGGCATTCGGGTGCACTCATCAGCTGGAGCCTGAGCCGCCTCTGGATTCATGGAACTGGCTGCTCCCTGCTCACTGCTCACTCTCTTGGAGCTTTGATTCATCTGGGAAAAAGGTCTAAGGAGTCTGCACAGACCAGGCACAAAATGAATGCATGGGAGGAGGGCACTGTATTGCAACAAAGCTTGTGCTGTGCGTTTGTGCAAGGGGTGTGGGCACTCCAAGGATAAAGCCACCAACTCTGCCTGCAGGTGCCAGGAATGGCATCCAGAGAACGTATTATTTGATCTTGAAGATCTTAATGAACAAAGAGATGTTTTTAAAATCAGGCAAATAAGGAGAAAGGCCAGTCCTATGCAGAGAAAGTGATGTGCACAAGGTCTAGAGGAATTTTCTCATACGGAAACGGAAGAAGGGTTGATGAAGTGGTTAAAGGCTGGCCATGGAGCCATACTGCCTTCTAATCTTAATAGCTTGCGACCCAGTTTTATAACATGTTTTTGTTTCCTCATCTGTAAGGATCATAATAGTGTCTACCTCAAAGATTGCTTTGAAGAGTAGATGATAAAACGCATAAAGCACTTAGTCCAGTTCCTGGCATTTTAAAGGCCTTGGATAAATGTTGGCTATCATTAGCATCAGGGAACAAAGCGTAGTTGGGAATGGTCAGAACACGTGTTGTCTGGGGACAATGGAAAGACTCAAGGTTCGTCAGGAGCCAGATGGTGAAGGAGCTGGGGGCTGTTCTAAGGATTTGGACTTGATCCTGTGGGTCGTGGGAAATCACTGAAGGTTAATTCATGCAAATAGTCCTCCAGTTGGTTTCCCTTCTTGGAAGATCTTTCCCAGAAAGCCTTTTTTACTTTCTCATCAGGGATCCAAACTGCCCTGGGTAACGAACACCCATCACCCTCTGAAGAGGATCAGCCCATGTAACAGCCCACACTCACTCCACTCTGCATCGTCAGACCACATCTTTCTGACAGGTTAGCTCTGGGGCAGCAGATTCAAGAGCTTGCACCTGGGTTTTCTTTCCCATCCTTGCCAGCGAATGTCCATGATTTCAAAACAAGGAGAAGGAACCAGGTCTGGCTCTCCCCAAAGTTCTAGGCCCCAAAGCAAAGTTTGTAAAACAATGACTCCTTGTCCTAGTAAGGAGAGTTGCTTGGCATGTGAAAACCCCTGGAAATTTGCCACAAAGTGGCGATGCGTCCTGCAAGTAACGCTGATGGGATTTGAGCAGCAGTTCACCAATGGAGGCCGCCGGTCTGTTTGTGGGGTTATCAGGGTAATGGATCCTGGCATTCTGCTCGCACCATCTTTACAAACGTCACTTTCACTTTATTGTACATTAACCCCAATCTCTTCACAAGTTCCAAAATAAAACTTCTTTGCAAACAACTAAGGTCCATCTGCTGCACTGTTAAAAATACCCCAGAAAGAAAATACTGAAGCATTAGATAAATCCATGATCAGAGATAGTACCGTGGACTCACCTGAAAATGCCTGGCTTTGATTGGGAGAATTCAGCCTGTCCTCTCCTAGGTGAGAGATTGATTACCCTCCACCCCCATGGTAACAATAGAACCCAAAATTCCCAAGACCGGACAGATTTCAAATACTGGATCCTCTCATCCTTATAGGTATAGGCGTATTACTATGCACCCTCAATGGAACTCAGCCTATTAGCTACTGATCCTCTCGTTGGGAATGAATGAATGAACCAATGAAATATTAGCAGATAAAGGTTCCATATTCCTATTTAGTGTCCCTGAATTTTATTCACTTCTTTTTCTATTCCTTGATCAATTACACATTGCAGAGAGAGACCACTTTCCTGTGTTATTACTGACAATCTTCAGGTTGGGTCTCACTTCCCCCTCTAAAAGAGCAACCCCCAACAGTGAGTATTTAAATTGATCCAACTCTGCTGCCATCCTGCACAGCCCATCTATCACAGCAATTTGTGCAAATGCCACTCTAGTATCCAGCTCTATGTATCATGTATTTTGAGATTGCACAGTTCCTGAGGCCTTTGTAAAGCAAACCTTTCATGAATAAATCAGGAAATACCCTGATGCATGCTTTATGTAGAGGAAGATATTCTATTTAGGTCACGCAGGGAAGTTCTGCCAAGTTTGCTAAAATGAACAAATCCCCCGAGTGCAGTCCACCTCTACACATTCCGAAACACAAGCAAGCATCTCCTAGGCCCCCGCGGCTGTGCTCTGCAGACACTGAGGACTCCCCGTCTATAAAGTACTAGTTTGATCACCTGAGGCTCCAAAGGCTCTCAAGTCAGAAGCCAGGCAAAGAGTTTTGCTAGTCCACAGGAAGAACTCTGCAAGTGGAAAATGTGTCCACTGTGAAGCCTGGGGCAATGAAGCTTCTGCAAGCCAAGGAGGAAGGAACAAGAAAAATCACAGTGAGCCTGTTGTCCCAGCTTGTTTTTTGAATCCACTTAAGAAAGTCCCTGACTTTGTTTGAGTCCAAAGCACTGCAGTTGACTCCTTGAGCCTCTCCCAGAACACAGGATGTGGCCTAGTGCGCCCTCCCCTTTAGCAATGGAAATTCTCCTGATAAGAATAAGGATTTCCAGATTTCCAGCCAACCTCGAATTAGAGAGGGTTATCTGGGGTAGAAGAATGCAGAACAAAATGCTGAATGATTCCCTTCCTTTCAACAAGGGCAGGCAGGCCCTCCCCTTTTGCCCAGAGAAAGCTGTGTGAGATTAGAAGACCTAGTCTGAACAAACAGATGGAGCCATTGACTTGGATTCTGGGTAGTTAGAGCATGAAGAAGTTGCAATGTCATCAACAAGTTGGGCGGGATGTTTGGACAGTGTCTAAGCTAATAGGACCTTGTTTGGACAGGGTCTGATGTTTGCTTTCTGGGTTCCCAAATTCGTCTTGGGCAGTGCAGTTAATACCAACCAGCCACTGAGGGACCAACTCCTTCTAACAAAAGTCAAAAGAAAAAACAAACTGAAAACAAAAATTTTCAAGCGGTTAAGGTTGTTGCTAGCAGAATTATCAGCCCGCACCCTGGTTCTTTGGGAAGTCAAAAGATAATCCAAAGGTTACCTGTGAGTAGAGTCTGAACAAAGGGACTTTGTTCTTATTGGTGTCCCTAACCTGAGAGGCTACCACTTCTGCACTTTGCCTCTTTGATTGCGTTGAATATATAAAGACATGTCCTCTTTCTTTCCTTCTCTTTCCAGCACTCTCTTTCAAACATCTGTCTTTGGTTGAAGTTCTTTTCCTTAGATTTGATAATGCCCAACTTTAGGAAGTTGGGTTATTCTGGGGGGGTTCTTTAAGAATGTCATTTGGTGCCTTCGAATCCTTTTAGCCTCCATTACCATCTGTTGCCAAAGTGAAGATTTTCCATGTACTTAGTCATAGTCATTTACAACTTGATTTCCTAATATTACCTTCTTAAAGTGTGGCTGATTCCAAGTTCTCGGGGATACTGCATTCATCCTGTTACAACACTCACTTGATTCAGGTGTTTGAGTCCAACCTCATCCTTAATAGGCTGAGTGACCTCAGGCAAGTTTCTTCAATCATAAAATCAAATATATACTTTCAACCAAATATATACTTTCCCTAATCTTGAGAGAAGGTCCAACTGAAAACATTTATACTGAAGCATGGTATGAACTACAAGTTGCTATATAAATGGGAAGTGATTTTGCTGAGGAATTTTTAAATAACTTCTTTGAGTTTGCCTTTTGTTTCTTAGCACTTTCTGTAGTGTCTGGCATACAGTTGGAAATCAATAAAAGTTGGTTGCCTGGTGGTTGTCTTGTAAATGGGGGCCTGAGTCTGAGAACCAATTCTCTAAGGAGGAAGAAACAGGAGGGGGCTTAAGAGAGAATGCACTTTTTTTCTCATTACAAAAGTAATTCAAGTTCAAAAGATAAAATTTAGAAAACGCAAGGAAATGCATTTCTTCTTAGTAAGAAGAAAATTAAAATACTTCGTATTTGCAACCTGTTAGCATTTTGCTGAGCCTGAAGTCTGTCTCTCTCTCTGACTTGCACATGCATGTGTGTCCTCAAAGCACAATACTGTCCCTTCAAGCTCTGACTACAGCTCAGAACTGGAAATATATCTTCTCAGCAAGCAAAGGGACAGGAGGTTAGTTCCCTAGCAAATCTATTAGGTCATTAATTAATAGAAATCTGAGAAATATCAGTGAGGGCCTGTGAAGCCTCATTTTCTCTTGGTTTTCTCTTTAAGGTAGTAAAAGTAATAGCTAATATTTATTCAGCACTTACTATATGCCAGGCATTGGTCTAAGTCCTTTATCCATATAAACTCATTTTATCCTCTTGACTACCCTAAATGGCAGGTACCGCAAGTCCATAATCCCTTACCTACATTTCCACAGTCCAAAATGGTTTGAAAATGGGAATTTTTTGGTAAGTTTGATACGAACTCTTTTGGTAGAAAAATCTTATCTGATCTGACATGAGGCTATTCATGGCCTTCATTTATCCCACTTATGAACAGTCAGGTTCCACTTTAACATTAATGTGTTTGATGATAGGGTGTTGTTCTAGAACCTTCTGAGGGTTCTATGTATCATACAGTACACATACTTTATTACCTTTATAAAATTTGAAAAACTCTACATTCCAAATCAGATTTCAATCCAAAGATTTCAAGGCTTTGATTGTGAACATATATTATTATCTTCACTTTACAGATGAAAAAATTGAATCATAGAGGCATTAAGGATCTTGCCCAAGCTAAGTCAGGATTCTAACCCAGACTGGCTTTAGCGTCTGCATTAAAAGCCTTCATATTTGTATTGCTCTCAAAAGTTAGACAACCCTTTCTAGCACACTAGCTTTATAAGTTATACTTAAAAGTTTTTATTCTATTTTGTTGTCAAGACAGGTGAGATTTAGAGAATTTACATAACTTGCTCAAGGTCCCATAACTAATGCAGGAGAATTAAGACTTTCTTGGTTCTAAGCCTACTGCCCCTGTTGCTGCCCTGGGGTTACCTGGATAGTCACCAAACTCATGTCGTAACAGTGTTTCTTCTTCACTTGCGCCAACATGGTTTCTCAGGCAGGCTGTACAAAAGCCATTCCACCTCACTGAAGCCACCAACGACCAGAAAATGCGTGAGAAAGCTTAGAGCTGTCGAAAGTAACTGATTCACACGTTACCTCAGAGTTCCGCACCAGAAGCCTGCACCACTGCCACGGCCCTTTGGGCTTCTGGAAGACAGGAGTTCACTTCCCACTTCTGGCTTCTGTTGGTCCCTCCATGCACAGCATTTAGGCCATTCAAGAGCTATGATTGGAAATAAGTAGTACATCAGACATACCCACTTCAGGAACCCAGACCCGCCAGAGAGGGTTGACAGAAGTCTCTTATCAGAACAGTTTCATGAAGTTGTAATGTTCTGCCCTCAAACTGGATGTTGGGTGGCTACCTACTCTGGGCAAGATAAAGCTGGAGCACCTGAGTTATGTTAAGACACAAAACTCTGCTCGCGCTACTGCATTGCCTGAAGTCAGGAGTCCTCACCCCTGTTGGACACGGAATTACCCGGGACTTTTACAAACAATCCTTGGGACCCACTTCAGACTAATTGAGTCTAAGTCTAAGGATGGGGTCCAGGCCATGAGCATTTTTAAATGCTCCCTAGGTGATCATCTTGTGCAGTCATGGTTGAGAACCACTGTCTAAGTGACAGTTTAAGTACTAGGGTTATGTTTGAAATCTTACTCTATCATTACAAGCTGTGTGGCCTCAATTCTCTCATCTGCAAAGTGGGGATAATTATATCTACCTCCAGAGTTTTTAAAGAAGATAAAATAAGATAATATCTGTGCAAAGATAAAGCCTTTGTGCATTGGTGCTTGCTTTTATTTTCCTTAGCATTATTATTTTTATTGTTATTTAATATCAGTGCCTTGGAATACTTAAGTAGAAAAAATATTCTATTTACTTTAATTAATCAAGATTTATTTCATGCCAAAAATGTGACAATTGTACAAAATACAACAGAGAGAAGTCAGATCCAGTGTCTGGGCAAAGGGCTCCATATGTACTGAATAACCTACTATGTGCTAGGCTCTTTACATACACTATCTCATTAAATACTCCCATTCATCCCATGAGGGGGTTATTGCCATCGATGTTTACAGGTTAGGAAACTGAGGCTTGGAGAGGTTATCCCCAAGGTCTCACAGCTCCAGTGTGGGAAATCCTGGTGTGAACTCAGGCCCCACTGCTTACAGGTTTGTGCTCCCTCCACTGTATCACGGCTGAGCACCTGGTATGTTTATGTCGGGCAAAGCCTCCCTTCTCTCAAGAAATTTACAGGTAAGAGGAAGGAATGATTTGTGCTGGGTGGGGGAAAATCAGAGAGGCTTTTCAAAGGAAGGGAAAATCCAGCTGGGACTTGGAGGATGAAAAGGATTTTACCAGGTGGGAAATGGGAGGGTCAGGACAGGCCTGGTTGGGGGAAGCCAACAAGAACAAAACCAAAAGGAATGGCACACGTAGATGACTTGGGACAGGTGCATACTGCACACTTGGCTACATCAGCTTTATTCCTCACCTCTTGCATCACTCTCTTAAGAGAGCCTGCCTTCCTCTGAGGGAGGACTCCTGAAGGGATTGGATAGTAGTCTTCGTAACATTCTCCTCTCCAATCATCTTCTTATCAACAGCAAAAATCTCTTATGAATTCTGAGTTCCTGTCCTATTGATGTCCATGGGATTTGACACGTCAGTCAAATGCCAAATGGGCAATAGCGAGCTCCAACACAGACAAAGGAATTTGTGTCTCTCCCCTGCATGTCAGACACCGCGTGCATACGTGTATATGCACGTGCAAACACACCCACACACAGCAGTGAGGAAGAGACCAGAGAATTCTGTTGGGCCCAGTTCTTGCTCTTCAACGCTACCCAGGAGGCTCGGTTCATTTTTCTTTCCTAACCAGACTTCAGGTCCCATCTGCTCCTTGCAAAGCAACAAGGCCAATGCCAATTTCCCTTTCATCATCCGTGTCTGTGGCTGAGCTGTCTGCGGTGGCAGAAATGAATGTTCTCCACAGCTCTCAGCTCCGGGGTGGCCACTTCCAGCCTGCCTACAAAATGCGATTGCGCTATATTACAGCCAAGCAAAATACACACTGCTGTGTCGGTGTCCTTTGCATGGCAAGGCCACAGAGGGGAGAGCCTCCTTCGGAGGAAGCTATTCTACCACCCAAGGTCTGCTTGAGCCTGTTGAGAATTGCAGCTCAAAGAAAAAAAAAAGCCTAATATACGTAATATGAACTCTGTGGTTTCCTCCAGCGCTTGGCATAGCTGAAGCTGTCACATTTCAGGTCTCTAGTTCTACAGAAACAAAAAGACAGTGTGTGTTAACCACGCTGTCCTGGAGATTAGATCAAAATTCTGATTGGAGAATAAGGTTAATCACGGGTTCATCACACGGTGACCTTTGCAGGCAGGACTGCAACCCAATGAGGTTGCTATTGTGCAAAGACCAGGTTCAGAAGGAGCCCTATAGGTTTCTGCTGCTCCTGCTGCCTGGATTCCAAGGGGAGGGGGCTCCAAGCTCCAGGCTGATGACTGCAAGGGAATAGGGGTGGGATGGGGAATGTCACAGGAAGTGAGGTTTATAAACTCAGTCTCCCCAGAACATCTCCAGTCAGCCAAATCCAGTAATGGGAAGGAGAAGGGAGCTCTCAGCAAGCTGGCTCATGGGCTTGTTGTTGCAGGAAAGAAACCTGGTGCCTCCTTTGTGGCTGAAAGGCTCCAGCTCCACTTGGAAGAGCACAAAGAAACACGACCTTGTAATGCAGGGTTAAGAGGCCCATGATCAGGGATCAAGGTAGAAAAATACTTCCGGAAGTTGGCATGGTGGAGGTGAAAATGAACTCTGCTGCTTTGTTTACAATTATCCAGGGGGTCACATGACTTTCTCCACATACCAGAGCACGGCCCTAGTTTAACCCAGTCCTCCCTGGAGAGTCAGCATCTGGGCTCTGCAATCCCAGAGCCAGGTGTGACTCCGGGCTCCTCGATTTATCAGTCATGTGCTCTTGGGCTAGTCATTTAACCTCTCTCAACCTGTTTCCTCATCTGCAAAATGGATTTAATAATAAAAGGGACCATATTTTGTGAGACAATGTATGCAAAAGACTGTTACATAGTAAATACTGATTATGTAGAAACTAGTAATGTTTTTCTCACCCTAACTTCCCCTACCCCTCTCACACCATCTACTGCCTCTCTTGCCTTTATTTTATTCTTGAACCACAGAGACCTTCTTAGAGTCTCCTGCCACCTTCTCCACGATTCTCCTGTCAGCATACACAGGGATACACAGGGACACATAGACACACACACACACACACACACACACACACACACACACACACAGGGAGAGAGAAAATGCTGGTCCAAGACTACCGGGGCTCTATGCCTTCATACATACTATCTCCTCTGCCTGGAAAGCCCTGTCCGATTCCTGATGCCGCTCAGACTTTGTCCTCTAGGAACTTTCCTTGAGGCTTGATTCCCTCACAAACAATATCCTCCCCCAGCACAACAGAGTTCACCAGTCCTGTTGCTTTCTCTTTCTTCTAGACGACAACAAGTGAGGCCATTATGGCGTGAACCACATTCCGTGTATTTACCTGTGCCTGTGTCTGTCTCTCCTCCTGGATGCTATGGGGCCCAAGGCTCTACAGCGACTCTGTATCCCAGGTTCTTTGCATGCTGTCTGAAACACAGTAAGTGCTCTTGGAACATTTGTTAAATTGAACTGAATTTAGTTCAGTGGAACAACTGAGAAGAGAATAGTTTTGATTAAAATGTTCATAGAGTATTTTAAGGTTAACCAAAACTTTTTTATTGACTGCCTCATTTAATTCTCACAACAATCCTCTGAGATCAGGAGGGCTGGAGGTATTATTGTCATTTTTAGAGATGAGGGAACTGAGGTTCCTAGTGTAAAAGCTGTGTGCGCAGTTACACGACTAGTAAATTGTAGAGGCGGGACTAGAATTAAGGTCTATTTCTAAGGCGTTTTCCTCTACTGAGATTTATTGACCCAAATAGCAATCAGAACACACTTCCGTCTTTTCCATAGCACTTGGTCCATTCCTGTATCAGACATGCACCATGTTGCACATCTTCATATATTTCTCCCCCAGTCAGTCACCAGTTCTTAACTGCAGTGTCCCGTGATGGGCAGGAAAGATGAAGTTCACGGTGATGGGTAAGGGCAAGATGGGATAAGCTGTATTATGCACAATTCCCCTGGCACTAGGTGAAATTTTAGCCTATTTTCCTTTATTTTTAAAAATTATAAGTGAATGCAACCCAATGTAATATTATTATAGGGCTATGTTTGGTTCCTCTTAATTTAAAATAAAAGCCATATAAAAATGATATTTATTTTAATTTTACTAATAAGTGACTTGCCATTCACCTTATAATTATTGACATTACATCAATGTATCATCAAATTGCAGTTGAGAATTTCTGAACTTTAATACACGTTTACAGAGCCAGAACTGTATGGATGGCTGGAGATAAATGTTGAAAAAAGATGGACAATGGTTTCTGTCCTTGTGGAGGCTGCAAACAAAAAACAAGTTAACATATTAATAAATAATTGCAAATGTGTAAGCAATTCTAAATACAGAAGTATGAATATGTATAATATTTATATAGAAATATATGTGTAAATATCATCATAATTATGAAGGAAGCATATGCAGCAGGGGTAATTGGATCTGCTTTAGGTAGGTGGTCATGGAAGGCATTTAGAGGAAGTGACATTTAAGCTGATAAATAAAGTAGTGGTCTCCAGGGTGGGGACCTAAAGCCAAAATATTGTGCCAGACATCTACTGGGGTACAGAAAAAAGATTAACCTCTAGTGATATTTTTAAAATCTAAAATTAAAATGTTATATTCTATTCATATCTACTGATGATCTCTCTCTCTGTCCATTTGTCAGATGACCACATGTCCCACATGTGGTTGGATCTCTTGAGAGGGAAAATGGAACTCTGCAACGTCAAGGGACAGACAGTGACACCTCACTTGTTCTTTTCCTTCCCATAGATAGTATTGCATTACAGTCCACAAGTGTCTGGTTAACTGGATTTCCAGATTATATTATCTAGCTTTAAATAAATGAACACTGACAAAATTGACAAGTGGCTTTAGAAGTTTCCTGCAAAAACATCATGGATAGAAAATAATATTAATAAGGTAACTGCCAGCAACATTAAGAAAATACCAACTGATACATCTATTCCTTGTGTAAAATCTCTGTTGCTTCATAATGGGGTTAAACATAATCATAATGGAAAACAGATATAGCAAAAATGCTCTCCAAAATCGAACTTATTAAGATGCCTTGAAATGGAGTTATATCGACTATCACTAAAAATGCACTATTCAGGGGTTAGGAGGTGGGAGAAATAGGGAGATATTAGTTAAAGGGTACAAACATCCAGTTATAAGATTAACAAGATCTGGGCTTGATTGTACAGCATGGTGATTATAGCTAATAATATCGAATTATATACTTGAATGTTGCTAAGGGAGTAGATGTTCTCACCACAAGAAAGAAATGGTAGTTATGCGATGGGATGGAGGTGTTAACTAATGCTATTGTGGTAACCATTTTGCAATATATAAATGTATCAAATCAATACATTGTACACCTTAAACATACATAATGTTGTTTGTCAATTATATCTCAATAATGCTGTGGGAGGGGGGAAAGAACAAATGCACTATTAATAAAGTGGCATGATTATTTACTGAAAATATTGTTTCTTCTTCAATATTTCCCTTACAGATCTATATTTGCATATACTTCATAGTGTATATAATGTATTAGCAAAGCAGTACTTGTATATAATTTATACATCAATAAATATACCTACATTGGGAGTTTAGGTTCAATGTTTTTCCCCTCCATTAGAGAATCAAAAATATTTGAAGACCGTGGATATAAGGGATGAGAGGCAATTAGCCATATGCTAAGTAGGGAAATAAACATCCCAGGAGAAAGAATAGTATCCACAAAGTCCTGTTGGGAGAACTGAGGAAAGGCCGGTGTAGCTGGAGTGTAAACAGTGGAGAGGAAAAAGAGATGTGAGATGTGGTTAGAGAGAGAGGCAAGGGCAAGTTCACAGAGGATCCTGGAGACTGTGGTAAAGAGTTTATATTTTATTCCAGTGAAATTACCATGGTCTGTAAGTGTTTAAAGTAGTGGAATGACGAGTGAGTTTGAAGAAAATTCCTTTAGCTGTTTTTGGATGATGGACTCATGCTGGATGGGCATGGAAGTGAAGCATCTGGCTAGGAGGCTATGAGTAATACAAGCAAGAGATGATGGTGGCATGAACTAGTGTGGTAACCATGTAGTTAAAGAGAGGTAAACAGATTTTAAAAGCATAGAAACCCAACAGTGCTTGCAGATGGATGGGACAAGAGTGAGAGGTTGGTGAGGGAATGAAGGAATCAAGAACAATTTCCAGGTTTCTTGCTTGAGAAACATAATGAAAGTTGGTAGTATTGGCTAGGCCAAGTAGTGGCAGGCCAGCTCTGGTAGCCTAGAGGTTAAGTTCAGTGCACTCCACTTTGGCAACCTGGGTTCAGTTCTCAGGCACAGACATACACCACTTGTCTGTCAGCGGCCATGCTGTGGTGGCAGCTCACATACAAAAAAAGGGAGGGAGATTGGCAGCAGATGTTAGCTCAGGGCAAATCTTCCTCAGTGAAAAGAAAAAAAGGGGTTTGATAATAGAATCAAGAAATCAAGATATCTGTTTTAGGCATGTTAAGTTTGATATTTCTGTGAGAAATCCGAGGGAAGATGTTAATCAGGTGGTTGGATGGACATGCTATATAAAGCTCACAGGAGAAATGTCATTGGCTGCCTTTAGCTGTTGGTATCTTCAAGGCAGGATCCAACACCACCAAAGCCTTAGAATTTAGCTCATTAGAGTGATGGGGGCTAGGTAAATGTCTTCTGAATCCAGATGTTTAAGAGAAATGGAGTAGAGGAAAGAGCACTTGACTAGAATTTGCAGGTCAGGGTGGCTGCCACTGTCCCAGTGTACACTAGACCTTTCATGGCTGATAGTGCAGTCATTCTCAATTGAGAAAGAGCAGTAGGAAGGTCAACGTCAATAGTAGAAAACAAAAGAGCTTAGCTAGCTCTGGGACCAGCTTTGAGCAATACTAAGGCAACAATCATCTCCTCATTGGACAAGATATGTTCTGGGAATGCCAGCTGATGAAATCTGACATGAAACAGAACAATGGGGGAGAAAATTACCATTCATTTCTGCTACAATTTCAGCATTAACTGAAGAAAAAATTAAGATCCATTAGAAAGTTTAACAAAGTTGCTGAATATAAGATAGACTTTTAAAATGCAATAACTTTCCTATACACCAAAAAGTATCAATTAGAAATATAAATACAAAAAGTACTCAATCCATCATTAGCAAAAAAAAAAAAATAGTAAGAATAATCTGAATGGTAAATGCTTAGGATAGAAATACGGAAAACCTATAAAACTATACTGAGAAATACAAACTAAGATTTGAATAAATGGGGAGACAGATTGTATTCCTCTGTGAGAAAGCCAAGTGTTTTAAGACTATAAAGTCTTCCAAATTAGTGCATGAGACTAAGAAAATGTCAGTCAAAATTACAATGGAATTTACTTTTGGAGCTTGATGAAATCATTCACAAGCTTATCTTGGAGAATATATATGTGAGAATAACTAGCAGGTGGATAAGGAAAGATGAGGGTAGGAAGAGAGTGTGAGGCCCAAGGTCAACACAGAGAGGTTAGGATAAGATACACGACAAGGGTACCTACCTCTCTGTAGGTGCTCAGTACTGCCTCCACATCTTGATAAGTACCCAAGGCCAATTCCAGAACTTCCATTTAATTGTACCCTCTCCATCATAATGGGATCTTTCATTCTAGCACCTATCTCATCGTTTTTACAATTTTTTAAAAATTGCTGATTCCCTCACTAGATAAATTGTTTTCATGTTTATGTTCCCACTGTCTAACACAGTGTCTAATATATTGAAATTGTTTGACAATATTTTTTTGAGAATAAATATTCTGGAAATCCTACTGCCTTTCTCCGCTGTTACCAGATCAGATTTTATTCAGCCAATATTTGTCACACACTGACTAATGCTGTGAGAGATACTTGAGAAGACAGAAACCATTCCATTGACAAGAATTATGAAGTCTATTAGGAGGAGTATTTCTAGTACCTCTGAGCGCAGATTATTCATTCCTCTACACACGTGAGTACCTGTTTCTCCACCCTCTGAAGTTTTACAGAGGCTCCTCAAGAACAGCCACATACAGTATCTAACTTGATCCCTCTGGAAGTCAAAGATACTCAATATTTAGTGTCCCAGATATGGTGTGATTTAAAAGAGACTCTCAAGTTTATCTCCCCTGTTTTCCAGATTCAAAAGAAAAAGCTTCCTTGTTCACGAAAAGTATTTTTAAAGATATCATGAGAGTTTGAAATAACAAAAAATGTTCTAATATTTCTTCCCAGATAGGAATCTGGATCAGAGTTTTACTACCAACCCTAGCTTCCAGCTTTGATGCAAGGATGAAGAAGCGGTTGCTGCGTGTTGCAGTTGGCTCACCAGGCAGTCAATTTTAAGGCCACAATGGACGAATATAGATTCATGTTCATTTTCAAAATCATTTGAAAATCCTGACACTGCACTGTCTACCTGTGAGCTCAAAATGCTGTTCAATGAACCTCAGTTAACTGTAAAAGTAGTTTGACTTTCTCCACCTTATGCTATATTTACTGGTGAACTCATAATTCAAAAGCAGATATTTTGAGACTATTGCACATTCCGTAGCCCAAATGCTCCTCTTTTTTAAAAAGAAAAATAACAACCACAATTAGTTGTTCACAATTAAGTACCAGACAGTGTGTTGAGTATAGGGGATTTAAGACAAAGAAGGCTGCCATAGCCGCCATTTCCACGCTGGTCCCTATGGACTGTTCTCCTAACAGCAGCCAAAGCGAATGTTTGAATGAAAAAATACAATCACGTGTCTCCCCTGATCAAACTCTGCAATGGTTTCCCATCAATCACTGCCAATATGGCACTACCTGACTTGGCCCCCGCCTGCTTCTGTGCCCTCACTCCTGGTATTCTCATTCATTCCATTCCCATCACACTGACCTGCTTCATGAACCCATTGAGACTCTTTACTCCAGGCATTTGCATTTACTGTTCCCTCTATCTGGAAATCTCTTCCCCACATTTCCAAATGACTTGCTTTCTCATTTCATACATCTCAGCTCAAAGTATCTTCTCAGAGAGAGTTTTCCTGCAAACATTTCAAATTAGCAGCATAGCTACAATCACCTTCTGGCCTTTCTCCTTCTTTACCTTTCATCACAGCACTAATAGCTACCTAAAATTATGTTATTTATTTGTTTATTATCTGTCTCAACCCTGTATAATGTAAACTTCATGAGCATGAATTTGTTTGACTTGTCCACAGCTGTATGCTCAATGCCTCATGCCATAAATGCTCAATAAATATCTTTTGAACAAGTGAACAAATGAATGGTTGAATCTTGTTATTGGGCAGCTTTTGGTGTATATAAACACATAAATAGATAACTATTTATTTTAAAAATTATAACAACTCTGTTAGGTGAATATTATTTGTCTTCAAGAAGTGAGGAAACAGATTCAGCAAGGCTAAGTAATTTTCCCAGGGTCATTCAGCTAGAAAAGAGATAAAACTAAGATTTAAACCCATAACTGTTTTACCTATAGTGAATTCACTAATTTCTTCTAAATAAGAGATTAATCTTTCAAATAAGATCAGGTAGAATTTGCTTATCTCACATAACCTCCCCATTTATTTGCTTAGCACACAATTTTCAGCAGTTGCTCATGTATACATGTGTTATATCATACACCAGAAGCAATCTTGTACACAGAAAACATAAACAACATGTCTAGGGAAACATATCAAAAGTCTTCCTGTAATAACCTAAAATAGTGAAAAATTGGACATAGCCTAAAGGCTCTCAATGTCAGGCAATTGGTATAGTCAACTGTGATACATTCATTACAATGGCATATTATATAGCCCCTGAAGGTTACATTTTAAAGTTTTTTCAATAACATAAAAAAAGTTCCCAATATATCATTTGGTAGAAAGTGTATAACATAAAATTAAATGCAAGACTTGTACTTCTGGCTATGAAGGAGTAGTTTTATTAGACTAACCCTCTCCTAAAAAACAACTGTAAAAACAGCTGTTTGAAGAACAACCAAAGCATCCAGGACTTGAAAGACTAAGATCCCAGAGAGAAATGAAAAGAATTGAGGTAAAATGTATGTACATTTGTCACTGCTTTTCCCTGCTGGACCATTTGCCAATTTGCAATGAGGACATAGCACTAAAAAAGAAATCAGGAGAGTAAATATGGCAGTATTAATGGGCTGGAGAAACAAAACTGAAATTTAAGCCTCACAGTACTGCCAGCAGTTGACAGGACAAGATTCTGATGGGAAGAGAAAACAGAACCCAACATTCTGAGCACAATCTCTTCTAGAGGTATTTGCCAATGCCAAAGTCTTGTATACAAGTTTACACTACGAAACTACTAAGGAGCTAGAAAGCTAAGCAGAGATTTCATTAGTTTCATGGGGTTGGTGAAATAAAAATTAACTTCAAGGAGAAAGGCTCCTGGTAGACCATCCACAGGCTCAAATCATCTTGTTCTCTGATTGGACAGAGGTAATATGTCAATGGTCACAAAGAAAGATTATTTCTGGAGGAAAATAAAATCATCCAATGTCTCTACAAGATTTCAAATAAAATGTCCAATGTTCGATCCAAAATTTTGAGGCATACCAGGAAACAGGAACAAATGACCCAAAGAAAAAGTAGACGATAGGAAGAAAACTACAGATAATCTAGCTATAGGAGTTATCAAACATGGACTTTAAAATAAGTATGCTTACCATGCTTTAAAAAACAGATTAAAAGGCAGAGAATTCTAGTAAAAACTAGAAATTTACACATATAATCAAATAAAAATTTAAGGACTGAAAATAAGATTGTTTTAACAGAACATAAGAACAAAAGAGAGATTACTAAATCTGTGCATTGGTCAGTAGAAAATATACATATTGAAACATAACATACACAAATATATAGATTGAAGCACAGACAAACAGAAAACACAGGACTAGCATAACAGATATACGGAATATGATAAAAAGATTATTATGCATGTGAGTGAAGGCCCTAAAGGATAGAAAAGAGATAATCAGCAAAAGCAGTATTTGAAGAGATACCAGCTGAGAATTTTCCAAAACTGATAAATGGTAACAATTCACAGGTTCAAAAGCTCTACGAACCTGAAGCATGATAAACACACAGAGAACATACTGAGACACATCATAGAAAAACTGCTGGAAATCAAAGACAAATAGAAAATGAACAGTAACTGGGTCGGGGGGGTGGTGCATATTAGTTTCAAAGAAGCAATAATAAGACTTTGACTTTTCAGTAGAGATGATGGAAGACAGAAGGCAATGGAACAAAACCTTTAATGGGCTGAAATATAGTACTTATCAACCTAAAATTCTATGCCCAATAAAAATCTCTCAGAAATTAACATGAAAAAAAGATGTTTTCAGACAAAAAATATGATAAGAACTCATCACCAGCCAAACTGTACTAAAAGAAATACTAAAAGAAGTACTAAAATAAATTGTATTTCTATTATTTTTATTGTAATTCATGATGATTTGTCTATTTCACATTTTTTTCTTGTTCTTCATCATGAAGTTTGGCAGGGTTACTCTTACTTTGATGAGTAATTGCTCTCAAGTATCTATCGACCTGATTGTTGGCTTTATATTCATTATACCTGTTAACTTTGGCTATACAAATTTGATTATGTTGGTACCATCATGAAGCTGGTGACCATATTTGAGTGTGACCACCAAAAACCTGGTTTATTGCTTCGTTGTTCATCTTTTAACACTTCAATAATCTCCAAATTGCAGGATGATGCTCCACCATCAGCTTTTGAAATTTGCTACGCCAGCCTTCCACTGTGTTGTTTATCCTGTGACCACCATTCAGTACTGATGTATAAATTTTCCAGGTTTCTTGTGGAAATCTTGGAGCTTCTGGCCTTCTTCTGCCTCTGCCATGCCTTCCTCAGACATACACTCTCTCAACATAACCCATTAGGTCATCTAAATTTTCTTCTGCACTCTCCACAATTCCCTGCTTTCTCTACACAAAAGTTGCATTCACATCTACCAAAGGCACAAATGGTAGTCCAAACAACATGGATGCACACTTATGGGTGTTACTTTCCGTTGTCATATACTTTTGTGTTAGACCCAAAGAAGATATTTTTCACCACAGGGATTGTGAAAAGTGAAATAAGCATCAGTTTACTTGTACATTTGGAAGGAGTAGTTGAATCACATTTATACTTGCAATCTCAAAATCCATCATGCACAATGTGGGGTTACTGTCGAGATTTCTTCCCCGTGTAAATGCAATTACTTTCTCATACGTGTATCTGTAAGTGTTTTCTTACCTTTTCATTGTTAGTGCATAAATCAGTGACATAGTATAACTCAGTACTACACCGTGCACAGGGAATAACTGAGTGTACTGTGTTGGTGCCGTCTTGAAGGTGCCATCACTGAATAATGTACTGGTACTTAAATATCGAATGTTGTCATAAGTTGTGTAAGAATTCTATTGTCATCTTGAGCACCGGAATAGTGCAGAAGAAATGGTTCTCCATGTCTGGTCACTTTACACCCCTCTGGAATTTCAGTTCTGTGCAATGAAGTTGGGTTTGGAGGTCGATGTCTGTTTTGAATTCTATTTCCTTGCCTCTTTAATGAGTTTCTTTCTGGTAGCATTAACAGGACTTCTTCCTCATGAATACCATGGAGAGTTCTTTGAAGTACCTGTGAAGGTGTTGCATTTAGTTCTTGTTCTGAGTGTTGTTTTAACTTATTCAGGGTTTTCCTTACTTCTCTTTCAACACCAATATTATGCTGATGTTTTCCTGTCCCATTTTGAATGATTGTAATGTTATCCAAATCCTGATGAGTTGCACCCTGGGCATTGCAGATTCTCTTCTCTTCACAGCACCAGTACCTTTTACTCCTATTTCTGTTAAAAGAATGGAAATGGTAACAAAAACCATTATAACGTAGCATTGGCTTTTCTTTTTGAGTGTACTATTCCTGCCATATTTCACTAAAAATTTTCGAATAAACCAAGCAGCAGAAGAAGGGTTATTTTTTTTTCTTTTATAGCTGTCTGACCAATGGTAGCTGGTTTACTGGTAGGGAAAACCTTATTAGTGTCTTACGGATTTGACACTTGGTTCAGCAGGGTGGATCAGCCAGTAGGTAGGCACCAGCCAAGGGCATGGTGGCCCACATCAATGAGCAGGTAAGTGTGGGAGTCACACCCACTAAAACCTCTCCAAATTGTGGCAGCGGTTTCCTGTGGTCTACCGCAATCGCACCTCAACAGGACATCGATTCAAGGGAAACAGTGCTTATTAAGCCTGGGTTATGGGATAAGTTGTAGGGGGGTTAATTATGCCCAGTACCCAACTCATGGTGGCTTGTACACTGACCGTTATGTGGTAGGAGAGCCACATCCATTCTCACTCCTCCCCAACAAGCCAGAAGATCTGTGAAGTGTTTATGTCAACACATTCACTGCCCACCCATTTTACATAGTGGCTTGACCAAGCTCCTCCTGTCAAACTCCACCGTTATTGAATGACCCAGCCACATCCAACCAAATGCCCAGTGATATTAATCCACCATGCAAGGGAGATCCCATCCTCAACTTGTCATCCTCTGTGTGTTTCTCTAACTGTAAGACTTTTCCTTGGTATGCATAGTTAATATAAATCCTGCTCTGCAAGATTCCAACCCCCTCCCATTTACCTAACCCCATGTGCCATTACCAGCTAGGCTATGCAGTCAAGAAGGGTTATTATTGGCAATAAAGATGCAACACAATTATTGGACCAACAAAATATGATAGTACTTTTTATGTATTAATCCTGTAAACCAAAAGTGTAAATAAATACTATAGGCTATGTGAACTCAGGGACATTTTCTACACATGGATGTTTTTACAGGACCAAATATCAAGGACCATTTGGCATGGATCAAATGTCTCCATGAACATTTTGGACAGGACCAAATGTCTGCTAATTTTTCTATTAATTTACTCAACAAACGTGGACTGCTTCCTATGTGGCAGGCACTATGCCAGGCTTTAGGCACAAAAATAAAGAGAAAAAAACCAGATCTGGTCCCTGCTGGGGTGAGGCAGCAGATTAGTGGTGGAAATAGATATAAATAAAATAATTGCGTTAATTAATAGTTGCTTATAATTACATTATAGATCATAACTATACACTGATAAATCCTCTAAAAGAAAGGACTGCAGTTTTATGAGCATGTATGACAAAGAGAGTTGACTTAGTCATGAAGGTCCTGGAAAATTCCTCAAGAAACTAAATATGACTTGAAACATGAAAAATAAGTAGGAGTTAATTCATTAAAGGGAGGGTGGTGATCAAGGTGGGAGCATTCTATCCAGAGGAAACAGCAGATGAAAAGGACCATGGTTGAAGGAAGCTTTTGAGAACCCTAAAAACAAACCAACTGCAACATTTCTTAAAAAAAATAGACTGCGCTGGCGCCTAGAGAGCTGGCGAGATCATGGCGTGACATGAGGTTTACAGGAGTTTGATCAGCATTTGTCAACTCCTGTCTCTTTAAATCTTAAAGTTAGAAATGAAACTAGACATTCTGATTCCTCCACAACCAAACAGTTTAGATGAGGAATCAAGTGAGAGTTTTCTTCCCACTTAACACTTCCCGGTCTTAAAATATAATTTTGGATTCAGCACATCAGACTGTGTTTATGAAATTATTCTTTTGTGTATCATATATCTTCCATGTCAAGAATTTTAATTGACATTTGCATTTAGTTTTGAAACAATATTTTCAACAATCATTTTGGGTTACACCCCATGACTCCGTTTACTTGCTTTTCTACTCATCATAGCCCCCCTTTGCCAGAAATTCTCCATACTCAAGCTTTTAAGTTAGATTAATCTTCTGGTCATTTAGAATAGGAGTGTATCTTCAACTGATTCTTTTGAAACAGCACTTTTATAAAACATTGACCAGCTTAAACTAGTTTGGCGTCCTTAAAACAGGTTGTTGATTAATCAAAACTTGCTCAACAACAGAGACAGCACTGCACATGTGCCTGGCAGGAACCCCTAGCCCCAGGATGACTCTGACCTCCAATAAGGAAAATCTGGCTTCCAGCAGTCCAAGTAGCTTGATTACCACATATGGACTGACCCGAGACTAGCCAATCAGTTTACACAGGCCCAGCTGCAGCTTAGTGGCCCATAACTCTTGCCCCAAACTTTGGATCCAGGAGACAGATTTGAGAGCTTTACCTCCTGTCTCCTTGCTGGTTGACCTCACAATAAAGTGCTTTCTTTTCTCAAAAGCCAGTGCCATAGTATTATCTTCTAGGTGCATCAGGCAGGAAGCCCTTGCTTGGTAACACTTTCAAGAAGGGTGCGTGGTGGTGTATTTTCCAAACCTGCTCCTGTCATGGGATGTCTTAGTGCTGTTGACTTCACATATGAGAAACAACCTGGCTAGTTATAAAATTCATGGCCCATAATAAGCTGTTCTCAAAACCCTGTAAGATTATTTCATTGTCTTTTGGCATTTAGTATTACAGAGGAGAAGTCTCAGGTTAGCCTGATTGTAGTTCCTCTGTGAGTAATGTCCTTTCTTCTGTTCTGTTTTGTTTTCAGCTTAGATGCTTGTAAAGTTGTTTTTTGTCTATTCAAATATTTGTTTATTCAACTATTTCCAGGAAATTTTTTGGGTGTAGCTGCCTTTTCATTGATGTTGCTTTGATGTAATCAATTGGAATCTAAAAATTTGCATATGCAAATTTTGAGAGGTGATTTTTCTGGATGTGTGTAGCTTTGGAATTGAACAGCATTCACTGTAGAGCCAGGCTGGCTGGGTTCAGGTATCAGCTTCATCCTTCACTAGGCCTATGACCTTGAACAAAAGTTTTAGAAGAAAGCCCAAGATTAAGAACTTCTTCTCTCTATTTTGGTTTCCTCATTTGTAAAATGGGGTTAACATAGTACCTACCTTGTGGGGTAGTTGTGAGGGTAAAGTGAGACCTAAGTCCAAAATGGTGTCTCTATAAGAAGAGGAGAAAAGGCTCAGACACACAGGTGGACTGGGGAGAAGGCCATATGAAGACAGAGGCAGAGACTAGAGTGGTGCATCTACAAGCTGTGGAACACCAAGTGTTGCCAGCAACCACCAGAAGCCAGGAAGAAGCAAGGAAAGATGCTCCCCTGGAACCTCCAGAGAGAGTATGGCCCTGCCAGCACCTTGGTTTTGAACTTCTGGCCTCCATAACTGTCAGACAATAAATTTCTGTTGTTTCAAGCGAAAAATAAAGTTAATAGAGGTAAAGTATCTAAAAGGACATTTAGCCCATCCTAAATGTCCTGCAAGCAAATTCTAGGCTACCATCTTATTTCTACCTCTGTTTTTTTAGCTTCAGAAAATTTCCTTTTTTTTTTAAAGTCTATTGTCTTTTTACTAGTTATTTTAAATTGCTAAGCTGAAAGGATAACAATATACATATCTGCTGTCATAATTAATAATGCCAAAAGTTTAGCTTAACATGGTTACATAAATTTATAAGGTATCCGTGAGAAGTAAATGAGAATTAAATTAGATAATACAAAACATACAACAGATTAAACACTTTGAATTTCCAGTACAGATCTTTCTTGACATGATGGGGTTAGGTCCTGTTAAACCCATTGTAAGTTGAAAATATTGCAAATTGGAAATGCATTTAATACACGTAAGCTACTAAACATCATAACTTAGCCCAGCCTACCTTAAACGAGCTCAGAACACTTACATTAGCCTACAGTTGGGCAAAATCATCTAACACAAAGCCTATTTCATAATACATTGTGACTATCTCATGTAATTTATTGAATGCTGTACTGAAAGTGAGAAACAGAATGGTTGTCTGGGTACAGAAGGGTTCTAAGTGTGTCGGCTGTTCACCCTCGTGATGGTTTGGCTGACTGGGAGCTGCGGCTTGCTGCCACTGCCCAGCCTCACGAGAGGATCTTACTGGATATCACCAGCCCAGGAAAAGATCAAAATTCAAAATCTGAATGATGGTTTCTACTGATTGTGTCTCACTTTCACACCACTGTAAAGCTGAAAAATCACAAGTTAAATCATCATAAGTCAGGGAGTTGTTTGGATTCCAGCGCAGGTGAGAATGGTCTTTTCCTATCATTATTGATATCTACTATGTGCCCACGTATTAGGTTATTTTTTAAGCTTTACTGATTTATAATTGACAAATAAAATTGTAAGATATCTAAAGTGTACAATGTGATGACTCGATATATGTATATATTGCTAAAAGATTCCCACCATCAAGTTAATTAACACATCCATCACCTTACATGTTTACCTTTTTTTTTTTTTGGTTAGAACATTTAAATTCTATTCTCTTAGCAAATTTCAACTTTATAATACAGTATTATCAACTACAGTCACCATGCTGTACATTAGACCCTTATTCACCTTACGACTGAAAGTTTCTACCCTTTTACTTACCTCTCCTTATTTCCCCCACCCCCCGCCCCTGGCAGCCACTGTTCTGTTCTCTGTTTCTAAGAGTTTGACTGTTTTCTTTGAATCCACATGCAGTATTTATGTTTCTCTGTCTGGCTTATTTCATTTAGCATAACGCCCTCCAGGTTCATCCATGTTGTCACAAATGGCAGGATTTTCTTTTTTAAAGCTAACTAACATTCCATTGTGTGTATATATATCTATCTCTCCACCACATTTTCTTTATCCATTCATTAGATGACAGACACTTAGGTTGTTTTCTTTCTTTGGCTATTGTGAACATTGCTGCAATGAATGCGGGAGTACAGGGGTTTCTTTGAAATGATTTCATTTCCTTCAGCTATATACCCACAAGTGGAATTGCTAGATCTTATGATAGTTCTGTTTTTAATTTTTTGAGGAACTTCCATACTGTCTTCCATAGTGACTGTACCACTTTACATTGGCACCGACAGTGCATGAAAGTACCTTTTTCTCCACATCTTCACCACCATTTGTCTTTTTGATAATAGTCATCTTAACAGATATGAGGTGATGTCTAATTTTGGTTTTGATTTGCATTTCCCTGATGATTAGTGATGTCAAGCACCTTATCATGTACCTGATGGTCATTTTTATGTCTTTCTTGGAAAAAATACCTATTCAGATCCTTTGTCCATTTTTTTTGTATGGAAAGATTCGTCCTGAGCTAAAATCTGTTGCCAATCTTCCTCTTTTTATTTTTCCCCTCCCCAAAGCTCCAGTGCATGTTTAAATATCTTAGTTGTAAGTCCTTCTAGTTCTTCTATGTGAGCCACTGCCATAGCATGGCTGCTGACAGATGAGTGGTGTGGTTCCATGACCAGGAAGTGAACCTGGGCCGCCAAAGTGGTGAGAGTGCCAAAATTTAACCACTAGGTCATCAGGGCTGGCTTGTGCTTTGTCCATTTTTCAGTTGAGTTATTTGGTTTTTGCTATTGAGTTAGTTCAGTTCCTTGTATATTTTGAATATTAACCCTTCTTCAGATATGTGGTTTCTAAATATTTTCTCCCATTCTGTAGACTACATTTTCGTTTTCATTTTGTTGGTGGTTTCTTTTGTGTGCAGAGCTTTTTAGTTTGATGTAGTCTCCCTTCTTTATTTTTATTTGTGTTGCCTTTGCTTTTGTTGTCAAATCCAAAGAATCATTGCCGAGACGAATGTCAAGGAGTTTTGACCCTTTGTTTTTTCCTAGGAGTTGTATTGTTTTAGGTCCTATGTTCAAGTCTAATACATTTTGAGTTGGTTTTTGTGTATAATGTAAGATATGGGGTCCAGTTTCATTCTTTGCATGTGAATATCCAGTTTTCCTAGCACCATTTATTGAAGAGATTGTCCTTTCCTCATTGGATACCCTTGGCTCGTTTGTAATAAATTAATTGACCATATATGCATAGGTTACTTTCTAGGTTCTCTATTTTCTACCCTTGATGTATGTGTCTGTTTTTATGCTAATAACATATCGTTTGATTGCTACAGTTTTGTTATATAGTTTGAAATCAGGAAGTGTGATACTTTCAGCTTTGTTCTTCTTTCTAAAGATTACTTTGGCTATTTGGGATCTTTTGTTGTTCCAATAAGTTTTAGGATTTTTTTTTCTATTTCTGTGAAAAATGCCATGGGAATTTTAATAAAGATGGTATTGAATCTGTAGATTGCTTTGGGTAATAGGGACATTTTAGCAATATTGTTTCATACAATCCACAAACATGGAATATCTTTCCATTTTTTTGTGTCTTGCTTAGTTTCTTTCATCACTTTTCTATGGTTTTCAGTGTACTGATCTTTCACCTCTTTGGCTAAATTTATTTCTAAGTATTGTAGTCTTTTTGATGCAATTTTAACTGAGATTGTTTTCTTATAGTTTGTTGTTAGTGTATAGAAACACAACTGACTTTTGTATGTTGATTGTATATCCTGCAACTTTACTGAATTTTTTAATTAATTCTAACAGTTTTTTGGTGGAGTCTTTAGGGTTTTCAAAATATAATATCAGGTCAACTTCAAACAGAGACAATTTTACTACTTCCCTTTCAACTTGTATGCTTCCTATTTCTTTTTCTTGCCTACTTGCTCTGGCTAGGACTTCTCATACTACGTTGAATAAAAGTGTTGAGAGTTGGTATTGTTGTCTTGTTCCTAATCTTAGAGGAAAAGCTTTCAATCTTTCACCATTGAGTATGAAGTTAGCTGTGGCATTTATTTTGGCATTTATTATGTTGAGGTACATTCCACCTATGCCTAATTTGTTAAGAGTTTTTATCATGAAGGATGTTGAATTTTGTCAAATGCTTTTCCTGCATCTGTTGGGATGATAGAAGGATTTTTATCCTTCATTTTGTTAATATGGTGTTTCACAATTATTGATTTGCATATATCAAGCCATTCTTGCATGCCAAGAATAAATCCTACTTGATCACAGTTTATGATTCTTTTAATGTTGAATAGTTTAATAATGTTTAATGTTTAATAGTTTGTTAATATTTTGTTAAGAAAATTTGCATCTATATTCATTAGGGATCATGCCACATAGTTATCTTTACTTGTAGCATTCTTGTCTGGCTTTGGTATCCGAGTAATTCTGGCCTCAAAAAATAAGTTTGGGAGTGTTTCTTCCTCTTCTATTTTTTTGAAAGAGTTTGAGAAGATTGGTATTAATTCTTCCTTAAATCTTTGGTAGAATTCACCAGTGAAGCCATCTGGTCCTGGAGTTTTCTTTTTTTGAGAGGTTTTTTATTACTGACTCAATCTTCTAACTAGTAATAGATCTCTTCAGATTTTCTATTTCTTCATGATTCAGTCTTGGTAGGTTATATGTTTCTAGAAATTTATCCATTTCTTTTAGGTTATCTAATTTGTTGGCATATAATTAATTGCTCATAGTAGCTACGATACTTAGTATTTCTGATTTCAGTTGTCTCCTCTTTCATTTATGATTATATTTATTTGAGCCTTCTCTCTTTTTTTCTTAGTTGGTCTAGCTAAAGTTTTGTTAATTTTGTTTATCTTTCAAAAAAGTAGTTCTTACTTTCATTGATCTTATGTATTGTCTTTCTAGTCTCTATTTCTTTCATTTCCACTCTGATCTTTGTTATTTCCTTCCTTCTATTAACTTTGGGCTTAATTTGTTCTTTTCTTCTAAGTCCTTAGGTATAAAGTTAGCTTGTTTACTTGAGATCTTTCTCTTTTTTTTTAATGTAGGCATTTATTGCTATAAACTTCCCTCTTAGAACTGCTTTTGCTCCATTTCATAAGCTTCAGTATGTTGTATTCCTATTTCTATTGTCTCAAGGTATTTGTTTATTTTTCTTTTGTTTTTTTTTTTTTTTTTGTACTCATTGTTTGCACTGGAGCGTGTTGTCTAGTCTTGATATATTTGTGAGTTTTCCAGTTTCCTCTTGTAATTAATATCTAGTTTTATACCATTGTGTTCTGACAAGATGCTTGATACGATTTCAATCTTCTTAAATTTATTAAGATTTGTTTTGTGGCTTAACATATGATCTACACTAAAGAATATTCCCTTCATGCTTGAGAAGAATGTGTATTATGCTGTTGTTGTGGAATTTTCTGTACGTGTCTGTTGGGTTCATCTGGTCTAATGTGTAGCTTAAGTCTGATGATTCCTTATTGAATTTCTGTCTGTCCATTGATGAAAGTGGGGGATTGAGGTTTCCTACAATTATTGCATTGTTGTTTATTTTTCCTTTCAGATCTGTTAACATTTGCTTTACATATTTAGGTGCTCCAATGCTGGCTGTGTAAATGTTTATAATTGTTATATCTTTTAGATGAATTGACCCCTTTATCATTATATAATGACCTTCTCTGTCTCTTATAACAATTTTTGGCTTAAAGTCTCTTTTGTCTGATAAAAATATGGCTGCCTCTGCTTTCTTTTGGTATACATTTGCATGCAATATCTTTCTCCATCCTTTCATTTTTAATCTGTGTGTTTCCTTAAAGCTAAAATGGGTCTCTTGTAGCCTACATATATTTGGGTCTTGATTTTTTTTAAAATCCATTCAGTCACTCTGTGTCTTTTGACTAGAGAATTTAGTCCATTCACATGTAAAGTAATTATTGATAAGTATGGTTTACTATTGTTATTTTGTTACTGTTTTCTTGCTATTTTGCAATCCCTTTGTTCCTTTCTTCCTCTCTTGCTCTCTTCCTTTACAATTTCATGATTTTCTGAAGCAGTATGCTTTGATTTCTTTCTCTTTATGTTTTATGTATCTACTATAGATTTTTGCTTTGTGGTTATTATGAAGCTTACATAAAATATCTTTTAATTATAAGAGTCTATTTTAAGCTGATAATTTTGAATGCATACAGAAGCTCTGCATTTTTAAACTCCCGCACCCCTCCATTTTGTGTGTTTCATGTTACAATTTACATCTTCGTATATTGTATATCCATTAATGTGTCTCAGTGTGGGTCTCTTCAGTTCATTTTATTTAGCACTTTTTGGGCTTCCTGGATATGAATATCTATTTCTTCCCCCAGGGTAGGGAAGTTTTTAGCTGTTATTTCTCTGAATAAGCTTTCTTACCCTTTCTTTCTCTTTCCTTCTAGGACCTTTATAATGCATGTATTTACCCATTTGATGGTGTCCCTTAAGCTACCTTCATTCTTTTTATTCTTTTTGGTCCTCTGATTGGATGAATTCCACTGCCCTGTCTTCGAGATTGCTGGTCCTTTCTTCTGCTCAATCTAGTGTGGTGTTGTACTTCTCTGTTGAATTTTTCAGTTAAATTATTGTATTCTTCAGCTCTATGATTTTTGTTTGGTACTGTGTTATATTTTCTCTCTCTCTGTTGAAATTATCACTTTATTCATGTTTTACTCTCCTGATCTCAGTGAGCATCTTCATGACCATCATTTTAAACTCTCTATTGGGTAAATCATTTATTTCCATTTTATTAAGATCAGTTTCTGGAGATTTATTTTGTTCTTCTTTTGGAGGTTCCTCATTTTTCTTGGCTTTCAGTGTTGGTTTTCATGCATTAGATAAAACAGCCACCTCTCCCAGTCTTGGCAGACTGGTCTTGTACAGGGGATTAACCTTGTTAATCAGTCTGGAAAAAGTTCCTGATCATCTCTCAAACCTTTGTGATTGTCCAAGCTGCTGTCTTTGTTCTTAATGGCTCTCAGTAGTTAAGGGTATGTCAAGACCCATCAGTGTCCCAACTGGGAAAATTGCAGTCAGCACCCAGTCGCAGGATTATTAGAAGCCAGACCCTCAGGCAGTGGTTAGGAAAGTATGCAGTCAAACCTCTTTCAGGAAGAAACTGGGAGATGCTGTGCCACGGCTGCATGTTTACCCATGGGTGAGGAGAGGGGTATTCCTATACATGTTTAAAAACTGCTTCTTTGTTATAGTCTTGTAGGACTCCTGAATGCAAGCCTTATTGGCTATCAGTGACTTGGGGGCCTGTCCCTTGGGCAGCAGCCATAAATTTGGGGCCCTTGATGTGTGAATGGCTTCCTCCAAGGAGATACTGGCAACTTGGTTTTATTGTTAGAATTAGCCAGAGCGAGAAGGCAGGGAAAGTGCCCACTGGCTCTTTTGGGCTCCCAAGAGGAGCATAGTCAGCACCTAGATGCATGCTAATTAGAAGCCAGACTCTCAAGAAGCAGCCTGTGAAGTGTGTACTCAAACCTTTTCCTATATATATATATCTTCCCATAGTCCTGTGGAACTCATGAATGCAATCCCTGTAGGATTTCAGAACTAGTTGACTTGGGGGCCTGTCCCTAGTGTGACAGCCTTAAAAGTTGGGGCACTAAATGTGTGGTTCAAGCCTTTCACTCCTCAGGGAGAAGCTGGGCAAAGGGGGTTCCCTCCCAACTGTATGGCACTGTGCCAGGAGTGGAGTTAATGGTGAGAATGTGTCTTAGCTTTTCCTAGCTGGTTTGATTAGGGTTTTTTTCTCAGCCTCCTGATGTGTAGGAGTTATTCATCTAGTTTCTGGACTTCTCTCAGAGGGAAGTGCTCCATGTGTAGTTGTATATTTGGTTCATCCACAGGAGGAGGGACATTCAGAAGACTCCTATGTCACCACCTTGGTCTAGAGTTGAGAAAGTTTTCTCTACTTGACTGTTTGCTTTTGTTTGTACTGTAATTGTTCTGATTTCATGTAGTTCGAGATCTGATCTCCATTCTGTGTCACATACTGTCTTTTTCTTTTCCTAATTTTACCCCCTTGCTCTTTTCCTCTGAGGATGGAGATACTTCTCCAGTCTCAATCCCATTTCATGATTTGTTTTACTGCAACATCAGTTCTGTTCTTTACTACCTCCAAAACTGATTGTTTAAAATTTGTTCTTCACATTTTATTTCCTTTGGAATTCTGCTCTAACTTTTCTATTAAAATTATCTGCTACATCTCACTGTATTAACTTTATTGATAAACTTCTCTCCTTTAAAATTTTCTGTTCCTCTCCTAGAATGCAAGTTTTCCTAGGGATACTAAACAATTTCTAAACTTCTATCCTGCTTTCTGTAGTGAAGATTTTCAAAGTTCTATTGCCTGAATCTTTAGAATTACTTTCTTCCCTTCTCCTGCTAAATTCTTGATAGTCCCTCCATTGTTGCTGTTGTTGTTTTCTATTAATTCATTCTAAGAGGAAGAGAGATCCAGACTCAATCAGCATTTACCAAGTATCGGGGTGTGTGCATTTCCTGTATCGTCATTCACTCTCCATTTCTTTGCAAGTCAAACTTCCTCCCGACAAATACAGTCAGAGGAAAAATTGGGATTGCTAGATTTAGCAAATAAAAATACAGGACACCCTGTTAAATTTGAATTTTAGATAAACAATGAATTTTTTTTACTACCAATATGTCCCAAATATTGTGGGGGAAATACTTTGATAAAATATTTTTAAAATCATCTAATATTCAAATTTATTTCAGCTCCCTATGTTTTATCTGATAGACCTTGATTAGGCTGACAATCATCAAACCCAGCCCAATTCCCTCTGCACAGCATTTTTATCTGGTGCAGATCTTTTCCTGTTCTACCCACTGGTTCTCTGCAAAAGCTGCTCTCCTGTGGAAGCCCTGCTTTTCCTCTTTCCTCCTCTCTACAATATTGGAGAACACTCCATATCCTAGGATATTATGTGTGATTGCCCTTCCTCCTTCTACTTCCTTTTCACCACCTTGGGAAACTTCCTGTTCTCTGGGAGATCAAGTTTCCAAAAGGATAAAGCAAAAATAATAAGTAATTATTTAATATTTACTATGTTCCAGGCACTATGCTTAGTGCTTTGCATGAATTAGCTCTTGTAATTTAATCTTCATGGCTACTCTTTAAGGAAAGTACTATATGAACCCCATTTTGCAGATGATGAAAAGAAGGCCCAGGAAAGTTAATGATGCGACCGAATAAGTTGATAGCATAGGATTCAATGTCATATATGTTTGTCCCTGAGTACAGGCTTTTAACTTCTGCCTGATCTCCACATCTCTGGGCCAGGAGGCAGCTGTGCAATAGACACAATGTGTCTTCTTACCTTTGTTCTGCTTTTCTGTGAGGCCACACATGGGCAGCCCACCATTTTTCCTCTCCTAATCCAGATCCAAAAGCTGTTGCACAAGTGAAATTTCTACCAGATAATACAAATATATTTTCTTGCCATTTTAATTTTGTTTGTTGTGAGTTTTCATTTACTGTGTTTTCATGGGGATTTTAGTAGAAATTTGGGACAGTCTGGGACAAGACTTGTAGCCAGTGTCCATTTCAATCTGTAGGACCTAATTTCATTTTTGACTCTTCCGTTTCTCAGATGACAAGTTCTACCTTTTTAACTTTTTCAAGAAGCCACTTTTAAGCCTAGGGGATATGACTATATCTACTGTCCCTACATAGCCACTTTTCCCAATTCTTTGTCAAATCCATTTTTTTTATTTTTATTTTTTGCTGAGGAAGATTCATCCTGAGCTAACATCTGTTACCAATCTTCCTCTTTTTTGGCTTGAAGAAGATTAGTCCTGAGCTAACCTCTGTGCCAATCTTCTATTTTGTGTTTGGGTCGCTGCCACAGTGTGGCTGATGAGTGTGTAGGTCACGTCTAGGATCCAAATCTGCAAACCCAGGCCTCCAAAGCAGAGCACCCCAAACTTAACGGCTATGCCACAGGGCCAGCCCCATATCCATTTTGATATTAATGTTTCCCTTCTTGCTCCCAATTGAGTCTATTATCTTCTTTGTTACTCCCTTGACCTTTTGGGAGGTGATGTCAAAAAAAAGTTACAAATAAGTATAATGCTCTGCTTTTTTTAAACCGACATTCTCAGTAGATCTGAGAAATGTTGGAGTCTCCCATGCTCCCAAATCCCAGGGCAGCTTTGTACCTTTTGCGGGAGAGCATCATCAATTTCCTCCCTCCTACCAGGCGGTGGGTACTATAGTTCTATGGCAATATCGCATTAGTTTACCTCTCCTTTTCTATTTCACCCCACTTCAGGTTCTAAATGAACATACCGCTCACTGCTGTCCAGATGTACCCTACTACTTCGTTTCATTTTCTATTTTTTTCTATATGTCTATTTCTTTTAAATATTCTTAACTTTTATACCCATTTTTCATCTTTGATTCCCACTTTGTCAAGTTCCACTGATGCTTCTGAAACTTTATTTGACAACTCTGTGCCTTCTTCCTTCTCTTGACTGATCTTTGCCCTGAGTGTGTTGGCATGTACGCAAGGTGGCTACAAGACCTATTTCTGAATATTTTTTTTTTGTGAGGAAGATTGGCCATGATTTAACATCTGTTGCCAGTCTTCCTCTTTTTGCCTGAGGAAGGTTGTCACTGAACTAACATCTGTGCCAATCTTCTTCCATTTTATGTGAGATGCTGCCACAGGGTGGCTTGACGAGCGGTGCTGGGTCCACCCCCAAGATCCGAACCTGTGAATCACCGGCCACCAAAGTGGAGTGTGTGAACTTAACCACCACGCCAGTATGCTGGCCCCTTAATATTTTTTTATCTGAGCGTCCTTGTGATACTTCACACCATGTTGCTTCTTTTTCTCAGACCTATTGTCCTCTGTGACATCTGCTTTTGCAGTTTTATCTGGGATTTCCTTCCATCTCCCTAAAAATCAGCTACTCAGGCCAAGGACTCTCCTGCCAAATACATTCTTTCGAATCTGTGTGAAGTTCCTCCAGGCCTGTAGGAATCTTCCTTCAATGGACTAGAGTAGTAGGTTTTTTGCTGCAAATTGAAAAACAAACTGCTGTATGATTTCTTTGGCTCTCTCAGGTTGAGGTCATATGTAAAGATCTCACATTACTTGTGACCTTGATCTCACCCTGAAAACATCTACTAGATGCCTTTTAGTTAGGGGGTCATTTATACACCATTTTGCTTTGGCATGAAAAAGGAAATAACTTCCTCATGGAGCTGAAAATAAAGAGGAAATAAATCAAGATAAACAAACTTACGGAAAAATTACATTAACAACACTGTATTGCACATTTAAGATTTGCTAACAGGGTAGATCTCATGTTAAATGTTCTTACCACAATAAAAAAGTAAGTATTATCAGCTTATAAAAAAGGAATTCAAGCAACATAGTGTGGTGGCTCAGAGTGTTACATTAGAAAGCATTGAATTTGATTTCATGTTTTGCCTTTTACCAGCTAGATGACCTTAGACAAGTTACTTTGCCTTTCTAAGCCTCAATTCCATCCTCTTTTAAATAGATACAGTGATAGTAACAACACTGTAGGGATGACATGAGAAATATTCTAAATAGTACATGAAAAGTGTTTTTTATATGGCAGAGATAGTATCTGAAATATGGTAAGTGTTCAGTAAATGTTGCCTGTAGTTAAAAAAAGAAAAATTATATTATAAATTCAATGTGTACCTCTGTACTCATCAACAGAGGAAACTTTTCTATTTTTGACCCTTTCCATCTGCCCATATATTGACATCATATTTATATAATTGTAATTAAATTTAGATAAAATTTTATTGTTTTCTCATATTTCCACAAAGATTTAATGACATTTTTAAATGCATGCATCACAAGTTCATTGAGAAGATATGCCATAATTTACTTAAACATTCCTCCATACATCGAATATTTACAAGAGGATTAACATGTTTTGCATTTAATCCCCTTGATGAAAATAGCTATTTTTTCTTTGGATTGGTTCCTTGGGAAGTATTTTCAGATGTGAAATGACATGGCCATTGAAGTTTGTTAAAGAGTATTCCCAAATTACATTCTTGAAAGTATTGCATAATTTTATCTTGCCATCAACAATATAAAGAGTCACCATCTCAATCCTTGCCAGTGCCAGTTAATCATTATACTAATGTTTTGGTCATTTGAGAAAGTAGTATGGTATAAATTTAAATATAGCCATCTAATTTCCTGGCCAGAGAACTGGGAAGGACTCTCTGACATCAACCTAGTGCCAAGACAGAAGTTTTAAATGCCCCTACATGTGGTAAGAGGCACTCATAAAGAGCCACTGAGAGTGTCAGTTGGTTCGATCATCCTGGAGGACTGCTGTAGACTGAATGCTGTGTCCCCCCAAATTCCTATGTTGAAACCTAATCCCCAGTGTGATGGTATTTGAGGGGAGGGACTTTGGAAGTGAGTAGGGCGTGGGGGTGGAGTATCGTGAATGGCACTGTTGCCCTTATGAAAGAGGCCCCAAAGAGTTCCCTCACCCCTTTCTGCTATGTGAGCAAAGACAGCCCTCTACGAGCCAGGAAGCAGGGCCTCGCCAGTCGCCAAATCTGTCTGTGCCTTGATCTTGGACTTCCCAGCCTCCAGCTCTGTGAGAAGTAAAGTTCTGTTGTTTCTAAGCCCCCAGTCTATAGTAATTTGTTATAGCAGTTCAAATGGACTAAGACCAGGGCAGTTTGGAAAGGCTCATAAAGAACAACAAAAATAATTTCTGCCCTTTGACTGGGAATTACTTTTCTAGCAATCTAGTCTGATTTTTATAATATTAAAAATTTGAAGAACTCAAGTGTCCAACAGAAAGAGAATTAGAAAATGAGTTGAGGTACAAACATACAATAGACTACTAGAAAGTCGTTCATCATGCTTAGAAAGAATATTTTAATGATATGGTAGATAGGGGAGGGGAAAGAATAACACAACTTTCTAGGTGCAATATGATCTCAATCATGACGAAAAAAATGCAAAGAAAATGTCTGGAAAGCAATAAGCCAAAATAGTAATAATAGGTTGCCGTCAAGTGGTGAGCTTATGACTCATATTTGTCCCGCTTCTTAAAATTTTCGAAATTATTCAAAACGCCAGTCTATTATGTCAACAATCAGGAGAATTAAAAAAGAAAAGAAAAGGAAAGGAAAGATCCTCTGGTTTCAAAATACCAATGTGCTCATATGGAATTTGAGGCAAGTAATTTCTAGACTCAGTCTAAACTCAGCACTTCCTCCTTCTTAATCAACCTTTATTCCACTGTAATAACAACAGTTACATCCAGCTTCCCAACCTGACATAAATCTTTCTAGGGACGTGGATGCTCTCTTCCTCATTTGTAGAGTCCATCTCCTACTCTATCCAGTGTCTAATATAGTCCCTCATACAAAATTAGTGACTGCTCTTCATTCATTTATTCATTCCTTGAATCATTTAAGAAACCTTTATTTAGTGTATGGTGTCCCAGGCACTATGCTACACTCAGAGGAAATAAATATAAATAAGGTAGGATTTTCAAGTTGCTTAAGTAAAACCTAAAGGGGTGGTTGCTAGTACATTAGAGTTCCAGGAAGGAGAGAGTAACGAACAGGAATTTCTTGGCTCAGCCACACCAGTACTTACTAGAATGTTAGCTTCCATTCCCTCAACCCCACTGCTCTGTGGTATTAGAACTAAACCTCCCAAACTCAGCCTAGATGATCATATTTATGCCAGACTCACCCTTCCTAGTGCTGAGGCCCGGGCACTACCACTGGGTACTCCAGCATCTTCTAATGCTGCCTTCCCTTCCATAGCCACAGCCTTAGTCCCCACTTCGAAGCTTAGCCTCTCCAACAAGCCGAGACTTCTGTGGCCCCACTAGAGGCTGTTTCTCCACTGCTGGGTCTCTCTTTGTTCTTTTTTTTCCCTCCCATAAGCCCAGGAAAACCTAAGACCCTAGAAATAAGTAGAGGTGCTTACCCCTGCCTCTGGAGTTAGAGCCATCATCCTTAATTCTGTTACCTCCATAGAAGTGGAGAATTATTCAAAGTTCTGCCCTACAGGCCAGTGTAGGATTCCTCTTCCTTATTCCATCTCTCCTCTGCTGGAAGAGTTTCCCTCTGCTTGTCTCTTCTGTCCTCAAAACAGGCCCATTGGAGGGGATGCCCATTTCTAGTTCTCTGTGTTCACGTTTTATGGAAGCCCGTCACTCACAGGAAAGTCACCTCCAAGATAGGTGGTGGAAATGAGGAGGATCAAGGGTGGAACAGGACTGTGGCAGAATCGATCCTTTGGAGAGAAAAGTCTTCATAGTAAGTTCTTTCAATTAGCTTACTTCCATCTGCCTTTTCTTTTTGGTTTGATAGATAAATCCCAACAAACATTGCTCTTCCATAAATTCAGACTTTCAGTTACACCAACAGGAAAATTAAAACATATCTCGTGTGTTCAGATTTTAGTTCTTTTCTTCTCCCCCTCCTCTTTCCATTTCATAGACTGATAGGATTTCTGGATGGAAAAGAGCTTCAAGATCATCCAATAAGATGCCTCGTAAGATAATTGAAATTCCTCTGCAACATCTCACTATTGTCCTTCAGGCTCTGCTTGCACAGCCCCCAGGAATGGGGACCTCATCACCTTACACGGCAGCCCATTCCATCTTTGCACAACTCTGAAAGTTAAAATCTTTTAATTCCTAGTGAGTAAAAACTACGTCCCTG